>NC_060235.2:1639624-1974073 GCF_021155775.2 Neodiprion pinetum
TGGAAAGCTTTTCCGCTGGTACCGGAGACGGAACAAGCAGACGATCCTTCTCGGGATCTAAATTGTGCGCTTCCTTGACAGGCGCTACTTTCGCGCCGCTGTATGTAAAGGTGATCGTCGGCGCGCTGTCTCTTTGGCGTCTTACAAAAGTTCCCAGCCTAAGCAGGAAGGAAAAAACAGTTGGACAATTCACGCTGTGCTTCGGACAAAGATCTACTGCAAATGAAGTGCTGCCGTTTCAGGAAATGGGAAAGAGGCCAACTCACCTAACCATGGAACCCTGCGTGAGATCGTCCCAGTGTGTGGAGCCATCGGGCAACGTGTGCTTTTCGAAAAGCTGGAGATAGACTGTGTGCTCCATGATGGGGTTTTCCAGCTCGTACACGGAGTACCTGAAAAGTATAGAAATGGTCAGCACGATGCGAGAGGGTGAAGAAGAACTTTCTCTCGTATTATGTCATCACAGACGCGTAGAGTAGAAATCGATGGAAGTTCGTCAGAAGGGAAATTGATTCAAAGAGGCAGCGATACTGCCGCACCATTTACGTGCCGCACATCCGAACTCGAGTTATGCCCACGCCTTGCCTTTGGACTGAGACTTATAGCAGCTGGCTGGTGGGAAAGCTGAGCCAAAAGCGAACGAGTTCTTCGCGGAACAATAGCGAGAATACGAGATCACGAATGTGAGTTATCGCTAAGCTGTATAAATTCCACTCACGTATTCCAAATCCTTCGCGATAAGCTCAATTCCTTTTTTCCCACCTTCTTCCTTTTTACTCTCGCATACTTCTCTCGATTTGCGGGCTTTGAATTACCATTGAATTCGCGGTAACGAGTACCCAAGTAAGATTGCTACTCACCACAAATCGCTGAACCTTAAACAGTGAGCGGACTCCTGATATTTGACGGGATTGACGCGGGCCGGATGATGGCGATCCATGCAGTCCTGGCCACCTCGTACCTGGACACCACCGGCTTGAAGTTGCCTTTTTTTCCTCCTCTTTGACCTGCCCTTCTTTGTCTGACGCTCGGTTTCCGCACGGGAAATTGAATTCCGGTCAAGTTTTTTCGATGGACGATGGCTACCGATGTCTTTCGGCAATTGTTGATCTTCAACAATGTTGAGAAGGCTCCTCTTGAACGGCCACCACTTGGTTTTGGTCTTGCTCGGCTCAACGTTATCCGTGCTCTTCTCAACCTTCTTATTTTTCTTCCTTTTCTTTTTCTTTTTATCCTTCTTGTGCTTATGCCTCTTACTCTTTCTCTTCGTGACTATTTTACCGCCCGTCAAACGCTGTGTCCTGCGTTTCTCTTTAACGACTCCTTCTCCTCCGCCTCCGTTTGTCACCGAGGCCAGCTTCTCAGCGTTCATTTTGCTTACACCAGTCGCATACGTCACTGGCCTACGTGCACGACGATCTGAAGAGACAACCCAACGTTCGTTTCTCTTGAGCTCTGCCGGACTTTCTTTACCCAGCAGATTGCATACCCCACTGCCGCCCTTGTCGCAATGAAACAGTTCTTCACTTTCTTCCATGTCACGCAGGTCGTCTTTTCGCTTTTTACCAAGAGCTGTTTCATGTGATCCGTTTTTCACGAAATGGAGTCTATTCTTTCCATTATCCGACTTTACCTTTGAACTCAACGCCCGATCTTCACGTTCAAGACGATCCTTCAGCATCAAATTCAAAACAGCATTAGAATGAGCCTTCAGACTTTTCTCCACATCCTTCTCTCTGGGTTTTAACCTCACCGAGGAGTGATGATTGTTCAGGCTTGAAACGTCCATTCGATCGTTCCCGAGTCGATACACCTGAGGCGATAGTTCTGTGATAAGTTCATTGCCCCGTGATGCCTTTTTCTGTAACTCAATACCGTCCGCAAGATCCTTGGCAATACTTTTTTCCAAGCCAACGCTTCTATCCTCGTATTTATTGTCAAGCGCCGTTTGAGCGCGTGTAAAGATTTTCGATACAGGATCTGAGGTTTTCCGTTTTGCTGGAGGTAATTGCTCGCCGTAATGCCTAACGCCTTCCCCGATTTCCACGACCCTCTCGGTAGTTTTACGCTTTTCGAATTGATCCGCTTCGCTGACTTCAACTTCCGTAGAATTTTCTGGTACCAGTAAAATGCTCTGAACTTGTACGAGGGTTTCGGGCACGGGCCGTTTATCAACCGCCAACGAGTCTTCGTTAGATCCCGGCAAGAGATTCTCCAACTTTTTAATAAAGCTCACCATCGCCATCAAGTTCTTCAGCTTGATGGCCTTCCTCTCGTCCTGCGGACTGCCGGCGCAATTCTCGCCCTCTTTTCCGTTGCAAACTGTAGTCATTGCGTCGCGAACCTCCCCAGGTAAGTGACGACCATTTTCACTTGGTGATGAAATTTTCACACCCTCTAACAAAATATCCCCAGATCCGTTTTTCCTACCAATGTCATCAGAGTGTTGCCAAGACGGCAGATGAAGATCATCGGTTGACAGTCGCTCCTTTCCTGGCACACCTTTGACGTTCGTTCGAGTCGATTCACCGTTTCCGGAGTCAACTGGTCCAGCCGAATCATTCAGGATTCTATCAGTGATGTTGCGCGGATCGTCAACCATGTAGACGGTCTCTTCTTTCTTAGCGAAGCAAGGCTCGGTTATTTTGGTGATATGTTTCGGTTCGGAGAAGGTCTTGTATGCTTTGCTCTGTTTCTTTTCGAACACTTCAGAGCGATCGTGAACGTCTTTCACCGGTTGCAAATTGTCGGAATCCGTCTTTGCCTTACCGTTGTATTTCATATTCCCATCGGTCTGATCCGCGTTGTTGATCTCTTTGAGCTCAGAGAATCCGCTGATGTTATTGGAGCGACCAATTTCTCCGTCTGTGTCACTGGGCCCTTTTGTTTTCAATAGAATCGCATCAGGCTCTTCATTTTGGTCGAAGAATTCAACGGGAATCAATTTAACCAATTTAATATCAGACAAACTGCTGTTGCCGCCGTCAACATCTTGGAGGGCTTTATCCAGCTGACTTGTATCGCGACTAAAATATTTATTAAGCTTTTCAGCTGCTCCAGTTTCACTCTCACGCGTAGCTCTCTGTTCCCTTAATCGTTGTCCGTGGCGCCGACGGAGATGATATTTTTTCGCTGCGAGTTGTGGGGGACGCAACTCGAGCTTGGCAAAATCAAAAACCGGTTCATCCACCGCTGCGTTTTTTGAGCTTTTCTCTAGATCGCTACTCGCATCTTCGCCACCATCGTTAAGTCGTTCTGAGGACTCGTTGGGATCGACAGGATCACGGTTGTCATTAATTGGCAATTTCTCGTATCGAGGATGAGCTCTGACGACAACGTTATAGAATGTTTTTCGAGGACTGACATCATCGTAAAATGCCTTCGACAGTTCCGGGTGCATTCCGTCGCTGATCACCTCTGGTACATCGCGCGAGACGGTGGTCTCTTTTTCACCAACGATAAAGTCCTGTTTCGGATGGAATGCCGTTCTCGCATTTGGCGAGACAACTGCGCCAGCTTCTCCGAAGAAGGTATCTTTCTTGTTGTCACTGTTCACCGCTATCCCGTCTGGATACATCCTAGTCAAAGCTGATGACGGTGCAAGCCAAGAATCATTTGCGTGTTTTTTGTTGCCATCTAACGTCATGTTATCCAAGCTCATTCCCTCGATGCTCAAAGACATCGGCTGATCGTCTAATCCGCCGTTGATGTGCAGCTTACCCGATACAGATATCTCGAAATCGCTTCCTAGTTTATCAAAAAACGAATTCAGACCAATCGGCGAGTTGGAAACCAAACTTGATTGCGTTTCGTAAGGAATGTCCTCGTCGTAATCGCCAGGCTCAGCTTTTTTCCGAGCTGGAGATTCAAGAGCGGAAATTTTATCAAAGCCCAACAAGTTCGCACCGGATTCCAAATTCTGATATGCATCATTCACTGCTTGTTCTTCGATGTATTCCGAAGATTCATCGTCGTCATCACCGTCGTCATCATTTCTACTTTGGTTTTTCTCCTCCTCATGAAAACTGGCCGATTCGTCTGTATCAACATGGGATTTTGTGTCACGAAAGTCGCGATTCAAGTTGACATCAATTTTTGTGTCACTGTTATTATCGAGGAAGCGCTTTCTTAGACCAGATGTATTTACGATCTGCGCGTTCTGTTCGTCACTCAAGTCGCGTTCACTGTCATCAATATTATTAAGTCGACTGATCTTTTTCGCTATCATGTTAATGTACTTATCGGCATCAAAGAAGTGCAGCTTTTCCATTGCCGTTCTTTTATTACCTGATGGAATTTCCTCCACCTGTTTAACACTGCTTCTGCTGATACGCTCATTGGCGTTATTATTCCTGCTGACTATTATCTTATCAACGAGTTCATCCCAGTTGGACTTCAACTTATCCCTCTTATGCTTCTGGTAGGAGCTGTCCTGCAAGTAATCGAAGCTGGAATCGCCAGCCATGGGAGCGAAGTCCTTGTACTCCGATAGCAACTCATCATTCTCAACAATTTCCTCTTTCTCCCTCGACATTCCTTTCTCTTTGTTTTCTCTCAGCTGGTCCGCGAACATCAATCTTCTACCGCTGTGCCGGTTCGAACCACCACCGCCACCATTTTTTGTTTTCCTACGACGGACGTTAGCGTTCCTTCTCTGTCTGCCAACTTTATTTCCCTCCCCATACGGCCCGATGCTTCCCATATGATGACCCTTTTTCCCGCTAGTTTTACGCTTCATACGATCTAGCTCACGATTCTGATCACTGACCAGCTGAGGTGAAGCGCTGGTGTCGTTCGATTTGTTTTTTTCAACCACTGATATTACCATCAGGTTGTCATTCGGCTGCATTCTGCTAAGCTTGTCCAGAATCTCCTTGTCGTCCAGCGTGTTCGCCGTGACATGTTGAGCCGGTGTTTCGAGCTCTGTAGAAGCCTCTCCGTTATTGTCCTGACGAATTTCCGCAGTGGTTGTTTCTTTCGGGGATAAATCGTTCCTCAGAGTTGTCTGCTGACCCTCTGGAGGCTTGCCATTTTCGTCTTCTTCTATCAAGAGAATGCTCATCGTGGGAGAACTCTGAGGTGGAATCTGTTCTTTGCCGAAGATGCTTTCTGTCGTCGGAGACCATCTTCTCGTTGATTGTACCGAGAATATTCTCATCACCGTGGTTTCAACGCTTGGTCTCCAGTTCAGGTACTCCTTCAGTATGTCTTGGTGTTTTTTTAGCTTCAGAAGGTCCATTTTTCCCTGCCACACCATGTCCTCGCCGTTGCGACAAGGAGATTGTGCACCGTTCGAACCTTCTTCTCTTTCTGCCGGTCTCTTTTCACTAATATTTTCAGCCCTGGACTCTGATCCAGGACCTAAACTACCTTGACTCATGGCTGCTGAACCACGTTCTTTAGCGTATTCTTTCACCTCCCGCTTTCTGAGCGTTCCATGACGCGTTTTTACATTTCTGCGACGCTTTCGTTTCACTTGATCGTTCAGTTTTACGACCTTCCTGCCTAGACGATGTCCAGTCCTTTTTCCGGCATTTCTTTTTGGTCGAGATTGATCAACGGATTGAGATTTTATGGCTTTGGGGTGAGCTTGAACATCATCAGAGTCCGAATCGTAATCGTAAAAAAATACTACACCGTGATTTACGTTTCTATCGTAATCATGTGAATTCTGTTTATCATTTTTGCCATCTATTTCTGCGTACATACTCGCTTTATCGTTAAGAGCATCCAGCTCACGTTGCATATTCTGATGCACAAATATTGGCTGTTCCATTACAGAGTCGAGGTGGAAATTTTTCGCCTCATTATTGGCTTTAGAACCAAGATGAGGTGCGTCATCATTCAGTGGTGGAGAGGCTGTAGTTGTGAATCTCGCAACGCCGGCTCGTCTCTCTTTGAGCTCGTTAATCATTGGATCGAGATTGGTGACGGTATTTTTGTTCGCGCCCTCTATTTTATTCGGATACTCAAACGTGGTATTTCCGAGTAATCGCGGCTTTGAATCATCGATTTTCGATTCCTGAACAGTTTTATGATTTTTCAAGAGTGACAGAATATCGGCCACACTCTTTGTATCCTCCTCGTCATCTTTCAATGACTTTACTTCAGACGCCTTGTGATCAGAATACGGAATCACATAATTCGTACCAAAATTATTGTCCGCTTTTTTTACGTTGGCTTCCAAGAGGTTCGGATTATCATCATCACTGCCCTGTACATCAATTTTCCGGGAGAGAGATTTGTCCAGGACCACGTCGCGTCGATCGGGTGCAAACGCAGTGACGTTCAGCTTTTTTAACAAAACTTTTTTAACGCCACCTGGAATCTCATAACTATTCAAAAATTCCCGAGGGTCTTGCGAAACCGAGTAAGCCTTGATCAAAATAATACTAGCCTTTCCTGTTTTTCTTGAAGGTACAGATCCCTCGGGCTTCCCATGATGCCGTAAAATTTCGCTGAAGCTTTTCGGCCCATACAAAGGCGGTGGTTTGACTGCTCCTGCATATGTTGTTGAGCTCTGGTCAGTGTCAGTGTCATATTCAATGTCGACCATAGTCAAATCGTTACCGGCCGTTGTGTACTCATTATCATTATTCGGCGTCGTAGGTTCGTAGACAGTCATCGCTGTTACTTTAGTTGTCGATTCGTGTTCTTGATTAACCTTAGTTCCCACGAACGCAGTCGCCGCCTCATTGTTGTTTGTTAAACTCTTATCACCGTTTTCTTTATCAGTGCTTAGATCGCTGCTGTAGGTCGTTGCCATAACGTCAGTCCGCCCCTCGTCGCCAATGGTTGTCCTTCCACTGCATGCCTTTCGCACCTCTTCCAAGGCTTTTTTCAATTCTATGTTCTCTGCCTCTAGGACTGCTTTGTCATCCTCTTCACTCTGGGATACCTGTGTAAAGTCGGTGGCCCTTTCGCTCTGAGAGTCTTCGTCCGTGAATTGTACATACGTCGTTGCGTCGAATTCAGTAACCGGTTCACTCTCCGAATCGATCGGCGATCTCTCGATGACCAAATGCTCACTATTCATCGCTCCTCCATTGAAATTTTCACTATCGAGTTTACTGGAGCTTTCTTCAATGCTCCCGACGCTTGTTGAAGACAGCGACGAAGAAGCCGACGTTGTGGATGAAGGTATTGTACCCTCATCAGGAATTATCGTGTCCTCTGCTTTTTGTGAAATCGTTGTGGTTGTTGTTGCCGCAGATGCACTTGTCGAGCTCGAAGTTACTCTGACCGTTGTTGTATCTTCAGGTGAAAGCGAACCTTCCACGTTGTTGGATTTCCCATTTGAACCAAGGGATTCAACAGACTCTGTCTTAGAGGTTGAACTACTCGATAGGTCGTGGGTCCCTCGAGTGGTAGCTATCGTTGACTCTTCGGGTGGTAGGGACTGTTCACCGTCTTTCTCGCTAGCGTCGAAGAGTGCCTTACTGCGACTATTGTGACACTTCTTTTGTAACTTGCCTACATGTGTGTTGTGCCAATGGTTTTTATTTGAAAATTTTGAACTGGATATTAGCCGGCTGCTCTGATCGTGCACCTTGAAGCCAGCATCATTTTCCCTTCTCCCGGAATATCCCTGCTTCCGTAACCAGGAAGGCGACGCTCCGTGATCGTCTCTCATCATCATTTCTTTAACAATTTTATTTATGTCTGTCACCTTTCTTACGGTTTTTGCCATTCTGCGATTCGGAAGACTTGGGCTGTTGGAAATCTGATGATCTTCCTCGCGGAGTCGAGGGACCTTGTCGAACGTTCCCTGGGCTGTTACTGAACTACGTCGTGAGCCAAGCCGCCCACCTTCTGGGGATCCGATCTTTCTCGAATGGTTCCTGAACCTTCTTCTGTCACTTTGATGACCACCCTTCCCTGCTGACTCGGTACGGTCCAACTTTTCAACGCCATTCCCAGCGGCGCCCAGCGGGAGTACATGGTCAGTAATTTTCGCCCCTGATTTCAACACGTCGACGTTGGGAATTTTGTTCAGCATCACGTTGAGATCTCTCGCCATAAAATCTTTGCCTGAATCACCCCGCTGGAGTAACGATTGTTTGGCATCGTTTTTCTTACCGTCCAAAGACTCGTTCAACGCCTCGCTTATCTCGGCAAATTCCTTCTCAATCTGTTGGTCGATTTTACTCTGTCTCTCGTCATTACTCTGATGAAACGGATCTTCGTACGAGATCGAACGAAACGATCTTCGTCGAGACGTAAGACGATCTTGCACCAAATTGTCTAATCGGTTGAATTTCTCGTACATGGACTCGTCCGCATTCTCTGTTTCCATTACCGGCGAATGTAGTCTAGAACTATTTCCCACGTCAGATTTCACCCGTTCTCTCCGATTCTTCAGCGACTTTAAGCTTTCCTCTTCATTTTTCGCCGCTGCACTTTCGTCTAGGAATATCCGTTCTCGTTCACTCGCGTAATGAGGGTCGGCAATCACGGTGACAGATTGATCTTGATACCGATAATTCCCCTTCACCATGTCTTCAGAGTGTGTCGTTATTTTCACAGAACCTGGCTTATCCGTGGAATTTTCGTACGTTGATTTTCTAAAAAAATTTTTCAATCGTCGAACATCACTTGGGACCTCGACATTTGACGAGAAAACATGACCACCGTGTTCACTGTCATGAGCTAGGATCGACTCTAAATTGGGACTTTGCAGACTCTCGAGGGTTCCATCCATCTCACTATTATCCAAGGCCACTCCTTCGCGGTACGACACCGCCTCGTTTTCAGCCGATTCGAACTCCTTCAGAGCCTTGTTCGCTATCTCACTCAAGGTATCCGGCGGCCACCCGAGCAACTCAGAATCCGAGTGATCTCCTGGATACACGTTCACGTCGACGTCAGATTTGAAGGGTTCTTCAAGCTGCGAATTTATGTAATGATTGTTGTGCATTTTCGCGTACTTTATTACCCAGTCGGCGTACCGATCCCTCATGTCACTAGACTCGCCGTTTTTACGCTCTTGAGAAGTCTTCAAGCTCCGTGAATTTTTCGATACCGATGATTCAAAGGAGGAATCTTTTTTCCCGCTTGTATTGTCTTCGGACTGCGACGGTAGGTACAAATTATCATCGGCCAGTTCTTGCCGTAAAATAATCGGCCCTGTGTTATTACTATAGTTGGTAGATAGTGAATGATCAGTGATCGCTGTCGCATTTTCATTTCCAAAAACCGTACGAATTTTATGGGGCAATTTCACTCCTCGCGCATCATCACGCCCAGGCAATAAATTTGGAGATAAAGCCGATTGCGTACCATTTTCCAGTGAATTATTTCTCTCGGGTTCTAATACCGCACTTTGCAGCTTACCCACGATTTCACCTCCGGGTAAGGTTTCTTCCTGGCTAAGTTGATTCCTCTTTCCTTCGCCCACTTCGCCACCTTCGACATCGGGCCTCCCATCGCCCAGCGTCAAGTTTGTATTCGGTGTCTCGCTCATCTGGGAAAACACTGGCACGTGGTCTTCGACAGCTTTGACATCGCCTCGGGCGAGCTTTCGAAAGTCTCTGCACTTCGAAGGACGGTTCGTCCCTTTGGCCACCCTGTCATCGACCTTTACTCGCGATTCTTTTAGCCTCTCATATTCCTTCTCAAGTTCCACCAGCTCCGAATTAAAATCAGAATTTTGGTGCGTCGGAACTTGGCCTGGATATTTATCGTCCAGGGTTCTGTGATGCTGGAATTTCCCACGCCCAGTCTGCTTCAGTTCCTCAATAATATCGTCGTCAAGGGTCTCTCGATCATTCGATACCCCGTCACGGGCATCTGCCCTTAATCTCGCCCCGGGCGCGGCCCGGAGATTTTCTTGCTGCACGGTTTTCCCTTCAGCGAGATCAGCCCCAAGGGAGGATTCCGCGGGATCATTCACCTTCGAATAATCATCTTGAAACCGAATACCGTTTGTCTTATCCCCATCGAAAGACCGGATCACATAAGGTCGACCTTCCCGGAAATCGTGATCTTCCTCTGCGTTGTATCCGAGCTTTTGGTGCCTGTCGACGTCATCGTCTATTCCGTTCTGAAACTGCGACGACTTCAGGCTTCTTTCACGCTTAGAAAGCGACTGTCCATTTCGCCAGCCATCCCTTAAATTCTCATCGGGCACTTTTACCATGCCTACAGAGAGTTCGGTCTGCCTTTCGGTCGGGTTTGGGATCATTCTTTGATAGGTACCCAAGGCGAGATGACTCGCTTTTGGAACGGGCTGACGAGCGGCGTTTACCTCAGGGTCGCAAGAGCAGCAGAAGCCCTAATAAAAATCGAGGAATAAGTTAAGTAATAGATGATCAGCGATGCGCCGTAGCAAACGTTCATGTGATAAATTATAAGATGTTATGACCAAAATCAACATGTACTTTATTACATGATTTACCTTGTAAAATCGAGAATAATATACGATATAAAAAAATTACGCAATAAATTACAAAAGCACGAATCGTCAAATAAATTAGATCTAAAGTCATACAAAGTTGCCAACACGATTTTTGATCGAGTATATCTAATGGATATTTTTCTTGAATTTACAAGATAAATCATGTAATACATTAAATAACATTACATGATTTAAGATATGGTCATTTTTAGTAGGGTGCAAATCATTTTGAATGGTACTAAATACGTACTTGACTATACGGCATGGGTTTTCCATCAAACATCATCTGGCCACAGGTGGGATTAACAAGGGAATCATCGCATCCCGTGTAATTTGACCATTTATTGTTTATAACCTCCTCTCTCGCCTCCCCGTTGACAATCTGCAAGCACATCAGATAAGCCGTTAGTAACGCAGATATCTTAAGGTAGCTTTCCCGTGTCGTCAGACGGTAGGAGCGAGATGATCGATAGCTGGTGAAACCCGTTTATGCTCCAAACCGTGCGTCGGCAGGGCAGAACCCTTGGTTGAATCCGGGATAAAAGCTCACACTTTGAAACTTGAGACCGTAAAGCTGGAGCACTTGTTCCTGGCGAACCTTGAAGACGAATGGATTGAGCAGTCGGGCCTTCCGCATGGTCACAGGATCCAGGACGTGGTCAACGACGACGAACTCCTCCTGAGTTCTCGTCTGGGTGAAGCAGAGATCGAAGGAAGCTTAAGATTCCGGAAAACTCCAAAGTCATAGTTACCCAAACCTACCTTCCCAAGGTTGTTGAACTTCATCGTAACGATGAGCTTCCTGCGGCAGTTCCGCACCTCGGAATGATGTGCCGGTTCGTCCCTGTCGAAGCCGTGGAACTCCAGGATGTCCTGGCTGCGACCAGCAGTTATATTGTAGGCGCTTCCGGTCATGGGAACGTCGTGCCTGAGACGGATCGATTAGTCGTCTCGAAGATCTTAACGGCGAAGTCTAAGGAAGCGGTTATCGGTTCCTCCAAATAAGTACATACTCACATTTCCTCCTGCGACTTCGCGCACCTGACTAGGACAGCTCGTATTTCGATCGAGGGTTCCTGCCCGACCGGCGAACCCTCGTCAGGCGATCGACGCTCGTCCCAGGAACCGCGAGCCCACCTTCTGGGGCAGTTCGGGTTCCTGGAGGGGTGAGACTCGGGCGTGTATTCAAACTCCGAAACGTACGGTGTGAAGAGGGCCATAGCCTTGTGATGAGGGCCGATTAAGACGGAGACCAACTGCGAGGGGTGATCTTGATGTGGTAATAGATAACGAGGAGGTGATTTAGGAAGGGGACACTCACCTGAAAGGTTATCCAAAGGATGGAGACTCGGTGCCGGTCACCCTGTGACATATTAGGTCATCTGACAGGACATCGTGACCAGTCGCACGACTCATTTCAGCCGAGTCGCACACCTCGTAAAGCCTCCGGAACTTGCGGCCGATGATTTGTAAGGGTGTGCAAACTCATGCGTAAGCGAACGGTGAGATCACTGTAACGTATCGGCGGCTGTCAAACCAGTCAAGGATTCCAAAAAAAGAATCCCAGTGAGACGGTTTGATTACTGTACCGTTAAACGATCGATGAGCTTTAATCTGAAACCTCTCGAAAACTACCTCAGACTTACAGATCGGTAAAATATACGTTAATACAGTATTGCATTCACTTGAAACTTATTGTATATGTTAAGGTATAATTGGTGTATTAAGAATTCTCACTGACGCGACGTGACAACGAAAAATCGTCGACGGTACAGAGTCAACTGTTTTATTGATCCTCGTCGACTCCTCGTATCACGCAAATTGAGAAGGGCAAATTTAATTATACTCTCGTTGTTCTAAATTATAATTTCTGGATTAGTATCAAAGATTCTTACCACGGCAAATTGCAGTTGTGATTAGTATCGAATTTTCGTCTGATCAAAAATTATCACTGCAATTAGCATTTACGTTTCGCCGAGTGACAATTTTCAAATGTAATTAAAAGTCGTTTCGAGCTACCTGAAAATCTTGAATTCAGTCAGAGACTTTATTTTCAGAGCTCATTATATATTATTCAAATATAATTAAAGCCTGTTTTTGAGCTAATTACAATTTCTGAACAGCATATATATATACGGGTGGATTCAAGTACGTACTGGTAGTACTCTAGTATATATATATATATATATATATATATATATCAATACATAAACAATAAAGGTATTTATACATAATAATATGGGGATGTATGCTGACAATTGAATGTTTATTCGTGTTAGCCTATGTTCGAGTATGTATAACGAATAATATAATCCATACGGTGACTGAGTAACAGCTGCTGCACAATACCGTGTTAATTAATAAATTAGTAAATAAATTAATCGATATTTCTACCTATTTTATTAGTTGCCAAATTTAGTTACCTCCCAGGACTCGACGAGGCAACAATTTTATATAATATCATCCTTAGAACTATTGTATATAATTATAAGGTAAGTACAACGATTAATTAATTAATTTGCGTATGCATAAGAATATCACAGTTTGCGATTCTTGCGTCAACAAAATTTAATAAACGAATAAAATAAGAATGGTAAGAAAAAAAAAGAAAAAAAAAAAAAACCAAAGACGTGAAAAATAAAAATATGCGTAGGCCTTTATTCTATGCAATCCTTTTCTTCGGCAGCTATTGTACTACGAATTCTTCTAAACAATATATCTGTATCTTCTACGTGCCAATAACCCTTCTCACCGATCGACGATAAACGAAGTCAAACAAAATTTACGAACCTCATTGTAATACTTATGTGCCAACTTTGGACTTGAGTGAAATTAAAGAGAAAAATAAGTAAAAAAAGAAAATACAGTGATCTACTGAATTCTTCAGCCGTCTAACCGGAGCTGTACAATACTCGCTAATTATGATAAATTACCACAGCGTACATACCTACCTAGATACACCCTTCGGGATCTACAAACCGGCCGTTAAAGCTACGTATAAGGTGAAACTTAACGGAGAACTTATTTTGGGTATAACGTTTTCATATCTATACATTATACAATAGACAACTCGTATCGTATGTAGTTCGTAATTTATTTCGTTTTTATATTCATCATTTACCTATATAGGTATTTAATATAATGTATAACGGATTTATATATGTATAATATTATCGTCGTCGTCGTCATAAACTTTTACATGTAATCTTATGTGTCTGTATCGTTAAACTTTGAAAAACACTAACAAGCATGGCGCTGCAGACGTATATCACATTCGTTAAATTGCTTTCGTGGTTTTATACATAATATATGTGTGTGTATGTGTGTGTGTGTGTGTGTGTGTGTGTAGGTATATCGATGAACACGGGGCGCACTAATGCGCACAGCGCAATTCGTCGTTTACGATTTTTCTTCGGAAAAAAATGACATAAAATAAAAAAAGTAAACCAGGATAAATGAAAATTGAAACAAAGATTCGACCGTGTGATTCTACCCTACGGTACAGTATAGAATATCGTATATTTTTACCAAAGCTTTTCTGCACCTACGTCAGCCGAGGCCTCCGCGTTCTAAACTGCATCTAACGTCAATTATACCACCAATTCTCCGAGGCGATGAGAGAAAAGTAAGGGGGGGTATAACAAAAAAATTTCATCACATCTCCTCGACATTTCTAAAACAGATTAAATTTATCGCGATCAGAATAAAATAGAAATAACATTATTGCTATTAAACGTATCGATAATTTTATTCTTACAAGGAAGGTATCTCAGATCGATCTGTACGATTTGATTTCTTCTTTAATATGTTACAGTAGGGTAAAAACTAAGCGACACGTCATTTTTTTTTTATCCGCCACTAAATATTTTAAGGGGATGAAACCTCCCTCCAAAGTAAAGCATATCAACGGGCGATTCGGCATTTTTCTTTGCCTATTTTTTTTATGAAGAGATGAAATTTTTCATTTCTTGTTATGAAAAAACTTTTCCAGTTGGATCGGTTAAAAAATATCATGTTCTTGTGGGTGACACTGCCAAATCATCCCTCATTTAATGGCAGATAAAAAAAATTGTCACTTAGTTTTAGTCTACTAAAACAAATTACAAAAGAAATCAAATCGGAAAGATTGACCTGGGACATACCTTCCTTGTTAGTCACACGTGATTTATTTATAATATTTATTTTATCCTGTCTTTACCAATATTTCTCTTCTTCTCTCGATGCGTGAAAGTATCTCTCTTCAAAAGCTGTAACGTGCGGTTCTCTCTTCTATAAAACTTTTATTTCGTTGGCTTCATCCCCTCTTCTCGTCCCGAACGTATTCGAAATACCCGCAAGCTCCAGCCTTACTGTTGGGCTGAGCTTGCAGCCGACGACTGCACCCGTAGTCATCCAACTCCGGAGATCACCAGGTGCTGCACTTTCGTTGAGGATTCATTTTAGATCCTGCGGGACATCGAAACGCCTCCGCGAACGCCTGAGAGTTCATCACAATGCCGTTCACTCTGAAAATCAATGTATGAAAAGAAGGAAACGACGACAAAAGTGACAGCAGAAGCCGGTCCGATTAGTTATTTGATAATCACCTCTCAGGATGAGGCGTGTGGTCGTCCAATTCAACGGACATTATGTAATCCTCGGCTGTGACGTTTGAGCAGTACGGCTAAAAAAGTCGCGGTCAAAGATTAATCAGAGTCACTGACAAGTAGAGTAGCCGAGGTGTAAATCACGGATTTTCTTCATTCCATAATATATAGACGTGAAAAAACGTTAAGCACATATTTTTTTACGTCTCTATTCAGCCGCTCGAGGGATCAAAACTATCCCTAAACTTTCCACCCAAAACAATAAGGGATGCAACCCCTGGGGGTAAAAACACTGCTCACACTATCGTTCGTTGATGGTGAATAACGTCCAATTAATTTGACTAAAAAATTTGACATCATTATCTAGAAATCCTAAAAAAAATCGGTCTTCGGGGGTAAACTTTAGGGCTGGTTTTCACCTGTTAAACGGCCAAATTGGCACGTGAAAAAAAAAGGTGTTTAATGTTTTTCGAGGTACTCACATCTTATCACATCTTAGAATGAAGAAAATCGGTGAGTTACACCTCGGGTGTAACTCACCACCTACTTTCCTTGTCAGGGGCACGGCAAAACTTGAAAAAGCTCACCTGTGCCGCGGCTATGAAGAACAATTGGCTTGGTCTGAGGGCCTGGAGACCGGGAAGAGTTCGATCCTTGCCGTTCGTCAGGGTCTGCCAGGCCTGGTATGATATTTGCAAGGCACCAATGTCGGCCATGTTTTCATTCCGGGTGACGTTCCAGTCGAACTGAAATCGCGGATCGAGTAATCGTTGTCTCAACTACGATTTTCTCCGAATTTTTCAGGGAAAAAAAAATTTCGTAAAGTTTTGTATAAAAAATTGTCAACATGCACAGTTCCTCACAAACCGTATCGATTTTCATGAATATTTGTATTTTTACAGTAACAAATCTACAAGCTACCACAATTTTTAAAGAAAATGACCAATTCTTTGCACGAAAAACTACGCATATTTACAATTTTGTACGAAATAATAGGAAATGTTTCCATTTCCGTAAAAAAAAAATTCTTGGCAGTAGAAATTTTCACCAGAGTGAGACCGCGGTTTCTTTCTCCACTCACCTGGACGTCGACGCTGTTCCCCAGAAATTGAACTTTCTTCCAAAAACTTCCGGCGTAAAGCTTTGCGACGCATTCTATTCGCGCCTCCAAACGACGCCGCGACTCCGTCGTCAGCCAAAGCCACTCTTCCGGGTGATGACTGCGATGATGAACGTCGAAAGCGTGCAAGACCTCGTGACCAATCACGACGCCCAGCGTCGCGTGGGACATGTAACTTGGACCCACGTCCCATGGCCAGGCAGTCAACATCGCCGTTGGTATTACTGCAATTTGTATTTATATTATCAGTATAAAATTTATCAGGGTAAAATTCATCAGGATATACATAGGGAACAATAGTCCAATTGGACGTAATTCGCAGCTTGGCGACAAAGTTGACACAACCCAAAAATTGGCATTTTTCAATCCAAATTATTATTGACCTTTCTTGGTTGTACCTGTTCGATCCTTGGTTTTAAAAGTACCGAAAAATAAATTTCTACTATCTAACCCAATAGCAATTGATTTTAGTCATCGAGAAATTGACTATTTGTGCCGTCAATTTATAATTTTGAAAAATAAAAGTGTCACTAACTGGTCCGCTTACCTTACCTATTATTCTCTGCTCTGTGACGGCTAATTTTTCTACTACAAAAATGTAACATTTCAAACTTATAGATTTAATCATGGATGCTTACCAATCGCGTTCACAGTCGAATCGTAGTAGGCATTGACGACGAATGGATGAGGCCATCTTCGGGGTACATGATAAAAGAAGTGAAGGAATGGTTAATTTGTTGTTGAATTGCGAGTAATCCATTTTCTCTACTCACTTAGAGGTGATGTTGCCACGAAGCGCGTCTCCCTTGACGGCTCTGATCTGCCTGAACCTTGTCACAACGTTTGAAAAGAAGTCGTGAGGGTCGACGACTACCTGAAATCGATAAGATTCGCCCCACAAGTCAGAAGTTTTTTACTACCAATCACATGTCGCGTAACCGGAACAGGCTCGTTTATGGGCGTCGAGTTGATGACGAATTAGATCAGTCGTCTGACATGCGGATAAAATTACACTAGATGTATCAAAATAATCATCTATTTTTTTTTCGAAATTCAAGTCCAAAATATTGTTCGAAGTGACGAAAAAAGAATGCTGTGCAAGTCTTATTCAGAGGCGCATCATCACGATTTTTTATTCCCCATTTAAACAGCATGGGAAAAATTTTTGTCAAACTTTGGAATTTTATATCTCGGCAACGCATTAGTGTACTGGTTAGACCAGAACGTACTTTTGTAAGAAATTGAACACCATACAAAAAAGGTTTCTTATCATTTTGTGATAAGTCCACCTTGAATAACTTTTGACCATAAATAATTTTTGAAAGAGTAGACTTATCTAAAAATAAGAACATAACTTTTTTCTAGAGCGTTCAATTCCCTACAAAAATACTTTCCGATCTTATCGGTACATTAATGTGTCAACGACTTATAAAATTTCAAAGTTAAAAAAGAAAAATCTGCCATACAGTTTAAATGGGAAATAGAAAATCGCGGATGATGCATCTCTGAATAATATTAAGAGCTCAAACTTGGACAGCAGTCTTTTTCCGTCATTTGGAACAATATTTTTTACTTTTATTTGGAAAAAGAAAATTTCGATTGTCGATTTTTTTGATAGAGTCTAAAGTACGCGTACGATCAGGGATATTGGACGAGGGAAGTTTGATTTCCACCCCTCTTATTACCTCCGTCATTTCCATAGCGATTCTCGTGTTGTTCTGAAATCCTGGCCACACGTGAAACTTTCCCTCCAAAGCACGCAGCTTCAGGAGAGCCTGTGTTCGCGTCTCCTCGTCCAGCCAGGACATCACCAACATCCGTTCAGCGAGGGTGCTTTTTATGCGATCGAATAACCGCGTCACCTGAAAGCGGATAAAGGACATGAGGAATCCGAAATCGCCCGGACAAAGGGGAAAAATAAGCAACCCTCGAGGAGTTCGTGCGTCTGTTTCGTCGAAAAGAAAGAAAAACACAAACAGATTGCAGCGTATCCTCGTTTTTCGATAAGACCATTGTCCAAACACTAAAAGCGTCGTTCGAATTCCCACGAACCGTGATAAAAACGCGCTTTCACTCTAAATCAGTTGAACGCGTCCACAGCTTTCGAGCTTAGCACAGCGTGTGCCAGAATTTGAATACTTGGCGCGATGTCTCTACCGCGGTGCCTCTGCAGCGGCGGAAACTGCCCAGGTAATTAATGCATTGCTGACGTTACCGAGAGCTTGCATAGCCAGCGGAACAGCAGCGTTGAAACGCCGTGCACGCCGGTCGTTACACCGAAACCGTGAAATAGTATTAAGATGAAATTTGCCAAGAGGGTAAAAATTTGTTTGCGTCTCTTTATAGGAGGCAAAGAAACGATGACGCGACAAAATAAATAAATAAATCAATGTTAAAAACAAAAAAAAAAAAAAAATAGGACAAAATTTACCCGATGATCCGGAGTCTTGAATTATCGGGAAAGGATACGCTCACACACGTGTCTCTGACCCGAAAAGCACAGGGGACAAGGTGGAAAAAAGATATCCATCTCGTAGGCTTTGAACCTTCAAATCTACACACCCTCTCTATATTTCAAGAAAAAGAGAAAAAAGAAAAAGAAAAATGAAAAGGTAGAGGGAGAAAAACTGAAGAATCTTGTGAAATAAATTTTCCCCCATGACAATAAATCATCCGGATAAAATTCCTTAACCTGTCTCGGAAAATATGTCGAGGTGAAGAGCGATTCCGAGCAGCTTACTCACCTTGTCGGCTACCGAGTTTAGATGCTGTTGGCTGTACTGCTGCACGTAAAGCGCCCCGACTGCCGAGCTGAACACCGCGGTTGACAACTTGCTGCACGAAGCGTTCCAGTTCTTGCTAGCGCTGACGTTAACCACGTCGTGAAGCGTGTCCCGGGCGTAGAGAAGCAGCAGGCCGTTGTGGATGATCCTGGGAAAAAGGAAACGCCGTAATTCCGTCATTGCGTTTTTTTTTTTTTTTTCTAATATAAACGATGAGAAGAATTGTCGAAGATTTTTTAAAACAATTGCAAATTCGCTGTTCGGCGCGGGCTTGAAGCTCCGGAATGTTTCAAGTTTGGAATTTTACCCTCGCCCCCGCGATTCGTTGTCCTGTCATCGTCGCGTCATTCGAAAATCGATGATAATCTTGAATTCCGTCATCGGAATTCCTCCCCCACCGTATAAATCCCTCTCCCAAAGTTGTAGACCTTTATTTCAAGTTCCTTGGACAGTAGAGATCCGGGGTTTAACCAACGCGACCGATTTCATAATTAATCTCTCTCCTGCTGGGCTTGGTGCAAATCTGGTGGAAAGGGAGGGAGGCTTACCTCAGCCACGAAATCAACTCCGCATGCAACAGCGGGCGTTATATTAATTAATATATCATTTAGGCTTTTCTCAGCCTGCGCAGAACGGCTGATAATTATCGTTATTTCATCGATCTTTAGACGTCATCCACCCTACAGGGGTGAAAGTGTAAGGGTGGGAAAAAGAGAAATATAGACAACGAAACCTTCGCTCCTGACATCGGACAAACAAAGGAAAAGCTCTAACGACGAGAGTGGACGTCGCGTCGGTTGAGAGAAGCGCGGTAAGCTCGGGAGGAATTAACGACGATGAAAAAGTTCGCCGAATTCGGAAGCTGGGGTAAAAATTTCGTCAACGCCTCAAGAAGCGACCCAAAATTCTTTGGCAACGGTTTCTCAAGCAGGGTCCGGGTATCGTCTTGAAAATTTCAAGAGTGCCCAGATGCCGAAGACCCAGGCAAAAGCTCAACTTCCACGGGTCTCGCCCCACGGCTTGTTCGCAACGCTTGACGCGCCGAAAATTCTCCCGCTCATAGAGAATACGAGACGATCACAGGTTTCCTCCACTTTGCGAAGGGTGGGTATGTCAAAAGCCACCGCGAAACCCTAACCAGAACATGCGGGGCAAGATTTTCAGGGTGAATGACGAGGGGGAAGTACCAGAGCTTTTGTTGATATTGGTATAACAGCGGCGATAAGAAGCTCGGGGGTAGAAAAAAAAAAGCCCCGGAAAGAAAATACCCAGGACTAGATATTTTGCTTCGGTTAATGGAGTCTCTTCTCTTCTGTACCTACTTGGGGACTGGGACTCAGGGATTGAAAAAAAAAAAGAAAAGGAATTTACGGAAACATACCGAGCGAAAATAAATAACGACGTTACGGATCAGGAAAAAGTGTCAAAAAGAAAATAAGATCTACATCTCGAAGATTGAATCCATCAGCGGATAAAATTCGCGTATTACAAACACGGTGCTGGTTAAAATAATAAATTAGAACACCGTTCTTGCGGTGAAAAGTGGGGGGGGGGGATAAAATTTGACGATGGTTTTTTTCACGTAAACAAAGACGAGATGAAACATGGAGCCAATTACGGTGAAACATTAGCCGGATGCTGAAGCGTAGATAGACGAAGACGATGATCGTATCCCGTTTCCGCAAATTGTGTGGAAGATGAATTTTTCCCCGGATGTTGTGTAATAATCGGGTATCATTTTACCGAAGGAATCGTCCGATGATGAATATAAATAAAACGAGCAGCTGTCGACACGTTTCGCAAGCTGGGGAGAAATTATAATTACTACGTGGAAATTTGTAAGCGACGAAAATTAAACTCACCTGCGGGAGAAACGGTTCAGCAATTTCCCCAGACTCCGGAAGTAGTGAGGCGCTGTGACGTAGACGTAAATCACCTGATCCTCAGGCCCGAGAAGTTCTTGATCGTGATTGCGATCAGCGCCTAGTACTTCACCGAACAGCGTCCCCCACCTTATCTAACCAAAGGAACATCGACTGAGTTTTGTGGCAGGCAGTGGGCATAAGAATGCCCAAAAAATAAACGATTTCGATTGAATCGACTATTTTTGAAACTCCGTCAACCGACCAAATCGATTATTTTTTTCTCGCAATCGGTTATTGTTTTTTACTCCCATGAACGATGCAGTGCAATATCGATTTACGTGATCAAAGTATCAATTAACATCATTGTCTTACTCACTAAGTACCTATTTGATATAATCAGTCAAAGGCGAATGAACATTTTTAACTAAAATTTAAAAATAATTTGAATGAAACTACAAATTGTCAAAAAAACTTTCCCGCTATTACGACTACGCGCTAAAATTTACGAAATATTGGTTTCAGATGCACCATTTAAAAAAAAAATCGGAAATAATTGATTAATCGACCAATTTTTAACTAATGAACAATTGAAATAGGATTCGATATCCTCTTTCATTTTCATTCACACACGCTACCTTATAATTTATCCATTATTAATTGAAAATTCAGCACAGGGACGAATAATGGGGGAACAAATTTTAAGATTCTGTGAAACGGTCTTGAGGGGGCGACAAAAAGTTGATGTACCGAAATCGCGTCGAGGGGTTGAAACCCCGCGGAATGGTTCGAGTGGTGGAAAACCGCGAGGAGTGGGAAAAAAAGAGCGAAATAAGAAGGGAAAGTTTGAAGAACTTTTACGTGTGCACCCCGCTGACGAAAGTAACCGTCTATTTTTCTTATATATCATTTGAGATGTAGGGGGTAACCTGCAGGGTGAGATTACGGATATAGCCACGCCCACCGACAGACCGTCAACCAAAGTTGGGGATGTTTTTTCAACTCGGTTCATTCGTCGAAGTAAGAAACGAGGATGGGAAAGGGAGGAAGTGCCATTGTTTGTTTTGCTCTTATCCGCGCTTTCCTTTATATCGTTCAGTTTCGTCCCGTTATTGCAACATCCGCAGCTATCCGTCTTCAGTCGGAACAAACCGTGGAATATGAGAAAATGAAAAGAGGAATAAAAGAAAAAAAGTGAAATAAAATACGAGTGGCTCGTTTTTTTTCGCGTTCACGATGGAGAAAAATTGTTAGATTTTCTGAAATCCTGCGGTAAGACTCGTTTTATCCTCGCGTAAAAGCGAGATATTTTTGGCAAATCGAAACGAGTTACTTTTCGCGGATCTTCGAACGACTTACATAACCGAAATTCTCCTGCAATGAGGTGAGATTGTGCGCCAAGAATCCCCGCTGATCCATCCAGTTGTAGAGGTCCTTGTGTCGCGGATAAATCTGTAAAAGGAAGTAACACCGAGTTGTTATATGTTTTTTTTAAAAAGGAGCCATTCGAGGGTCGAAGAGACGAGAGAAGAGGAAGAAAAGGGAATGAATTGAGGAAGCTTACTCCGTCGGTAAGAGAGGTCCCGCCTACCTTGTTGAGCATGGAACAAAACAGGAGAATTTGGTTCGTTTCGTTCTCCCTTTCCTTGGCGCCCATATTTTTTGGCAAAAATCCCTGAAGTATCTTCTCCATCTGAAGTAGCCTCTGCTCCTCGACTCTGAGCTGCAAAGATCGTTGCTATCAGTGTGAGAGAAGAAACGCAGCAAATCATTAACGTTATCCTCGCAATATTTCCGCGTAATTATAGCAATCGGATTAAATTGCATTCGGTTTTTATTATTCCCCGGGAATATGCGACAGCTGAAATCCCCCTTCAGGCAGCCAGGCGAACGGCTCAATTTGCGGTGACTCAATTTGCATGTTAAACAATTGACTTATTTGCTCGACGCGACCGTTGGAGCTGATCGAAAATTCAAAATATTCGTTCAATGTGATAGCCATCGCGGTAAAAAGGGAGGGACGGAGGAAGAGAAGGACGATGAAAGCTCATCCCGAACCAAATATTTTCACCGCCCTGCAACCGCCGGAATATCGCTAATTAATTATCAAGGGCTTCGACAATATTCGCGAAAATACAAACATCAAAGTTATTTTTGGACGCCTTAGTCGCGACGGTGAATCGATAACTTTTATTCTCTTTTTACTGATTTATTTTTTTCCTACCCCTATTCATTTCGAGCCGGCGTTTATTTTTAGCCTGAGATCTTTGAACGATCATAGACCGTATAGAATCAAAATGGAATGAAATAGCTCGACTCACTCAAAAAAACTTCACGTTTTTCCTCTGGTGACGTTTTTTTTCTTTATACTCACACCGCATGATATATTATATGATATATACACACTCTATATATTTTTTACAGAATTTACTTACAAGTCGATCCACGCTTGTCAAAATCGAGCACAGTCATCATTTTTCATTTATAAAAATCGCTCTTTCAGTCGATTTTCGAAACGTTCGAGGACGTGTAATACATATGTATTACGCCTATATGGTATATGTATAATATAGACGTCTACTTTCTGATAATCAATTTATACTACCCCGGTAGTAATTTCTGCGTAAGGTTCTGCAAGCTAATTTCGAGGCTTGATTGACCCTGTACGAAGACGTTAATTACCTTACCGACGTAGCGATTCGTGTACAAGTCTATATATACGTATGTGTGCGTAGTAAATGTATTATTATTAGGGTGTTGCTTAACCCGGTTCACTTTGAAACGAAAATGCCTTCATTTTAGTAAAGAAACACTTTTAGGACGATTTTGAGATGTGTTACAATTAGACGTGTTTCAGAAATTGAGTTTTTTTTTTCCCCTTCAAAATTAGCGTTTTTCTCGCAATTTGAGAATAATTTCACAAAAATGAATCGATGCGATCGATTTCTCGGAAAATTTTACCCGCATTTCACGTACTTGACAATTATTTAATACGTAGTGTATCTCGAGAAAATCGTAAAAAACAAAAATCAACATCGTGCACCACAGTGTAGAAAAAAGGAACGGGTTGAAAAGATCATTTTTTAATTTCGACCGGCTCACCCCCCAAATTGGTTCCGAATAATTCAGAAATAATTTCCCAATTTCTTCAGATTTTTATCCCCGCTCTAACTCGTGTCCGTAAGAGAGAACGGATATCGATAGAATTTAGTGTTTAAGGGATTTCTGGGCTCGTTGGTTACGAGTCTGAACTCGAAATTTGAAAATTCAAAATCGTGAATCCAATATGGCGAACCAAAATTCAAAAAGTCATTCTATTTCGATAAAACTCGGTACCCGGGGTTATTCGAAGCCGTTAATTACGAATCTGAACGTCAAATTACGAAATTCAAAATGGTGGATCCAATATGGGAACATCAAGCGAACATCCGAGTACCCGAGTACTCGGTCGGTAAGGCAGACTGCGCCGGAAACCCCCCTCATATATCCACCGTCGTAAAATTCGCCCCGTTACTCGACGCCATATGTTTCGTATAATTAATTCCAAGTCACCGAATGTCTCAGACTACCGGTTTCTACTTAGCTCTAGTAGTCGGTTACTCGATCGGTAAGGCAGATTTAGCCATAATCCCCCCTTGTATATCTACTTACGACAAACACTCGTGCACACAGTTTAGCCGAAGTGAATATAGCAAATTGAAATATGAAAGGTGCTAAGACCGATGTAGGTACTCGCGAATAAATCTGTTACAGAATCGCTGGAATAAAGATCGTTGAAAACTGCACACAGCAGGATTTTTCCTCGGCGAATGTATGGTAACTAAAGCAATATGTCTGCAATGGGTCGCTGGGTTCAATGCATGTACCTACTTACTCTTGAAATTTCAACGAGATTGGCGTATATAAAGGATAGACGGAATACGAGCTGTAAGAGAGAAGAAGAGAGAAGTGAAGAAAGGAAAGTTGCGCGGGAAAAGGCGATTTATACGCCCACAGACTGTTCCTGGCTTTTATTCCTCGGGCTTACACCCGAATTTACAAACTCAGTCTGTACCTTTTATACGTATAACCTGTAATATCTTCCGGCATGAAATATGTGAAACGCAATTTATACCGGTGCAAAAATACGAAAACGGCGTCTCGTCTTTATATCTGCGGAAGAGGCGCGGCGATCAGGAGGATTTTTTATACCACAAGAAACTTGATCTCCGCTTGATTGATGTCCGTTTATATAAATTCCGATAGAATACGTACGATTTTCGTGTATGTATGCATTATATTACGTTACACATACACGTCTATGTGTATACGTACGTACGTAGACGAACACCAATAGCGATCCGGAATCCGTGACGGTAGTCGTTTCGGAATTTCCTTTTCGTATATACACGGATATAAACACCTCGTGAGCTTTAATGGAAACATATCGAGTCGTTCAAATATCTAGGACACCGTCCTATTACTCGATCGGAAAATATGCTGTATTTCACGGGCAGGCATTATACCTCAGAGTTCGAAACTAACTCGGCTTCCAAGCACCTTCGATCGATTTTCGAAATGACTAGAAATTAAAAGACGCGCCGTGAAAAAGTTTCAGTCGACAAGAAATAACAGAAAAAAAAACTACAGCTTCCCTGATAATTTCCACTCGATTAATTGTGTCGTTTCGCAACGTTTAATTTTACTCTGCTTCGTCCGTTATTAAAAAAGTATCCAACATGAATCGCTCGTGTTGTTTGTTTTGTTTTTTTTTTTTTTTTTTTCTTGGTTTTGTGCAAGGCAAAAATCTTGACCGCTAATTTTTTTACCGGGTTGTACAAGGATGAAATTTTTTTATTCTTTAATCGGTACGCACGTCGTCACTTGGTAGAAAATAATCACCTCCTCGCGGGTTCAAAGAGCAAGCAAAGGAAAAGGGAAAAGGAGAGAACCGCAAAAAGTGAGCAATTATGAAGAGCTAGATTGAAGCGTGTGTGGAATACGGCTGAGGAAAACGGGTTCGTTTGATCGCGTGTTGAGCTTACAACTCTCGTCTTGCAGCCCGGATTTCACCGTGAATCAAAAAGAAAACTAGAATTCACCTGCATATCCCTCCTTTGCTTTCAGCTCCTTCTTTATACGGTAAAAAAAAGATAATGTGCAATGGCACAGAAATTACACAGACGTATATACACACTTTCTACGACGCGAGGAGTTCGCTGAGAAAAATTTCATTTCTTATAGTAAATAGAAGAATAGATTAAAACAGGTATCGTTGAAAATAAAAACTGTTAATGAATATTGTTGGGATTACGAAAAACGAGGTACGCTTAACCATTTTGCAATGTTGTCGATCCTTTTTTGGTAATTGCAACGCAAAATCAGTTTGTTCAATTTACTCTACTTTTTTTAGTTAAATAAGGCTTCAACGTCAATTTATCGTTGCACAAGCATTAAATTTTCGCAACTGAAATGTTATTAATATTTTTTAAAACTTGACGATTATAATTTAACATGGTATGAATAATTTATCGAGGTGAAATCAGGGATAAGAAGAATCGTAAATGAGAAAAATTAGTGTAAAACGGTAAAAAACATGTATATGTTATATATAATATAAACATACACGTGCATCGTTAGTAATATGTCGGTATAAAAACTAGAGAGGATATTATTTATTGCCAGCTACATGCAGGGTCCTGGATTTATAGCTTAATATGTGGTAGAGATTTCTAAGGGAAAAGGTTAGATGCCAGAGATGGAGGTTTGGCCAAAAGCCCAGCCAAGAGAAGAGGAAGGCGGTCTGATACCGAAGTCGTAAAAATCTACGACGAATCCAAACTCGCGTCTATACGAGTAAATAAAAAAAGAAAGAAAAAAAAAAAAAGAAGAAGAAGAAAATAAGCAAAAAAGAATAGCAACAGGATCAAGAACGGAATAGAAAGAAAAAAAGAAAAATTGACAAATATGATTTACAGTGAAAGTTGTAAATTTATCTGATTTGCGGAAAAGATCTAAGACATTTATACGTAATATGACGAATGTGGATAAATTTCCGATATATTATTAAATGAATACTTGCCTTTATAAACGTGTAGGCTTTACTCTCGACGACGTTGTTACCCTGCATTTTCAGCTCGTCGCTCGGTAAGAAATTGTCCTGCAGCCATTTCTGTAACACGTATAAAATATTCGTTATAAAACCTGAAACAAGCCGAATATTCAAAGGGGTTGATTTATACGACGAGACGAAAGACAAAGTTGGAGGGCTGTAATACGTATAGTTTATGCCGACGGGAAAAAAGAAGCTACGGCGAAAGGTTCGAAAGAAAAATTACGCTTCCCAAAAGAAGGAAAAAAAGGAACTTCACAATTTAATTTAAAGAGCCTTGGCTAGGCAAAAAATGACACTTTTTATTAATTTCATCACCAGACATTCATATATATATATATATATGTATATCATATAATATATAGATATAATTATATATTCACAAACTGCGAAGATGTTGTTAAAAATACAAAAATCGGAAGTAGAGAAATTATTAATAAAAGCTATAAAGAAAAAGTCGATGCTTCGTTTTGAATCGTTTGAAAATTATTGAAACTCTAATAGATTGTTTTATTTTGTTCAGAAGACTCTTATTTTTTTGCAAATTCACTGGATCAAATTTATTAAAATCTTTATTGCGCAGTGTATATTGCGTTAGGATCAACAATTTTGCGATAAATTGTCAACTACGGAAACGAGAGAAAAATCCGTTTCAGTGACTTTGTGGAAAACAGTCTTTTGAGAAAAATGAGTCTAACAATTATTTTAACACGATATCAAAAAATAAAAAAATAAAACAATCAACATGCGACAATCTGGCGATAGAATGAAATAAAAAGATGCGTATTTTCGGACAAGGAACTTCTTTAATCGACGAAAAAACTTCACCCCGAGGTCTAATTTCCCCCCCGAGCATCGCGCGTTGATTCCCACTTCGTCGATTATGCTCGCGTCCGGATGTCGCGAAAGTTTTCGCCCTGCGAAACCGCCCTCGGAATGAGGATGAATTTCCTCGGTGTCAGTAGCGGAGCTGATCTTGGCCCGAGGCCAGAAAACGACGCCCCATCCCCAGGATTTAACCGGCTCCTGGATGTCCTGCGGCGCCGATTTCTAACCCCGACGGCGACGGCGTTCCTCTCGTATATCTTATTTAGCAAAGGTTATTCCGCAGCGATGATGCGGAATCGGGATAAACGCGCTACGCTCGATGCGAATTCTTAATTGTTTCGCGCCGAATTATACAGATGGGAAAATGGGAAACGCCATCGCATTCGGTGCGTCGAAATACGTCATAAAATATACTTCCTTATTGATTTATCAGTTTTTCGAAAAAAATTTGTAGGGCTGTGTTACAGTAAAAGAAAAAAAAAAAAGGAGACACCAAAATCAAAATTCATTAACTCGAGGTTTAAATCTCTGAGAAAACGACTGCGCGATGAAACATTTGGAATATATCAAGTAATATTATGATTTTATTAACAGTGAATATTGCCAATTTTCCGATGACACATCGTCCTACAATTGCGCGAATGAAACGACATCGTCATATCCAAACAGATACAACGGTGTTGGACGATTGAAGAAAATCAATAAAAATCGAATCGATTTAAAGAAATTATTCCAGACCCGTAGCGTAACAATATCGCAGACAAAAAAAAACGAGACATTTCTCGGCAACAGGCAAACTTTCACGAATTAAAAAAGGGTAAATTATTTCTCTAGGATCGAGTAATCGTTGCATTATCAATGAATTTCTCTCTCCCTCAGTGACATGGAAAATGATTTCACGTAATTTCCTCCGCATAATTCGGATCGAATCACCTCAATAAATCAAATTACACGGGAAATCTATTTCCGTAGGCATTCGGTCTTCGTGCAAGCAGGTAGGTATCAGAATTTATATGTCTACTCGTTACGTTCTACTATACGGAGCAACAAAAATCCGAGCTGAGCAAGCAGGCAACGCGAGAAGCATCGATTCGTCGGTTCGCGTTACGTCCACTCTTTTTCTTTGTCTCTGTCTACGATTCATCCGCAGTGTTTAAATAGTGATTTTTTCCCCTCCCCCTCCCCACTCTCTCGATCTCTCTCTCTCTCTCTTCGTTCCGGCGTTCTTTATTTTATCTGATCTATCCCAACCCTCCTAGCTCTCTCCGTTTCGTTCCTTTTTTCATTCCTTGTTTTTTCGCCTCTTTACCGCACTTTCTCTCCATTTTACCAAAGCTCTGACAATGAGGTGAACAAAGCGAAGCCGCCTTCTATTTTTTAATCGGAAGTCAGCTGGCGGTGACTTCATTCATCATCGTTTAAACGAGATGGAAAATTTAAATGAATTACTGGCAAATATATTAATACCCTCGAGTTTGTCCTCTTCTTCCTCGCCGCACATCTTACAACTGATCGTACAACTGACAAGTTCGTTGATCGTTCTTTGTCTATTTTACAAAATTGACTCGAATATCTTCGGAAAATAATACAGGCACAAGAAAGCATCGTTTTTGTAACTTGATTACTTCGTTTCCCTTCCGGTTTCATTTTTCTCTCCACGTTTCTTGACAGACCCTTCATCAAATTTTACACCAAATTTTTCCCCGGTCTAATTTTCCCACGTCGGCGTGACGTGATGGCCGTGCAGCCGATGTGGCTCGCGTAATATGAGTGAGTGTCGATTTGTCTTTTATTTTTTATTTTTTTTTTTTTTCTATATTATTTTCCTCTTTTCCATTTTCTTTTTTTCTTCCTCCTTCGTCACGATGACGCAGACAGGGGGTTGAAAAATTGCCCAAACGACCTTCGCCACTAAAGAAGTCAATCTTCACCCCGGCAGTGAAGCGTGTTTTTCGATTTGAAATTGTGCGAGCTTCGCAGTTCATTTATATTCACGTATCTTTGATTGATCTCGCGAAGCAGAAAAAGAACAAAAGGAAATAAGAATTAGTATATTACGTAACAAGGAGGCAAACTTCATCTTTTCCAGCCGAGCGTAAGTTTGCAATATTAGTCGTAGGTGCGCCGAAGACGAATATTGCAAACCATGGCGGATTCGATTCCACCGTGTTATTAAAGTGTTTTTTCCGTGGATCCCAGAATCAGTGATATTAGAGCAATATTTCAGGTCATCGCTTAAATTACGCTAAATTCTTTGGTGTAGTTGTGAATTTGGTTTCTTTTTTTTTTTGCATAAAATATTTACGCATTATTTAATTTCAGTAGATTTCAAGTATGATTTCAGTTACAAGTATGAATTTAAAATTCAGTATAATTTCAGTAGAGCGAGAAATCTTTTCGATTTCAGTGTTATTCCAGTGATAAAGTGTAACTTCAGTTCAAATTCAATTTGAGGTCAGGATCGCGTAATGTCAGACTTTTTCGCGACGGCGCATGCGCGGAGTACGGAAAAGACCGCTTTTAACTCCTCCGCGCATGCGCATTGGCAGGCTGACTCTACGATCACAGAAACGGATGATTCGTGTACGGAAAACACGCGTGAAAAAACGCGTAAAACATGCTCGGGTTGTATAAAAACGATTTTACGACTACCTCTGTTGACGCTGCCGCGGAATAGCCGTAATCGGTTTAGACGATATTTCTCCGTAACTATCGAATTAAAACGCAGGCAAATGTGTAATACGAAAAGAAAATAACAAAAACACGACTAAATCGCGTTTCAGCAAGCTTACACCAAGCTTGAACAAGCTTTCGCAAAAGTCTTGCACCTATAAAATGTAACTAAATTTTACGACCCCAACAGTGCAGAATATTTTGCCGTTACGCGCGGTGTTAAATTATCCGTAACTTTCGAAATGGGTCGTCGGAATTATGGACGCACTGCAGAAACGCGAAGAGTCCGCGCTACGTTATACGATGCACACCTATATAATATAATATATATATATATGTATATATATGTATGTGTGTGCGAATATAAATCCACACACGAAGATTTGAGGCACGCCTTACAGTATGTACGATGTACACACATAATGCGGTTTTTTTCCCGTCAATTTTCTTGTTTGAGAACGTAGAATTTACGAATGAAATTACGATTATTAATTACGATAGGCTCTAGTTTTTATACTATTGTAGTATTGTAAGGAGGTCAATGATTTCTAATGTACTCATGATTTTGATCGTAAGTTCTACGTTCTCGAACACGAAAAATTGACGGAAATAATCATTACAACAAAAACTAATTTGTGTGGTATTTTTTTTTTTTTTTGACAAACCTTAGATACTAAAAGAAAAAATCGAATGTTTCATCTAAATATTGCTCTCTTCAGTCAGATGTAAGAATGTCGATAAAATAAATAACTGGAGGAAATTTTGAAAAATTACCCTTAATCCTCTAGGATCGTTAACCTCGAATCTTACTAATCATCGCGAATACATATATGTATATGTATACATAAAGCAACGTGCGGCTACTTGCGAATATCTCTTATTCACGGACTGCTCGATCCTCCCGAGCATAGACAGAGAAACGGTGTCGGCATAATATCCCGTTCATCGTTGCTCTACCACCTACGCACGCCTAGATCAACGAGCCCCCGGAGGTCCGTTGCTCGAAACAAAATATTATGCATCATTTCGAATGAGAAGTGGAAAAGTTTCGAAAATTGAAAAGAACAGGGTCAATGTTTTGTACTACATTTTCACATAGCCGTTGGGGATGAAACGAGATGTAAAGAAATTTTTTGAAGACGTTATAATCCGCTGGAAATATCCCGTTGTAACAAAGTTGCGGAAAGTTTAGGAAGACTACTTTTGTACTTGCAAGAAGTTTATCACACACACACACACACACACATTTTGCATTTTCTTCAGAATCGTAGGTGAAGATTCGTAAGCCAAAAAAAAAAAAAAATACAAACCAAAAAAATCATCATCGTTGAATAAAATTTCAAAAATCCTGTTGTTGAGTTTCGATTGGTTGGTGACTCGTTGATGAAAGATTCGTACATCGTATTTGATCGATGGTAATGTTCCGTGAACAGAATCACGAGTTTGGAAACGAATTGGAATTTTTTAAGCGCCATGCGTATCGATGACGTCTTGGGTCAGACTTGGATGGTAAAAAAGAAAAAATACAGTTTTCCGAATAACGTCGAGAATGAGTAATAGCATAGAATTGAAGAGATCCGACGTCGTTGATACAATTGGCACGTAAAGATATTTCAATTGGTTTACAAGATCGTAATTCTGATAACGAGACTTTACGAACGATAAAGTACGATTTGCGAATCTTCGTCAACGATTTACTAACTAACGGTCTTTGAAAATATCAATGTTGTCAAGATGGGAGGCTGGAATAACGTACATGAAAAATACATATGTACCGACGTACAGAGTTCGTGCATAGTTTTCATTCCCGATCGATGCATCGCCTTCATGTTGCAGACGTATACTTTCGCAAGCACGTTATACAAGGTATAACTTGGTCAGGTATTGAAAGATTTATTGGCTCGAGGATAGAAGCTTTTCCCTCACGGGATTGGAGATCCTCCGTCTTTTCTGCAGGGAGAGAGTCGAGGAGTCAAGAAGCTCGGAAGCTCGGAAGCTCGGAATCTCGTGTTGTACGTACGGCACACGCATACGTGAAAATGTGCACAGATTTGTCTTCGGGTATGTTTGCGTGTGACGGCGAGAGAGGGTCGGAAAGGGCTGCGGACGCAAGGCGAGCTTCGAATTTACTCGAATAACGGAAAACCGAGCGAAGTGAATTCACCGAACACCGCGGGCTCTTGCAGCTAACTTCCATTTCAAGATCGCCCGCAGGATCGTCCCTCACCGCGTGCTTTTCGTTCACCTCAGTTTTCCCGAAAGCTCTTAGACACGCGTTGATCGACTCGATACGCATCATGCGGGTTGCGCGTTTAGTAAATAAATAGAGATACGCAATTAAAGAGGGAGCGGGGTTGAAATGACAAGTTTGAAAACTTCCGAAAGGACAAAAAGGCGACAAGTCAAAGTTCCGAAAGTGCGAAAAAGAGAATTCTGTGAATTTATTTGTGGCTTGGTGAAATTTTTACCACTTTGATCTTTATTCGATTTGGATTTTCGATATTTTTACGTTCGTAATCCTGGTCTCTCTCATTTTCGGAATCTTGCTTTTCGGAGCTTTGAACCAATTTCTTTATTTCAAGTTCCGCCACCAAATATTACAAAACACGGCGCTCTCGGAACTTTTCAAATTCGGAATCTTAACCCAATCCGTCGAAGAGGAGAATCAAAATAGGATGAAAACATTATTTTTCAAAAAATAAATTCCACAGAACAAGTAACATCAGTTTTTCACCGTTTTTCCAATTTTTTTATTACAGGCACTTGCAACCTCCTTCAATTCTCTCATTCTACAAAATGAAAAACGAATCTTTTCTCTATCTCTGGGAAATTGTTTTGAATTTTCGCACGGTCAACAGATAATACTTGACTACCCCCAGAAAAATCAAATCGATGAGACGAAGTGAAAAATATGCGGCACGGGAAAACGATCCGGATGAGATAAAAATTGAGAGAAGAAAAAGAGGATGAAGAAGAAGAGAGAAAGAAAAAAAAAAAAAAACATCTCTCACCGCACAACGCAATCTACTCACGTCTGACCCGCGATATTCGTTTCGGTACCGAATGATTCTCCGCTAGGAAATCCGTTCGAAATTGAAAAAGCCTTTTTTCTGTCATGTAACACTTCATTTTTCACCCGTATCTGGATTACGCAATGGTTTCCGCATAGATACGCTCACACCCACGCATATATGTATATATATATATATAATAGATATATTGAAAACACAAATACGCGTTCCCGCATATTGCCATGGGTGAAGAAGAACAGGGAAAAGGGAAAGTGAAAAAAAGAAATGTATATCCTCATGCTCCTTCATCCGTAACCCTGAACGGGCTTCTCGTTCTATATTATATATTATACAATACTATACATAGGTATACACAATGTATATACATAACATATACATATATATACATATTGTATAATACAAGCAGCGATACCTTTTTAGATTTATCTTCGAGCCTGAAGCCGATTGTCATTATTCTTTTTATTTATTTTTTTTTCCTTCCTTTTGCCTTTCCGCTTCCCCGCTGTTTTCGCATCGTTTTTTCTTTTTTTTTTTTTTTCTTTTTTCTTTTTAATTTTTTGTTTCACTCTTTCGCGCAACATTTTTTGTTCCGTCTGTGTTTTTTCGTTATTTCCGGCTAATACGCGCGTGTGTCCTGAACAATAACGCGAGAGCTTTTTTTCATCAAAACACACACTTGTCACATCCCATTTCACGCCGGGCAGAGCGTACGATTATCATTGTTGCTTGATAAACAATTGAATTAATTTACCATTCTAGCTTATTCCCGCTTAATACCCGAACACCTTCTTTCTCTGAGAGAAATTATTCCCTCTGTGTACAAACACGGTAACGCATTTGTGACGTACAGAATCCGTTTCAAATTTCATTTATTTCATTTTGATAACTTAATTTAATTTAACCATATTTCCTTCCGTCGCAAGTTTTTTTTTTTTTTTTTTATTTTTAATCCAAACTTTAGTACGTTTAGTCAGATACTCGTTTTCAAACGTTTGTATTATCGAATTACAGCCATCGTAATCACACGATACAGATAAAGCTTAACGATCTAAGAAAAGAAAACAAGAGTAACGGAGAGCGTAAATATCATTACGCTACAATTAAAGTCTCTAACGATAGTTTAAACGGCTAATCAGACTCGAACGTTTTCCGCTAAACCTCGATCTTTATTGCTTTGTTTTGTTTTTTTTTTTTTTTCTTTTTCAACGGCGCAATTTCAAACGGTTAAATCACATCGAAAATCGCTCTCCCCCGAAGCAGAATGGATTAAAACCGGAGGCTCTGCACTAATTTTCTCGAAAGCCGCACGAGATTCGCAAATTGCGAAGCCACTCGTCCTCGAAACTTCGCAGACACTTATACCTCTAATTAGCCTGCTGTGGGCTCGGGGTTAATGGAAAGTAAAAACGTAAAATAAAATTTTTAAATTACGTTACCTTTCTCTTGCCTATATATATATATATATATATATATATATATATATATATATATATGCAAGTTGCAAAGTACGAAGTAACCGAATTCCACTTTACCCTTAATTATATAGGAGTGATCGGTTAATTAATCGCTCATTTTTCCAGCCGCCAATTAAGCTTATTCATAACGTAGGTAAAAACAAGTTCATCAATGTTTCTCCTTCCTTGAATTTTCAAGACAACATTTGAGTCAATTTTCACTTATTTTCCACAATTAAAAAAAAAAAACTTTCATCCTATTCATAGCGATTCTGTTTCTGTTCTTTTCTTTCTTCTTTAACACGTGATTCATCTTGTGATAGAATTAACCAGGATGTCTACTAAAACCAGGACCCCGAATTCCAAGAACATCCCAAGTTTTTTCCAAACAATTTTTCAATATTCATAGATCATGTATCGAAGAGATGATTTTCCATTAATCGCAAACTTGAACAGTGTTACTACGAAGATACGAAAATATTTTATATTTTGACTTGTGCGTCGAATAAAATGTTTCATAAAAAAAAAAAAAAAAAAAAAAAAAAAAAAAAAAAAAAAAAAAAAAAAAAAGAACGAAAATTTCATTCGTCAGGAAATTCCCCGAGTTACGGAAAAATTTTCTGAAAAAAAAAATCCCTGAAAAGTAAACGAGTTCTCGGCGTTTATCTCTAATCTTACCTGCCGTTCGTAGAAGGTGTTCACCTCGGATTTCGTCGGGAGGTCGAGAAAGACGGCGCGTCTCGTGTGATCGTAGGGCTCAACGTCTACGTAAACATCGAACAAGGGCGCTCCGTTGACCCTCAGGAGGGATGCGACCAGAGGGGTGATGTCCGAGGGTGCCATTCTACGGGGTGGCATGTAACCCCCGAGTTCGTCGAGGAGTTGATACACTGGAACAGAAAGCACGGAGACGTTATCTTGACGAAATAACTACTTGGAAAAATTGACCGATAGAAAACGGTTATGACTATATTTTTAATATTCCTGTATTTCGAGGGTTGTCCGTGAAACTAAATTGCCCTTTAAAAATTTCTTATTCCACCTTAATTGCAAAAATCGTTTACAATTAAAATTCGATGCGATCTATCGAAACATGGGGTGAAATAAGTAAAAAAAAAAAGAAAGAGACAAAGGGAGTCAATTACAGAATTTCAATGACCGTCTAAATAATTAATAATAAATCCGGTATAAATTTTGTCTACCCCCGTGTAAAATTTGAAATTGAAACGTTGTCGGAATAACGATCAGGGTTATTATCGAACTATACGTATAACGTATATATACCCTCGGTTTGGTGGATCATCGAGGGTTGTTCGATACCCCGAAATGGCTGGCGGGGAGAGAAATCCACGAATATCCGAGTATCTGAGTATCCGCGTAATCGGCTCTGGGAAGTCTAGTATAAATCGGAGAAGTAGGCGGTGGGGGATGGGGTGAGGGAGGTAAAGGAGGGAGGGGGAGGGTGGTTAAATTTCTGCGGGGATCGACCCGCTTTCAGACTTTCCACCCTGCACCAACCGGCAGAGCGTCCCTGACGCCGCCTAAGCGACTCGCATCGATTAAATAATGATCCTAATGACCTGGGTAACTACGCTCGCTGTACAATCTATACGTACTACGTATAAGCGGGAGTGAAACACACAAGTATATAAAAAGGCCAAGGTTGTCGTACGATCGCGGATTTAAACGCGAGTCGAAAACTACGAAGGACGCTTTTTAGGCACCCCGACGATTCTCCCGCAGTCTTGTCTTACGGTCCTTATCGCGCTTTGCTGGATACTCAAACACCTGGATAATTGTCCCGAGTCCTCGATCACCGCCTTTTTTTTTTTCCTTTTTTTTCTCTATTTTTGCGAAAGCCCCGATTTCGCCTATTCGAAATGGATGACAAAAAGTGAGAGAAAAAAAAACAAAAAAAAAAAAAAACACGTATCCGTTTTTGATAATTCAAATTTGATCGGTTTTTAATCCGACCGCGTTTAGTTTCGACAATTGCAACACGTGTTGAAAAAACGTGTACAAAAAGAAATCGCGAACGGATTTAAAAATTGTAGGTGAATTTTTTCGTCGTTCTTCGAATAAAATTTTATACCTCAAAAGTAGCAATTCGATTGAAATAATTATTCACACACGACGGAGTATTTTTCCACAATCTCAAAGTTAAATTTTATCCGTAGCGATAACTTGTGAAAACACGTTTTTCCGGATTTTCTCTGTTACGGAAAAATAAAAGCTCCATCAATCCTCATCCAAGTATTACAACAACGGACAAGAAGATCCGTATATTTTCATTTAAAGAGTGGAGAAAGTTTTTTTTCCTGGGATGAAAATAAAAGCAAAAAAAAAAACAAAAAGCAGAGGATCTCAGGAGAATTACATTAGATATCTTCACCCCCGAGGCGAGTTTATATCGCAGAGTTTATTTACCGTTGAAAAACGTCATCGTCCCACATAGAAAAAAAAAAAAAAAGGGATACGAATAACACGTGCACGGAGGAAAGGTAAAGGACCAGGTATAATATGCGGGAAGCTTTTTACAAGCTTCCGAGAGAAAAAAAAAAAAAAATGCAATCAACATTATTGGTACTGAAAGATGGGGCGACCATTGTTTTTCTTTTTTTTTTGTTTTTTGCTCTTTGCTTTTTCTTTCACGGATTTTCAGTGGGTTGCATGGGATCGTCGCGTATGAAGCGTGTAACGGAGGGAGCTGCAGGACCGGAGGGAGTGATGAAAACGAACTGAGAGCGATTCAACGAGGAGGCAGGCAAAAAGTTTGTCCTTCATGAATCATGAGATTACCTCTACCGCTGCTAAAAACTGAGAGTTCAAAACGGTTCCGAGTATCGCGCAAGATTAAACCACCACCCCCACCACTTCCCACTTCCACCCATTTCTATACTTTGCTTTCATTTTTCTCGATGGTATAATTGAATAAACTCGATCTCCTTTCCTTCGCCCAACTATATCGCGATGAATTCAGATTAAAACTAGGCATGCGTAAATTCAAATTTCACTTTTATATCTGCTCGACACGAATTAGATTCGCTTTGTCTGATTATTTTTCTTCAAGAAGAAAAAAACACACGCGCAAAAATTTACCAACTCTGCTCTTTGAAATTACAAATATTCCGTCTTTAATAATAAACATAATCCTTCAAAAAACGGAGAAACGTAGCGGGGGGGTGGGGGAGGGGGGAGGATTCGAAAGAAAGTTTTCTCAAAAGCCTTAGCCGTATATCGGCGTTGCGGTGAAAGTTTTCTCGACAAACATCCGAGATCTTGCAGACGACAAAAGGCTCGTGGAGTTTTTTTCTTTTCTTTTTTTTTTTTTTCTACGCATAAGCAAAAACGGGAATAACGATGGGATCGAGCTCGGAAGTGCGAAAAAACGATCCAACTCGTCCGACCGAAGGTAAGAAAACTATTCTAACCTTTCCAGATCCATCGGCAAAGATAACCAATGAGAATGAAAAAAAGTCTCCAAAGAGAAGAAAAACTAAATTCCGATGGTCCGGAGAAGATGGTCTAAAAAATTTTATTGAGGCAAAATATTGAGCTTTTGAGAGAACAATTTTACACGCGGGAATATTTTAAAGCGGAAATTTATACGGTGTTGCGAAATTTTTTTTTCTCCTTCGAGGAAACTAAAAACGATCCAAAGTTCGGCGATACGAATCAAACGAGGGTTGATGAAAAAAAAAAAAAAAAAAAGAAAGAAAAAAAAACGCGGATAAAACAAAGAAGAAAATTGCAAAAAAACTGTTGGTAACGTGCTCGGTTAATCGGTTAGGCGAGGTAAATCGCGAACGATGAAAAGCGTACACGGAAAGAGATTGAAAAATTTCACCTGCACGCACGCACGTATAATATTCATGGACGATATGATGATAATAATAATAATAATGATAATAACAATAATGAAAGGCGTGTGCAAATGGTGGAAGTATAAGTAATAATGATTATTGTTAAGAGTTAGCAGTACCCGGTGAACGAGGGTTGCGTGAATCTGTTATTCAAACTTATACATGTATAGGTACAAGTATACGTATACACATATATATATATATATAGATATATATATGTATATATATACGCACACAAGTTACAGGCGTAATATTAATTACGTAGGTAGGAAGTGCCCGCTGCAGTGAGAAATGTGGGTCAGATTAAGAGTTGGAAATGATTCTTATCCCACGTTAGGCGGCTGCCGTTGCACGAAAGCCTTAACCTTCGAAAGAAAGCTGCAAGTTCTTGTTGTTGTTCTTTCCCGTTTGATCGTCGATTTTGCTAAGCTGCACGAAACGTCAAGCTCGCGAAACTGCGATATACGCACGTTGTAAATTTTGAAAACTTTTGATAAATTTACCTGATATTTGTGTATTTTATTTTCATTCGCAATTTTCCCCATTCTTCGTCGACCTTTCACCTTTTTCTCTTTACGTTCGATAGAAATTTTTTAAAAGTGGTTGAAACAAAAAAAAATTCATCATACAATAACTCTCCTACGTCATATTCGTAATGTAGTGTCGGGAATAAATGATAGAAAAAAAAAAAAAAAATTGAGGAGATGACAATTTTCTCAACATATCGTAGTACAATTTTTTGTAGCGAAAAACTTCGTCAAACTTGTTATATCGTATAAAAATGAAAGGATGACGATTATACGAAAGAATCTGATCGGTCGAAAAGTAAGGTATTACGTTATTACACCTATACATATATATATATACATACATGTAACATAAGCTCATACACGTAATAAAAAACTATATCCGCAAGTACAGAGATACACATACATATACATATGTAGGAGAAGCGAAGTGCAGAGAGCAGAGATGGTAAATTGCGGATGGAAAATGGCGTGGCCTTGGATGTGCAGAGCTAGGCGGATGTCAGAGAATGCAAATCACCGAGATAAAAAGGCTCCCCCCCCCCCCCCCTTTGCCCCCCTTTTTAACCCCCTCTCCCCCGCTTCCGCCCTTTTATCCCACTCGAAAATTCGCTCTATCCCGCACGTAGACACCGCGTGGTTAGCCGCCTGCCTCGATCCCCTCGGCTTCGTGACTCCAGATTTGATGTGCGGTGGCAGCGTATCGACGATAGAAACGAGTATCGGAGAGGGGTGGGACTTTTGTTTGAAATTTTAATTGAACTTTGAAAAGAGAAATCTGGTTCCCGATATCGCCGCTGGCGTTTCCGTACCAGTCGGGGGTTAATTTTAAACCAAATGCACACTGGCAAAACCGAGCGTTTGTTCTTCTTTCCTACAAGTAAAGTCGGATGGACGGTATTGTGGAAAAAATTTTACAGCGCGAAATATATTTCTGAAACCTTTTGTTTTTTTTCTTTTTTTGTTTTTAATCAAAGTTTGAAAAAGTTGAAAGCGCTGGGAATTACGACGATTAATCCTTAAATTGGAATGCTTTTGAAGTGCTCCGGGAGACGGTAATTGAAAATGTTAAAACTACAGAGTGGTTTTGAAATTCCGAATTTGAAAAGTTCCGAAAGCGCCTAATTCCGAATTATTTATTGGCGAAACTCGAAATAAAGAAATCAAACTTTGAAGAAACAACATAGTTTTGAATTGTCGAAAAGTCGACGGCTCAAAGTTCCGAAATGCAAGATTCCAAAAATTCAAGTTACAGTAGAGCACAGATCCGAAAAGTAAAGTTTCGATGGAGTAAAATTCGGTGAATTAAAATATACTCAGGCAGCATAATTTAATCAACGAGTGAGTGTTAAAAATCATAAGACCCGAAAATTAAAATGACCAGGATTACGAACATAAAAATATCGAACATCCGAAAAAAAGAAGGATCAAAGTGGTGAAATTTCACCAAGCGAGGAATTGACAAGCCTGAAAATCTTCGATCACTTGGAATTTCAATGTTTCAGATTTTCAAATTTTCTCACTTCTGCAGTTTTTCAACTTTGACTTGTCAGAATTACGCCCTTTTGGCATTTTGTCCTTTCTGAGCTTTGAGCGTCGAGTTTCCGACCATTCGAAACTTTGATGTTTCGTGCGCTTGATTTCTTTACTTTAAGTTCCACCACCAAAAAATTCGTAATTTCAACCCCACCCGAAAACCACGTTTACCGAGATTTTTCAGAGCACCTACAGAAAGCCTTGGCGTCAGCAAAGTTGACGGGAATAAATCTACGTGAGTCAGGATAAGCCGGATTGGCGGCGAGTCACGTAACCGTGAGTTTTCGCATTTACACATTTTCGTCATCCCTCAAAGAAGAAGGGATGAAGAGTTTGAAAAATGACTATTACATGACGGCGATTTTGTCGGCAAGATACTTCCCGTTCGTATGCCTGTAGCTACTATGCATAGTATATGCGGGCAAAATCGTGAATAAGGCATAACGAAAAAGTTTCACATTGGGGACGAAAAAAACTACCCCCCCGAGATTTTAGTCTATGACTAATTTACGCCCTCAGAGCCGCCGAGTCACATTTTTTTAGACACACCTGCGCAATGCGGAGCTTCGGGGTGCGATATGGGAATTTATTTCATGGCTTTTGAAACGGGGGATCGCCTCAACTGATCCCTGATTGGCGTTCAAAGTGCAGATAAGACGATTCGCACAAGACTTGATCTAGACAAGATGAGAAAGATGTTTACTCGTGCAAGAATCTCTACGTAACAGATACAAGATTATTGTCACATTTTTATCCAGATAGTCAAAATCTTAACGATAAAAAGGATAGATTATTAATATCACCAAAAAACGAGAACCGTTGAGGTGAAAAAAATTTGGTGGTATTAAAATTCATCACACACGGTGTACGTGTTCTAAAGAAAATTTAGTTTAATGAGTAAAAAAATACTTGTCCGACTCAAGCAGTGGCTCATTTTTTAAGTACAACAACTTCCTGCTGAGATTTGTTCAGTCTTTCGGAATAAACCTGTTTAGCAATCAATTACTTGACTTTTATACCCGAGAAAAAGATCAATATGAATATGAAAAGAATATTTAACTATAAAATTAAGATGAAATATGAACTTCCACTCGTATGATCTCTGTAATTAAGTAGATATGAGGTCGATATATCCGAAATGATCTTTATTTTAGGTCAATTCATCTCTACAGATAACCCACCACATTGCTCAAAACTCTCAGAGCAGATGACACACGGGGGTCAGAAGGGTTCAACTCCACGCAAGTTTATAACTTCTGAAAATACATATTATCTCTCCGATTAGATAACAGATGAGGTTATTATACCGGAAATAGTCATTATTTCGAATAAACTTATCTTTACAGAAAATGCAAATCATTTCTCGAATCATCGAGGGGACGCGGAAGTCAGAAGGGCTCAATTTCACACAAATTATATAAATTATGCAAACACGTATTATGTCTAGGATTAGGTTGTAGATAAGGTTATTATATCCGAAATGATCATTATCTTGGATAAATTTATCTCTGCAGATAACGCGCAATATTTCCGAAACGCCAAGGGCAGAGGACGCGCGGAAGTCAGAAGGGCTCAACTCCACGCAAGTTTATAACTTATGCAAACAGGGAGGAAGGAAAATCGATTAGCCTTGGCGGCGTCCCGATGCCCGCCTCGACTGCCCCCGCCGATCGAGGACGCGTTTGTTTCCTCTTCCCCCGATTTTCATCCCCTTACACCTCCCGTTATTTCCGTGCCACCCAAATACTGCTACGGGCCTGAGAGACCCGAGTTTATTTATTCTCGCTTTCATAAAATCTCTCGTTTTATCTTTATGTACGGTAATGCCTATATACATACATATACATACATAGTGTATATACACATATAGACACATATGTACACAGATTGTATTATAGGTACACCCATACCTTCGACTTACAGTATAATTATACAGCGACTCGAATTCTCCGTTGCCAAAACACGCGAAAATATCATCGGTTATACCCTCGCCGACTGTCGGCACACGCTGAATTTCATTCGTTTCTATACGTGTATATATATATGTATATACACTAGCTTCTGCATCCTGCGCCAAGTCGGCTCCGCGGATTACTTATTTCAGAGTAAATTTTTTATCACTATACTTATTGATAACCTCGAATCAAACCATTTGAAACTGACTTTCATGCCAAAACGATCCTGTGCGTTTATATAATGGGAAATCAAATTAGACGATTATTAATTGCCGGCTATAGATTCATTTGATAAAACCTGTTTTCATCATTCGTATTATGCATAATTATCGATCATCGATAGAAATTTCTCTTCTATTTCTTAACACAACTTACAATTGTTGTCTCTTTTTTTTTCTTTCTTTCATTATTCGAAGCATTGTAGATTTAGGTATACGTAAGAATTTAGATTTCTGGGGATGAAAAAAAATGCAAGCTGTTTTAATCCACAAAAATACCTGCATGTAATAACGTATAAAATTTTGCTGTTTTAAACTCTTGACTAATTTTTCTTTTTCTTTCTTTGCACAAGGGGAATGAAAACTATTTTCGTCAAACAAAGAATTCATTTGGGCGCAATAAAATATTTCGTATCCGTTAAAAGGGCATTCAAAAGAGTTTCAGGAAATTCCTGGGTACTTGAGTTAATTTTTTTTTTGTCACCCAGGAAGAGTTTAAAAAATTCTAGTGGTTTTATGTATGCATCTCTTACATCCTTTGGAGTGAATTTGGCTCATCAGATCTTCATTCAAATGTACCAAAGTGATGCACCGAGTGCAATTTTAACAGAGTGTAAAAAGGTGAAAATTAATTGCGCGCAAGGTTTCTCACTTATATTTGTAGCATAGAATACGGATTTTTCTGGCATAATCTACTTGCAAATGATGACAAATTGTCGTAGGATTTTTTCAATAGCTTTATGTCAAAATAAAATACATCATTTTTGAGATTAACGACAAAAAATGGAGGAGGGATGAAAGGGTAAAAAAAATGCAAGAAACCGAAAATCAATTCTTCGGCCGTAATTACCCCCTTAATTTTTCTCCATCCCCTTCGCACGAGTGTTTATTTCGTGCAAATTCCCCATCCATATTTATAAATCGTTTATACGATCGTTGACCGTAGTCGAAGCTGTAAGCTGTACACTCTAGATTGTAGCGTGTCGGGGGTTGCGAAGAGCTTGTACGCGAAGCTCTCTCGAGTTCGCGTTTCGGGGGGCATGGAATGAGAGCGTGAGAGGATCTCGGTGCAACCGTTAACGGGCGAGTAACATGCCGAGTCTTTGTCCGTCATTCTCTGCTTTCACCCCTTGTTTTTCACCCCCTTTCATTCCCCTCAGCTCGCGGTTTTTTTTTTTTTCATCCTTTTTGTTCCTCCCTAGACCGAACTGCAGGAGAAAATAAGTAACGCATCTCGCGCATCGCCTCGAGCATTTCAATCCCCAAGTTCATCTCTCTTTCCCCCTGGGCAGAGAGACGGGGTAAAGATTCCGGCAGGTTTTTGCTCCCCACCCCCGGTAAATGGGGGTAAAACGAAAAGGCCGGAGTTCACAGTCACCGGTCGGCAATGAATATTTAAAGCTTTTAAAGGGGCGGAAAGCTCGCGGGACAAACGGTGTAGAAACCAGAGTCGGTGACGTTTCGGCGAATGTATTCAAGGGAGGTGGTGGTTAAAAGGGGGTCAATGTTATCGGTGGGAATATATGAACGGCGATTCGGAGATCTGGATGCGCGAATGTCGGCATCAATGAAGGGGAAATATGAAGAAGACGGGATTTTCATGCATCGAGCTTGTCGCCTCCACGCGATAATGTTTCCCCTCCACCCTCAGGCCGCCGTTGACAATTAGCCGGTATTCAGCTCCCGAACGATTTTGCATTTTCGTATCGCCTGCAGTCGAGTCACGTGGAGGAACTCCGTTTAACGCCGAGATGACGACGGAGTCTGGATGTCGTTCACTTTTATCCCGTGCTTCAGGAATGTATAATCTTGCGGTTAAAGTCGAGTGGTCGAAAATTGGGAAAGCCAGAAAAATGTGTCAAGCCCTTTCAGTCACGTGATTCAGTTTTTTTGGGAACGGAATTGCAACAATTGTACGTTTCCAATGTATGTTTCGACGCTGAATGCTAATCTAAGGTCAGAAATTTAATAAAACTAAAAAAAAAACCCTAAAATGGGGTGAAATCCAAGTGACTTGACAACTTTTTTTCAGACAGTGTTCTTAAATGAGATTTATAGGAATATTCATACTGAGACTGTACGATTTTAGGCCGAAAATAGGTGCAACCCCCAATACTATCTATATCAACCCCTAAGAAACGTGAAAACCACCCCCCTAAAAATTGAATTTTGTAAATCTAATGGCCAATCTGAGATCTCTGTTTGTCAACCGATGAGTACCAAGGTTTATTTTTTAGTAGACGTTTATTACGAAATTTCTCCGCTAACGATTCACATTCACGAAAATACGTGGTTTCTTTTGCATATGTTCATTTACAACTACATAAACAATTACAGATTCACAAAAAATCCAGTTATTCCAAAGTTTAAGTACTTTTCTACCTGAAAATGCAAATAAATTTAGGATCTGGACGTAACATAAAAAAAATGACAAAAAAAAAAACGCGTGCCATTATAGTGGCTTCTGTGACTGAAGGGGTTAAAGTTAATTGAGATGAATAATTTTCGTCGAAAAAATAACATATAACTCTTCTCGACCGGAGAAGATAAAATTTATGATATTATTTTCTAATGCAGTGGGTGAAGTTGTTCAGTAAACAGTCAATAAAAAGCACGGGTCAAAGTTTTTTCTGTAACCAACATTAAAGAGTTCAAAAACGAAATTCCGTCTCAGATTTGATTTGAACGGAATTATTCATTCGCTAGAAATGTACGCTGTATCAATTATCCGACAAAATTTGGAGAAACAATTTATTCGCGGTATTGAAAGAAGAATGCGAGAAGAAAAAAAACAAATTAAATAATTATCGAAAACAATAAATTATCATACAGCTGACCTTTGCATTTAAAATTTCATAGTTATCAAACATTCAGCCCTCTGTTCTGATAAATGTTATTTCTATTATCCGTACGTTTATTGTTTAGAGTTGCGTTGCTGCGTTCTAATTTACTGTTCAACTTGGCCTAAATACGGCCAACTCAACGTATCCTTAAACACAATTACCGCAAGGTATCTCCGGAGGAGTGTTTCCTGTTTGCCGGATAGCGCGTCGCAGTTTGGCAAAGTGTCAACCGGGAATGGAAAGCAAACCGCGAGACGAAGTTGCAGACGGTGGCGAATTCGCACGTTTGCTATCCGCTCGTGTGTTCAACGGTCGGGTAAAGATAACGCTTTAAACAAACTCAAACAATTTCGATACAAAGAGCTATTTTCCACTTTACGAACTTTCTTTATGAAATCCAAATTTTCATCTCTTGCTTTGCAAACCAATCGAACGGATGCGTAAAACTTTTTCCCTTTTTTCTCGATTCAAAGCAGTCGTCATTTTCTTCACGTATTTTTTCTAACCGAAATTTTTCGAATAATAATCGAACCGAAATTTAAAACTTTTTCTTTTTTTCGATTTAGAGCGGTGACCATTCGTCTTTCATATTCTGGAATATACAGGGTGTCCCAATTTAAAATAAGCCGTCTCTTAAATTGGGGCACTCTGTATATCAAGTACCAGCTATGTACGTATAGGTATATATTATATGTATATGTATATACATCGATGAGAGTGAAAAAAAAAACCGATAGAGATATGGAAATATTGCAGCTCATTTCTCATTTGCAGCGGCGATAATTTGGATGAAAACAAAAACGAGGTAAAACAAAATAAAGAAAAAAAAAATTGCAGATAAAAAAATAAACCAAGTTTTAACTATATATATCTCTCTCTCTCTCTCTCTCTCGCTCGTTGTCTAAATATTTTATCGCTCAAACGAGTTGCAGACTCTTTGTTATTCGCCGCTCATTTAGGCGTAAAAAAAAACCACCGTTCGTTGGTTTTACTCGAGCAGCTCTGCAGCCGTATTTGCAAGTTTAATTACTGCGGATATTTCAGGTGTAGGACTGTATGGATGTAACATGTATACGAATTTTACATACGAACGTGGAAATAGTATGTATATATATATATATATATACATTTGAAAGCGATAAAGGTTATAACAAATATTTGGATCGTGTAACGAGAGAAATAAATTTTCTTTGCTTTTACTTTTTCTGTTTCTCTTTCAATTATTGTATCTACGGTATAACGAGCCATTTTTATCGTATTTTAGTCTCGCGCACGTTTCATCTGACAATGAGATCAGGAGTATGAAATTGGAAGAATTTGTACAGCGATATTAATACAAAAAAAATAATACATTCGCATCGTAATGTCAGAGCGATCCTTTACCTCCGTACATAGAATATGCAACGAGGACAATAATAACAATGATGTTGTTTATAATAATAATAATAATAATAATAATAACAATAATAATAATATATAGGTGTGCGCATCGCATGTACAAAGTAGAATGGATACTGCGGTTATTATATACCCAGGTTAATAAACCTCGTATATGTATAACTTCCCGCAATAGCGCGGTTCGATATTCAAAGTATTGACAGTTACGTAGATACTCGGGTATGCGCATCACATGCATGAATACAGATTTATATGTACAATGTGTGTACACAACTGACAGAGAATGATTACACGGTGCGGAACTAGGCGGGTTCTCTCGTTCCCTCTATTGTTAGGAAATACACAGTGCGGCCTTTCCGCAGTGGCGGTTTATCCATCGCCACGTCTGCTTTATGCGTTGGAGATAGGCGTGTGCGATATAGGTTACTCAGGGTGTTTCAGAAAAAAGTAATTTGCAATTTTCCCCCATAGGAGGAAAGCGTAAAAAGTTTGTTTAGGTTGAAAGAAAGGTTCTGTAAGGAGATTTCACTTTTATACATTTTTTTTTTTTTTTTTTTCAACTTATTAAGAACCGCGAATAAAATTTTTCTTCATCGCTTGCATCGATCGTAATATCAATTACAAATTACGTCGCTAAGAAGACCCGGACTTGTAATATCAAGTCTCCGGTTTACGTATGAGAATTCCATCTCGCAATTTTTTCATTATGAATTCGATCTCATAAAATAGGTATAATTTAATACGAACTTTTAATTTCGGAGAATAAGATTCCCGGTTGTGATTTATCGTTGTGTTACGGATCGTGATCTTTGAATTGAATGTACAAACGTCAGGAAAGAAATAACAATTCAAGTGCTGCAACAACACGTGTTTCTTCACAAATTCAAAAAAAAAATGTTTTAAAAAAAGTGAAAAATCAAACATCTTTTCGCAGAATCTGTCTTTTGATCCAAATAAATTTTTCAGGGGATGTCACGGTGGAAGATCGCAAATTATTATTTTCTGAAACACCCTAATGTTATTATCTACATAATATGCATATTGATATCAAGGCGTAGCGCGTAAATTATAGAAAGGGGGAGAAAAAATGGGGAAAAAAAGAAATGAAGAATAAGAACAGTGGAATACAAGCAGAAAGGCTTTCAGATAATATTGGGCAATTCTCCTCTTCCTTTTCCTGCAAATCTGCGGCGGAAATGCTTTTTCTGCGAGCCGCAATTTTCCTTATTTTGTTTATTTTTATTTATCTTATTATTTTTTTTTTTTTTTCTCTTTCTATCTACGGAAATCTTGTGCCACCTATGAATAATTGATCGCGCAAGGGTAAGCTGATTGTATCTTCTTTTTTTTTTTCCTTCTAGTATAAAACGAAGTCCCGAAACATATTGCGCCAGCTGTATCATATATATTGTTATACATAAATATAAAATATTTATACAATATGAATGAATCCGCTCTCCCGCCTTTCTCGCTCTGTTTCTTACTCACAGTCGATATCGAAGCTTCGATATAAAATTTCTATTAAAGAATCGCGATGAAAGTAAAAAGAACGATCGAATTTCAATATTGAAAAACTAAAAACTTCTTTTCTCGACGGGGAAAAAATTCTTTTGCAGTCACGAAATTACGATTCTTTATTTTTTGGTTTCTGACAAGGATCGGATACTTGTTAGAATTGAATTTCTAAACTTTACCGACCTAAATCGTAAGCTTTTGAATCTTCTCTTCTAACCATTCCTTCCACGTTTATTAACTTCTCCGGCAATGGCCAAAGGAATAGAGACAAAAGGCGTGGAAACTCCAGCGATTTTATTCTTCCTTTCTCCGCTGGTATGCCGAGAGAAAGAGAAGAAATCAAGGCACTGCATCTATATACAGGGTGAGCCAAAAAAAAAAAAAAGAAAAAAAAAAAAGAAAAGGGGGAGCGATTTGAAAAGCGAATAAAATCCGAACGCGTTGACCGATTTCCGAAAACTTTATTTTACTTACTAAATTAGAAGAATAAATCAGTCCCTAAATAATAATTTCAGAATGAAATTGTGTTGAACATTCTTCAATTATTAAACTTTTTTCAATTACTTTAACCTGTTGTTCAATAACGCTCGTCTCAGCAACGAATAAAATTTTTACAGATATTCAAACGCGTAATAAGGATTGGTTCTCTTATAATTTGAATGGAAAAAAAAAAAAAAAAAAAAATTCCGAAAATCGGTCAACGCGTTTTGATTTTATTCGCGTATCAAATCGGTGAAGTTTTTTATTTTTTGGTTTATTTTTTGTGCCCACCCTGTACACGTACACGCACAGACATGAGGCGGTTTTCATTTACTCACTCGGTGAGAAGTTTGCCGGACGTTTCTTGAAGTCGACGCAGCTTTTGTAAAACTCTCCCAATTTGTAGAAAGCTCCGTTCATCCGGCCGGTAGTGTTGGCCAGAATATCTGAAACACGGGATGCAAACGACGATAAGGAAACTGAGATGAAAGGAAACTCGCCGATCCAAAAAGCTGCGAGGCTTGCGTCTATTTCCCCGTATTCCTAGATCCTGATCCTAAATCTTCCAAATTTGAGAAACTCGATGGACAAAGAAATCGATGCTTTTCGATAATTTCGTATAACATAGTAAAGTGAAATCGAATGGATTTATCAAAATGAACATATCTATTCGTAATGAGCTTTCGTTAATACCTTCATCGTTTTCTGTTTTCGTACTTTGGAAAACAAATATTCACGCATATTACGAAACTAATAATTAGATTGATTATTTCACAGACCGGTACGATTGTCTTGTTGTTAAGAAATTGAGAAAAATCGATGTCGACTTTTGGACGACCAATCTCACAGGGTGTGGCTGAAAAACTAGAACGGCCAATTGATAGAGTGGCCGTAATATCGAATTTTCATAAATGCGAAATGAAAAAATTCTAGAAAGGTGAAAAAAATAGAATGTCAAAATCGACGCAAATTCTGACGTATTTATTTTTTCACTCCTACACACTTCGACTTCCTAAACTTGTAAATTCGACAAGTTAAATTTTCGCATCTGTAAAGAAAAACTGGACGTTGAGGCGTTTCTATTTTTTCGTCATTCTATCACACTTCCACCCCCGTTCATCTCCCACACGGTATTTGACACTGCAGAAAAATCGTGCTAAACAGGGGTGAAAAAATGATCCCCAAATATTTCCACGCGGTTCAAGTCTCATTGAAGGCTCTGTGACACGATATTTTTTCCCGTACACCGTAGCCAAGCATCTTGGCTTGCGAAAGGGGTGAAATACATACCCGTAAAAAAGGGAGGGAATCGCAGGACGACGCGACTAACACAACGGCACAGAAACCGAGTCGGTGTATCGATTCAAGTGAATTATTTATAGACAAGCTACTCTAACGTAGGTACACGTACATCCGGTGAGTACACGTCATGTCTAGTAACCCGGTGTCGTATCTAAATGATCGCAGAGTTTCCTCTTCATCCACCTCCCACCCTCTCCACCCTCTGCATTACTTCGTAGCCAACAGGCAGCGTCGTAAACGTTACACCGAGGGATGAAAAAGCTGTCTAAGAATATATTACGGAAGCGAAACGGTTTGTATTGTTCCTGCAAACTTTCGATTTTAAATTACTCTCTTTGAGTGATAAGAGAGAGAGAGAAAAAAAAAAAGAAGCAAAAATAATTTCCGTCAACCTAGTCTTCTTAAACTGTAAATTTTCATCCGTCACGGAGAAAATTTTAAACAGGACTCAGAATTTTTATTCATTTTACGTTTGTTGGTTGTGAAATTAATCGTTCGGGCTTGAGGATTTACGGCTGTTGAAAAATCTTCTTTTGAAAGGATAGCTGACGTGTGATTGAAATACTTGAATTCGAAATGTATCGAGCTTCGTGATGAATAATTCATGTATACATTTTTTTATAAAATGTAGTCAATCTACATCCACTTATCCCGCGGACGCGTAGCTTATTGAGAATGGTAACAGAGACGGAAAATTATATCTACCTGGTTGTATGGAACCTGGAAAATCGAAACCCGATTCGGCGAGCTTTCGCTCGCCCAAAATTCAAATCACAATAAATCCCGGCCCTATATATATGCATCGTGTATAGTCCGAAAGGCGCAATGTTTTCCCCCTTTAGAAAGCGTAAATTTTTCATACATATATACATGTATAAACATATTGCAGGTAGGTAAACAGCTAAATGACTAAAGCATGTGAGCGAGATGAAAATGCCAATTTTTTGGTCCATCGATTCGTTTTCTTTTCTTCTTTTTTCTTCTAATTTTATTCACACGGTAATCGAGTCGAAGTATTATTAAAGTTATTTTCGGTGCGAGGTTTTCGTTAAAAATTCTGCAACACGGAGTAAAGTTGCGACAAAGTTTCCGAACGACGAATCAACGATTCGGGAATTTAAATAGATGTATTAAAATTTGCTGGATATTGAATATACGTAATATTCGATAGCAACGATATAACGAAGAGAAAATTTCGTCGTGTCTGGCGAGAAGCAAAAAAAAAAAAACTAGCGCGCGAGAATTTTGCAACTTAACCCCAGACAGGGAAAAAAAAAGAAAAAAAAAAGCAAAAACGAATCAAGATGAGAGAAAATTTCTGCTCGTGCACGTTCTTTCTAGTCACATATTATATCGCGTAGGCAATTTTCTCTGATTGGAGATTGTAAATATAAGGAAGAGGTTGCAAGAATGTAACGCAAAAATGAACCGTGTATGTACGTATCGCGTCTTATACATATACATATATATGTATCAGCAGAGACATGAACGTATATATGTATATATATATATGTATATCTCCGCGGGTTTTTGCGTAAAGGGAAATTACAGCCAGCCACTCTCTGTGATTTCAAATTAACCCCCGTGTATACGTAGCCACTGTGTCTCCCATCCGTATCCCGTTGAATATTTTCTCTTTCTACCTATAGCCCGGAGCTCGTACCAAAATTACAAAGTAAAACCTTATTCCAGCAGCAGCAGCAGCAGCAGCAGCCGCTATTATTATAATAATTTTGCACAAAACCACCGTCCATTTTCCCATCCCTCCGAAACAGCTATTCCATATAATAATTCCGATGCTCTTGTCTCGCAATGACGTCAATTATTATCAAACCACCCAGGGATGCACGATGATATTTCAAAAATCGGTTTTACAATTGGGTGAGAGAGAGAGAGAGAGAGAGCAAAAATAAATAAAAAATAAAAAATGGGGCTCGAGATACTTTTGATTATTTTCATTTTTATTTATGTATTCTATTTTTGTTTTTTTTCTTTTGCTTTCTTATTGCGAAAAATTGAGAGACGATGAAAAAAGACATTTCTGTCAGGTGTTGCACAATGGGTGGCAGGATAAAATACGGAGGGCATTCACTCGGTCCTAGATCACCTGGCCACTCGTGCCGATAATCGCGTAGAGCGTTGCTATTTATAGAAGGTCAATTATATATACGTATATGTCGTGCAGCGACTTCGACTTTGCGAACCGCGAGAAAATAGAAAGCATAGCTTTGTGCGTTGTATGTCATGTATACATATACAGTGAGTATTATTTTTTTTTTTTTTTTTACATATTTTTCTACCGGGTTCCGATTTCACGAGGCTTCGTTTTCAGGCTAAAAACTAACTTTTCGAAGGGTACGTAAGAAGAAGAAAGAAAAAAGTTTTTAAAAAACCGGCCTGCCACGTATGTTATAAATATACACGACGAGTATAAGTGAAGTTGAAAATTGTTTCTTGTAAGACTGGAAATTCGTTTTGTTATATTTAGGTACGCACCCTGCACCGTTCTGCACAAATTAATCTTAGATAGCTTACGACCTAATTAATATATACCATGTACTGTGTAGTTCTAGGCAACAAAAGCGGAAATTACGACTAATGACTGTGCATACATATGCATATCTGTATGTATATAATACATAAATGAACTGAAATTATTACGATATTACGTAAATGAATTATAAACACCCTTCGTCTCTTCTCTTACGCGTGTATAATATATCCTGATACGATACGACGAAAGGATAGTGAAGATTAATAATCTTTGCCAGCGCGTCGAAGTAACGGAGAAAAAATTTTGCCAGTGAGAAAATTTTTTACTGAATTTTATCATCCATATTATTATTATTGTACAGTGATTGGGGTTAAAAAAATTTGAATTACCGATTTATAGACGAGCCAAGGTATCGAATTTTCAAAATTATAAAAATCTCGTTCGTAGAATTATAAAAATGAAGAAGGTCCGAGAGTAGAGAAAATTGAAAATACAGAAGATCGAAAAATATGGAAAGGTCGAAACATGTAACAGCAAAATATAAAATCTGTATACGATTCCAAATTTTGGAATTCTATATAATAAAGCATCTCTATTTTTCTCCACTTTCTACGTGTGTTAAAAGGCAGAAATTGAGTTTTCACTTCTTAAGAAATTCGATATCACGGTCCTTCTAATTTTAGACCTCTCCATCTTTTCACCCTCCCTCTTATGGGTTCATTAGGGTGGTCCTCAATAGGGTTGTTTTTCAATATTTATGCTCTCGGGGGCTGAAACGCTCTCAAATTGATTAAAAAAAAAAAATACGCTAAAAAAAGAGACAGTCCGCTTTGTGATAGAATTATTTTATGGAAATAACATGGGAAAAGCTTCTTTTTTTTTCTTTGCTCTTTGAGATTTTATACGTCGTCGACGAATATACCGACAATAATGAAAAACACATATTTTTGTGAAGAATTGAACGTTCTACAAAAAAGCTAAGCGTTCATATCTGAATTAACGTTCAAACTATCATCTATGTAAAATTATCGTTCTGTCAAGTGTAGCTACGAAACGATCAATCGTGTTATAAAATACATTGCACATTTTTTTCAGGTTACAAAATTTACGATAGATTGGTGTTATTACATTATTATAAAACCTCATTGCATGTACAATAAACCAAAATCAAAAATTATCTTACACCGGTATTGATCGATAAGATTCTTTAAAAAAAAAATTGAAAAATTCTAGGTTAGGTTAACATTGTGACCCGGTGCTCACAATTTTATAGAAATGAAACTTTGAACGTCAATTTTACATACGAACGCATTCATTCGCGAATTTTCCGCATCGATCAATTCTCTAAAAAAAAAAAATATACATTTTTCATTATTATATTCGATATATTCGTCGACGACTTGTAAATATTTAAAAAAGCAAAACAACCAAGATAAATCTTAAAAATTGATCCAGAGAGTTGAAATTATCAGGAAATGTTTTCCGTTTCTCAATCAATTCGAGGGCGTTTAAACCCCTGGGAGCATAAAAATGATGAGAAAAAAAAAAAAAAAAAGTCCACCCTAGGGTTCATAGACCCCCGTAATAACAACGTCGAAGACAACGACAATCACGCACGACGTGCCGCAGGCAAATTTCCCCGTTACGCTTACGTCCCCATAGCGTCTGTTTGGGCAAATGACACAGCCACTGTCCGGCTTATTGTTATCGACTCGATATACGCTTATATGCCGATCGATGTGAAACTGCACGCCGTCGCGGCGCCTGCCCTCGAAACTGGCTCGACTCGACCCGGCCCGAATTTATATTTGGCCGGCCAACGCGGCTCGCTTCGTCGACGTGCATTTGTAACTTCTTCGTTTGGGCGGGCTAAAAAAAAGGCCAACTACGTGAATTTTTTGAACACATTTACATTATAAATATTGATGCATAAGTTTTTAAACTTAATAAATACACTCCCGAAATACATGGAAGTGAATTTTTGTACACGAAAATGGTGGTTGAAAAAAGAACAAAAAAAAAAAAAGATGGGTCTACGCTGTTGATGAAATCTCTGGAATGGATTGTCTGAAACGAAAAAAAATCGTAAGGTTTTAGATTCAGTGTGTTAATAGCTATGGCGCATATCATACGATTTTTAAGAATTTTGACTTTGACTTTTTTTTTTTTTTTTGCCAGCGGCAAAAAAACACGATTTTTTTTATTTTTCGAAAAATGTCCGCCAAATTGTCAATTTTGCATAAATTATAAATCGTACGATATGCGGCATAGCTATTAACAAACTGAATCTAAAACCGTTCGAATTTTTATTTCAGACCATCCATTCGATCTTTTTTTAATTTTGATCTTTTTTCAGCTACCATTTTCATGTACAAAAACTCACTAAAATGAATTTAAAAAAATCTTTCCATGTATTTCGGGAGTGTATTTATTGAGTGTAAGATCTTATACATCAATATTTATAACATAAGCCTATTAAAAACATTCATGAAAATAGCCTTTGTTTAGCGCGTCAAAATTAGGTAGACTTTATCCTTTGTAGCCTTTTCGATTTTTATACCGCGATTAAAAAATATTCTCTAAGCCCTGTGAATTCGTCTGGTACAGATTTTCGGATCGAAGAATGGAAAACGGTTGTAAAATCAAAGGGTTCAAGTACCGAGTATTTCCATATATTATTTGTATTACATATTATTATTATTTAAAAATTTATCGAACATTTAATTTGTATCTTACATAACGCGTGTGAGTAGAAACAATTACGCAGAATAAAAAAATTCACGTTCTAATCGCAGGTGAGATAATTACAGCAGCTCAGAGTGAAAAGTTGCTTGGGGATGTTTGACTTGCACTTTGAATTGCGACGGTGTAATTGAATTCGAATAATAAAATCGGAGAGCGAACTATCTGGAATAATAATATAGTAGCCCTTACAAACGAGCAGGCGTTAAGTGGTCTGGAATGAATTTAATCGTCGATGGTAAAACGGATCGATCGCTGATTAAGGCGAACTTGACCCATTTCAAAAGCGCACTAGGTACAAACATGCGCACATACGTACAAATATACGTGAGGTGAATTAATCGAATTGTCATAGATCCGCAGCCGAAGCTGCGAAGAACTTGACGTAACGCAAAGTAAACTCGTTTTCCTTTCTTCTTACGTAAAAACTTTCGACATAAATGGCTTCTGAATATTCACGCTGCTTCCATCCTACAAACAGCGCACTGAGAAAAACTTCATTTGTTGCAGTAAGTAGAAAAATTGAGTAAAACAGTTATCGTTAAAAAAAAAACTGTTTGAATATCGTTGGAATTACGAAAAACGAGCTACGCCTAACCATTTTGCGCTATTTTCGATCCTTTTTTGGCAATTGCAACGCAAAATCAGTTTGCGAGGTTTACTCTACTTTTTTAGTTAAACAAGGCTTCAACGTCAATTTATCGTCGCACGAGCGTTAAATTTTCGCAACAATTATACAAGAAAATACAGCAACAGCGATCGTAATGAGAAAGAATAGTAACGGATACTAGACTTTCCGGTAACGGGTAGAAAACTAATTTTCATTTTTTACCTAGAACTATATTTTGTCGATCGTGGTGAAAAATGAAAATAGTTAAGGACTGAGCGGTAACCGGGACTAAAAATTTCTCTAACTGCAGTATTTTCTGTACGAACAATTACGCGGCTATTCAAATGAACTGTAAAATCCAGTGATAAAAACAATTCACTTTACTCACCATCGGACGAATAACAGAACGAATCAAACCCGTCCACCTCTCTCTCTCTCTCTCATCTACTTAATAATTCACCTACTAATAACTCGATAATTTACTCAATTATTTATTTGTTTTGCGTTTATTTTTAATTTTTTTTATTTTTTTTCTTCATTTTATTTCAGTTTCACTTTATCGCATGCTTATCTTCCACTGTATTATTATTCTATTACTTTTCATTACCCTTCCTTCATACCTCTCTACATTTATTTTCACCTCCTCTGATTTTTTTAGTTACCGCATTACTTGCGTTTCTAATTCTTGTCCAACATTTCCACGGACGTAACAAACATTATCTATCTATCTGTCTATCTATCCATCTGTCTCTCTCTCTCTCCCCCTCTCGCTCGGTTTTTCGGAGATATGTAGCAGCGTTGACATTCGGCTCGACGTGAAAAACAGTGGCGCCTAGTCGCGCAGAAGTACGATGCTGACTTTTCCTCCCCCTCATCGTCCAATAATTTTTGTCATTCTGCCAGCCAACCAGCATCCCCTGTTTCGAATAAATCCCCACCGTTTCTCCCCCTTGCTTCTTGGAATTATTACAGTATCCAAACATCACCGAGCAGCGGAATCTCTCCACACGCGTACGTGCAACGTCTATATATGTATACATGTATGTATATACGTATGTATATACGTATATGTATACATATATGTAACGTACACATATGTTTAGATTATATCGTTTACATAGGTATTCTCATCCACTCGAAGCCGGAAAAGATCACGAGAAATGCAGTACGACGTCTACATATGTATGCATGCGTGGATATATACGTAACGGAAAAACATCCGCTCGCCAAACTTTTTCCCTGTATATCCTATCCTGTCCTATTATTCAATTTCTACGACGCATTCACTGCGGGGATAATGTTTTTTTAATGCACCTGCAGACGACCGCGGTGTCTGGTAATAAATTAATACACCGCGGGTGGTTGAAAAACGTTTAAAAGGGCCCGATTGCGACGATCGCTGATCGTGAGATAAAAATAATCGAACGCGACTCGATTGAATGGGTGAAAATTAATCGATTGGTCGTTTACTTTGTACTTTTTTTTTCTTTTTTTTACCAAAATTTCGTAAATTTCGGTATGTAGTCTTAAAGAAGGGTTAAAAAAATAATCTTCAAGACGTCCTCTTCTTTACATTTTCATATTTACACCTTTCGGTAATATGTATATATATATATATCTAAGATTTAGTTTGTTGTATCGGTATTTCATATTTTTCTTTTTCTTTTTTGCTATATTCTACAGAATTTTATTACGGGAATAGAATAAAACGCAGTTCCATAAATCGATGAATACATGTTAAAAAATTTTACGAAAAGCGTCGATCCTCGAAGAAAATTGTTACACGTATAGAGGTAGGGTGAAAAATCCTAGGCAAAAAAATATCCAAGACTCACCTTTGATTTGGTTGTCGACGTGGGACTGGAGGGTGTTGAAGCTGGCCATGGTCTGGCGGTTGTCCCGATTATTTCTGCTAAACCCGCCGCATGCAAACTGGTAAAAATCACGACAGGGATCGACGCCCCTCTTCACGGATGCCAGCATGCGTTTGGAGGCCTCCTCGCAAGCGCTCGACTCGCAGACTCCCTCCTGACCCTCCCGATCCCTCAGGCAAACCTCGTCCTTGTGTGGAATTTCAAAAAAGTATATTACCAGGGTCTGCGACACGAGTAAAATTAACAGAATCAAGATCAAACAAATATTACAATAAATAAAAGGGAAACTGAACGCGAGAAACTCGCAAATTAAATTTACCAACTCTCATTTTACCGGCGACAGGAGTTCCCTCCCTTTGTCCACCCTCTCTCTCTCTCTCTCTCTCTCTCTCGACAACAACAACAACAACGACTATAATTCGAGCGTCATCTCGCCGTTACAGGGGAGATCGATCACTCCGCAAAAGCTCACCGTAGCCGCCTACGCGGAGCTTTAGATACATACACGATACATATGCGGAGTTTACGTGCGTACGTATATAAATACGTAAGGGTGTATTTGCAAGCTGTGTGTATGAGAAGTTTTTCGAGGTGGGTGAGTGAAAGTATCAGAATGGAATAGCGCGTTTAGCTTACGGTGTAAATGGTTTGTTACAAGAGAGTATGTAAGGTAACGTAAACCAGAGAGACTTGTATTTTTCAAACCCCGTTTTGTTTTTTGCATCGTACGTAACCTTAGTCTAGAACGTTTCAATCGTTGAGCTTTTTGAGTACCTACAAGGTATACGGAAAAAGCTTCGAGCCATGTTTTTTTGGGCTTTTTCTTCTATTCAGTTGCGTTTTTAAACCGGAATTGAAAAAGTGAACCTCGAATTACACGGGTCTGCGGTAGAGACAACTGCACAGGTTCTTTTTAAACCGTTTATTGTAAATTTTTAATCGAAACTGGGAAAGATACTCAAAAAGTTACTGAGAAGTATCAAAGAGAAGAAGAAAAGGTTTCACAGAATGTTGAGCACATTTTATAAACAAATGGTTTGTACAATTTTACATGAAATATTTTTTGGTTCGTTGTAATAGAGCGGTGGTTTTTTTATGCAAACCACCTTTTATCTTGCAAGAATACCGCACGCGACGTAGGGAAATGGATGTAATTTTTGGATTTCAGTAAACTCGAAAACATAATATTTACCAAAAACACTCCAAGCAGCCGAAAAAAAGAAATTATGTTTTTTTGCAGACCTGTGTCATTCGCAGAATTCGAAAATATTGTTCCGGATTATCCGACGGGCGATTATTTTCCTCATTTTCCTCGCATTCTCGCGTTTTACTTCACCCAGATCGCAACATTTCCGTCGATGAATGGAAAGCTCGACACGCGGAGCCCTGACCTAAAGAAAAGTTGACATTTGCCTCGAAACCTTAGCTCGGAATAGGGCTTCAACCCACTCGCAGACCTCGCGCCTAGGTGGATAAAAATAAAGAAGAGAAAAAAATAAAAAAAAAAGAAGAAGGAAACGGCGAGAAGAGAAGCAAACGAGGGTGAAAGAGGGGAGGGAAAAAAAAAAATTCGCAATACGTCGCTTGCGGTGAACGAGAAATTGTAACGTACAAAGAATTTTCTCACCCCGCAACTTGTCACCTGAATTTTTTTTTTTTTTACTTTTATTTTGTTCTTTTTTTCTAACGTTTGAAATTATTCTTGATTCCATGCGCCAGCTGCCGGCCTAACGAGCTTTCATTTTTCATCCCTTTTTTGCAGCTTTCCGTTTACCATTCTTATTATTGTTACTTTTATCATTATTCTTCCAAGCCCTGAAAATCTCCCGTATCGTACGTAAAGTGTAAATGTCAATTACAAGATCTATGCGGCTTCGTGTGTTTTTTTTTTTTTTTTTTAATTAAACAATAACACCGATATCGCTCATTGAAAATTTCCGATACTCGACATAATATTTCTGGTTTACTGAGGAGATGAAAGTTTCATCGAAATAGTTTTAATACTGAGATAGATATGACGGAGATATTTGTACAGACGCTGTTATTTTACAATTATCCAAATGATAGTCCGATAAAGTTTTCAAAGCTAATAAATTCAACCTCGTTATATAATAAATTGCGCAAAGATGAAGAAAAAAAAAAAGAAGAAAAGAAAAGTTATAATAATTTTACATGTTCTTTATCAAGATTATCCGAATGAGGAGCAAGAAGCAAAAGAAAAAAAAAAAAAACGCTATCGACGTATTGGCAGAAACGTTGCCAATTCGTTTCTTTTTCTTTTCCCTTCTTTTTTTTCTTTCATCACTATCTTCCCCTAATTTTTTACTGCCCCGCAATTCTTCTGGCAAAAATGAAATTGGCGAGGGAAAGAATGAGAGCAAGAATAAAAATAATAAAAATCGGGTGAAATAAGAATGAGACAATAAAATTGGCGAGGAGTACGAACGGGATGGTGAAGAGAGACGGATAGAATTCGTGTGGAATTTATCCATCTCAGAATCGCATCGGGTGTTTAACGGACCCTCGGAACTTCCGTTTTCAATGTTTTGGTTTATGTTCGAAGGCGGGGAAATTTTCGCGCGCACAGTAAGACGGCACGAGCAAGGGAAGGAGGGCTGTTTCGTTAACCAAAATCGCCAGTTATTTCCTCGGGCAAGTTTTCAGCTTAACACCGATCGTATAATACCTACGTAGATCCATCTGTGTATGTTGTGTGTACGATAAACGGTGAGGAAATGACCGGCGGGTGTTCGGATCTGCATTTACGGCTTGTTCACTTCGGTTTATACCGCCTCTTTTGCCGGATGACCGCGCGTTAGATCCACCCTTAATACCCGACATCAAATAATTCGATTCGACAACTTTTCCGATTATATAGTTACGATTATGTTCATCCGCGCGGATATCAAACGCCGATCCCATAATCGTCTTCACTCGTTTCCGCCCGATGAATAAAATATTTTTCAATCATCCCACTCGGCGTGGTTTGTTCGAAACGTTTTGTTACAGAGGTGAAAAAAGAGAGAGAGGAGAATAAAAGCGAGGGTGAAAAGAGTAGAAGAGTTGTGCGGATGGATAAAAAACATTGCGTTTTTCTTTGTCTCATATATTCATAGAGGTTTACAGTCTACCAAGTTCAAATATCTGTGAAAAGATTAGTCGAAATACAAAAATCAACTAACGTCAGAATTTTACATTTCGAGTTTTTTATACTTCAGCCAAAAAAAAACTGTTATATTGCATAGTTTGTTTAAAAAAAAAAAAAAATTTCATTTCAATATCAACATATTTTTTCCTAATTCTATTGATTTTCAAAATCTAAGAAATCAGCGACAATCGATTTTGTCAGCAAAGTCGAGTCAATAATTTATACCATCACCAAGGAAAAAGAAAAAAAAAACATAAAGAAAGAGAAACATTACCAAAGTATGGTACTTAAAAAGAAACATAACTATAGTCATTAGACTGACATTTCTTTTCTCTCCGATTGCTCGTTACGCTCAACGGTATATATTTCAGTTTCTGAATGCAACAAGAAACGCAAAAAAAATAAAATTGACTCGAGGTTCAAAGTCAAACACGTTTCGAGAATTGAGAATAAAAAAAAAAAACAAAACACAAGATGTTTCATTCAATTAAATCACCATTAAGTAACGAACAAACAAAACAGATTGCAAAATCTATTCAATAACATTTCCAGGTTCTTCATGACCCAAAAAAAAGGCAGTTCTTTCATAAAATTTTCATCGGCCTAATCAGCGAGTGTTCCAATTACTTTAAAAACTTTATTACACCCGCATTAAATTGAAATTGTCACATATTTTTCTCTTCGTCTCATTGAAAAGCAAACAATTTATCGTAACGTCAAGGATGAATTTCAACTTTCGAATACCGATATAAAAAAAAAAAAACACGGCATTTATAGATATTTACAGGTATTTTGACTTACGTCAACGACGAGATGAAATCAAATTCCTCCCTCCCTCCCCGTAATTGGGCATGAAAAAAACGGGAATGATAAAAAAAAAAAAAAAAAAGACAGAAAAGAAATCCAATTCCTCCCTCACCTGCGGGCTGCATTCCCTGGGTTGTTCCGCCTCGGGCAAAGTCGTGATGAGGAAGAGCACGGGGCTGGTGACGAGCAGGCTTGTGACGAGCAGCATGGCGAGGGTGAGCAGGGCCTTGTGGACGGCCTTGCTGCGGCGCAGCCAGTAGCAGGGAACGCAGCAGACCCACGTGCCAGGCTGAGCGGGCCGCTCGACGTGGACCATCGCCTCTTCGGGTCCGGGCCCGTCGTCGCCCCCCACCGCCGGTGGCCCGGTGAGGGCCTGATGGGCCTGGGCATGGGGCCCCGCCGCGGCGCCGGGAGCGCACAGCGTCCGGGGACTCAGCGGCAGCCTGACGCTCGCCTCCCCCCTGCGGCCCCTTCCACCCCCACCACGGGCAGCTGCACGGCCGCCCGTGTACCCCCTGTTCAACGTACACAGAGCCACATTTGCGGGGGCTGACCAAACTGGCGCCAAACTTTCGTTCTTTTCAATCCACCCGCGGCCTCCGCCAACCCCGGACACTGGATTTTACACACGCCGCCCCCGCCGCCCCCTTGCCGCAACCGCACATACACACGATCGTTCGAGTCAATCAAAAACAAAAAAAGCGGCTATACTGTAACCAAGTTTGAAAAATTTACTACATACAGGGGTTCGAAGTTATTAACATGCGTATTGTGTATAATATGCGAATGAATTGAGAAAAAAAAAAAAAAAAACGAATACAGGGAAAATTCACCCCTATTTTTTATTTTGTTTTTTTTCTATTCTTGTTTATCTGTCGATTGTCGTTTGTACCTGATTATAGTCACTATAATATTCCTGCAGCAGTATTATTATTTGAAATTGTGTGATATACATATATATATATTATATGCGAGTTTTGCTACGTATCTAAAAATGATGTCTGAAACTACCATATTCTATCTTCTAATTGAATTGTTGTTTTTTTTTCCATCTTTCAGATTTTACCCGGAGGTTCGGGTGAGCCCGTATCGCGGAGGAAAGGACACGCGGACTGAGGGACCGTTCCTTGGAGCGCGGCGTCGCGACGCCCGCGAACTCGAGCCACCCCTCCGACCAACCCCCGAACCCCCTCGGCTGGCGACGCAGCCGCTTTCGATGGTGCGGGAGAACCGAGAGCGGGAGAGCGATGCCGCTGCGTTCGGGGCGCAGGTTTGCCTCTCCTCCTCCACCCCTTATCGCCCTCATCCCCTGACAATGAGACGACCGCCGAGTCTTCCCTGCCTCTCCGGGCTGCCGCCTAGACCTGGTTAGACTCCGCCGCTGGGACTGGAACGATTCGGTCTGCTACTCGTCTTCGGCTCTGAAGGCTCCCGCCGTCCGCTTCCAGTTAACCGTAAACAAACGGTAATTGAGCTGTTTATAATCACCCTCGATCGCCTTATAACGGATGGCTCACTGCCGCCTGCCCTGGAGGATTAATCCATTATACAAACCGGTAGCTTCTCATGTCCGCTCCATTTTTACTCTGGGAAATTACTTTTCACCCTTTTCACTCACTCTCTCTCTCTCCCTCTCGGTTTGAAAAAACAATCAGCAGAAGATGGAATAGATTGGTTTTTTTCAACAACAGTTGCAGTATCACGTTCCAATGGATTCAGATTTTTCACACTATCGGATGCTATTTCAAAAATTACTGCAGGTTTGGTAAATTCCGAAGATGAATAAATCAACGTGTTCTAATGATATTACCGTCTTCACACCTTCACTGAAATGCACCAAGTTTGCTGAAATGATGTAAAATGTTTTAATCAATGTTTTAAGAATTATACAATTATCAAATTTTAGGAAAATATACACAATGAATGAATGGACAATGCCAAAAGCTGGAAAAAACACAAACATATACATTAAAAATTTGTCAGTTACATAGCGAAACCGAATCATCGATTATGAGGCAAAGCCAATTGATCAATCAGTCACCAATTCGAAAATCCCTCATCAAAAACATAGAAAATGACGAGTCAATGATCGATTGCGAAGCGATCAACAAGAGACATCAACAACAATCGTGTATACAAGCCGACGACGCTGATGTACCACCAGTAAAAAAGCACTCTGACGATCGTCAAAGTGATCGTTGATGGCGATCGTGTCGAATTTCCCTACCGGTATTGTCTTTTTGCCCTTCTTCTTCGCGTTCCTCTCGTCCTTGCTCGATGACCCAGCTTCAGGACTCTGTCCACCCGAGAACTTTCCAGGCGCATCACCAAAACACGGTTAACAGGCAACGAACCTCTTTACGACCACTTCGACGAACGTGCAGAGTGCGTTTTATAACGGTTATAAAAACGTCGTAAACTCGTCAACAATATCAAAGCACCATTGTTGAATTCTCCACGGAGTTGCCTCTGCAGGTGTTGAAGACAACCTTTATCCTCATTCTTCCTTCTGGGGTGACGTCAGAAACGGGTAGTTAGTCGACTGGCCATATCTTCGGTATCAGTAATGGTCTCCCTGATGTCACTGTTACTCAACAATGACCGTTGATTCGTGTCTCATCTTGAACGGTTTACCTTACCAATTAATCATACTTACCGTGGACCAGCAATTAAACAATTAGTTGCACTGGTTTAGTTTCGAACATGAACAATATTGAACATATTTCACGAAATACGGAGAAAAAGTAGAGTTTTGAATGAGACTGGAGCATGTATAAAGGGACGTCTCAAGACACCTCAAACTGCTTGGGAATGAGTGAGTATATAAATAGAAAGCATTTGAGGAAAGTTGTTTCGAATCGCAGTGTATACGTATAAATATACCTAGCCAATTTATTTTCCGAGCTACTATGATCGCAGTAGCTGGAGTAGTTTAGTTACTTTTATCGTTCAAAGTTTCTATTTACCTCTTGTTTCTTCCCTCACCTTTTTTCTTCTCTTTTGCTCGACGTCCCTTCTCCTAATCGATATATACGAGCTCGTTATACAGTTTTCGTCTTTGTAACGAGTTGTTGAGCCCTCGAAATATCCCCTGCAAAGAGAGAGAGAAAGAAAAAAATATAGAAATACGGAGAGCGAGAGAGAGCGAGAAAAAGAGTGAGTGAGGTATACGTGGTACAGTCAAGAAGAAAGAACGTTAATTAAAATTGCGAGAAGAAAACGGGCCCTGGCTCTTGTATTCCTTCACGCCAAACTTTTAATCTGGCACGAGGAGTTATTTATGGAGTATAAGCATTAACCAGAATTATACAGAGTCGAGTCGTGCTCTTATCGCACTCCTTATTTTTTTGTTTCATTTTGTTTTTTCGCACAAAATCTTATACGTAACACGTACCCTATTCGTGTTGCCCCGTTTTCATCGCTGCACGTTACGTAAAACACAGAAATCGGATTTAAAAGGGGAACCAAATCATAACGCAAGATTCTTGAATTTTCAATATGGGGTGAGTGAAGAGAAGGGATTTTTTTCGTCGATATTATAAGAGGTCGCTTTCTTTTCTCCGTCGATAATACACTTCTCGCAAAAATTAAGGGAACAACGAAATTTTCGAAATTTTTTGGTGATTTTCAACAGGCTGTATTTCAGTGAAAAATGGTCGTACAAAAAATAAAAAAAAACAGCTTTTGAAGCTTGAAGACTCTAGTTTTTGAATTTTTTGGTTTAAAATTTTTCGAAGCACTATTAGCCATGCAATCCTTGGATAAAGCACGAAGAAAAAATTTTCAAAATTTTTTACGTTTTTTCTTTCGCTCTACGGGCATGGAAAAATTTTTCCGAGCTGAACCAATGCATAGGTCCCATAGCCTGTTTATTCAGCTTCAAGATGCTTTTTTTTAAACCTCGATACGACCATTTGTCTTCGAGATATCGAATTTTGAATGCCAAAGCATCCTTTTTCACTCAACTGCTGATATCTCTGGAACTACTGGTCGCACAGCGAACCGAAGGGCAGTTTCTTTTTCTGCAGAAAATTTCCTACAAAAATCTGTCAAGGTTGATGTCAAAAAAAATTTTTTTCCACCTGTAGCGTTAACGTGAAAAAAGAGCAAAAAAATGCCATTTTGCCTTTTTTTGGATAATTGACTGTATCTTCGTCAATATTGGGGGGAAAGCTTAGGTTAGAAGAAAATTTTACAGCCTAATGTACCCCAAAGGTCCCCCCAAATCGGTAGATCGATCGGTTCAGCGGTTTTCCTGGACCGATTGATTGAAATTTTGACAAAATTAAGAGAACAAGGTTCCTTAAGAAACAAAAACCTTGTTCCCTTGATTTTTTTGAAATTTTAATCAATCGGTCCAGGAAAACCGCTCAACCGATCAATCTACCGATTTAGGGGGACCTTTGGGGTACATTAGGCTGCAAAATTTTCTTCTAACCTAAGCTTTCCCCCCAATATTGACGAAGATACAGTCGATTATCCAAAAATTCTTTAAGAACCAAAAACCTTGTTCCCTTAATTTTTTCAAAATTTCAATCAATCGGTCCAGGAAAACCGCTGAACCGATCGATCTACCGATTTAGGGGGACCTTTGGGGTACATTAGGCTGTAAAATTTTCTTCTAACCTAAGCTTTCCCCCCAATATTGACGAAGATACAGTCAATTATCCAAAAAAAGGCAAAATGGCATTTTTTTGCTCTTTTTTCACGTTAACGCTACAGGTGGAAAAAAAATTTTTTTGACATTAACCTTGACAGATTTTTGTAGGAAATTTTCTGCAGAAAAAGAAACTGCCCTTCGGCTCGCTGTGCGACCAGTAGTTCCAGAGATATCGGCAGTTGAGTGAAAAAAGATCCTTTGGCATTCAAAATTCGATATCTCGAAAACAAATGGTCGTATCGAGGTTTAAAAAAAAGCATCTTGAAGCTGAATAAACAGGCTATGCGACCTATGCATTGGTTCAGCTCGGAAAAATTTTTCCATGCCCGTAGAGCGAAAGAAAAAACGTAAAAAATTTTGAAAATTTTTTCTTCGTGCTTTATCCAAGGATTGCATGGCTAATAGTGCTTCGAAAAATTTTTAACCAAAAAATTCAAAAACTAGAGTCTTCAAGCTTCAAAAGCTTTGTTTTTTCATTTCTTGCACGACCATTTTTCACTGAAATACAGCCTGTTGAAAATCACCAAAAAATTGCGAAAATTTTGTTGTTCCCTTAATTTTTGCGAGAAGTATATATCGGCACATAAGGCAGTTCCTGCATACAGATCCCCTTACCGACACCTTACCGACATTTTTGGCAGCTTCACACCTCAGATACAAACCCTTTTTTTCGGGTGAAGGTTATCCTCACTCTGATCGATACCCAGAATCGTTTGCGTCTGAGCTGTGAAGCGGGTGAAAATGTAGGTAAGGTATCGGTATCGGGATCTATACTCAGAAACGACCTTATATGCCTAATGTCGATGCTCAAAGAATCGAATCGCCCGTAGGGATAGATTATTATCACATAATCCCGTAATAATCGACACGTAAACATAGACGTTCTCTCGATGTTTACTTTATAATATCACGATAAAACAGTATAACTGATAATCGAGAAAAAGGTGATAATAAGAGATAATATCCGGTTTGCCTAGCGTGCCGAACGTATGATATATAATGCCAATAAAACATGCATACAAAAGATAAAAAGATAAATTTGTTTGCGCAATTTATCCTGCAGATGCAGCAACGTGTCACACATCACGGATTGTAGGACAATATCGAGAGGAGGTGGTGGAAGGGTGAGCGGTATCTGGTCACGTAACCGTGTCCACCCCTGAAAGCCGTGTACGTGTTACATTCGAGGCTGATTGAGTGTGACGTCGGTGCCTGAAAAGGCTTCAAACAAATGTCGTCTCTGATCGTGCGGATCGTTGTCCCAAGTAGTAAAACAAGGCGACGCGAGGGGGAGGTTTTAAGCCTTAAATAACTTAGCAAAGTAGGGGGTGGAGTAGGTCGAGGGTAGGTATTACAGAAGGGGTATGTGTGTACATAGAGTACATGCATACGTCACTGGTAAACGCGTGCAGGCGACCGTGTCACGGCTCAAGTAAATTAATCGTTATCACCCGCTTTGGCAAACCCGGATTCGACCCGCCTCTCAAGGGTCGCACCTATTACCCACCTGCATGATTAACGGGGGGTGGGATATGAAAATGGGAAAGACCAAAAAGGCGACGGGACGAAATCCCGAAAGACAAATTACGAGAAAAGACCGTAAGTACGAAACGTTGTCTTGTAGAGAAAGAAATGTAGAAAACGCAAAACTGTACAAATAAATTTATACCGAAATTATTTTTTTGAGAATGGGTAAGATTACGAAGGGCACAATGTTGAATTGCGAAAAAATCGAACAGTCTAAGAGTTGACTTTTCAAATGTCAGATACGTGCCTTTTTCGATAATTTATGAATCCGAATTCATCAATGGCGACTGACCAAAGACTCGAAAGGTCGAAATCCCAAAACCCACTAAGGACAGAATGGACAAAATACCGAAAGGTTGCAACAGTTGCAGCTGATAGATGGCGATAAGTTGCGGAGTGACACGAGGGCGCTGACTTGAATGTGGAAGATGATTCAATGTAACAATGTCTTGAAGAAATTGAACGTACGAGGAAAAAAGATGCACTCTTCAAATGTTATCAAAAATATTTTGCCTATTCCTTTGCGTTCCTTTTGTCTTTTATGACAAGGACGATTGTCTACTACAATGAGATAATCTTGATAAAACCAGCATCGAGTTGACGAATTTCACAAATTCCGAATTCTCAGAAGATTCGGTATTTCGGCCTTTCGGTATCTCGTCCTTTCGGGATTCTGATCCTTCCGCATTTTGCGGATCGAAATTTTGCTCCTTCTGAACTTTGATTCTCGAGGAATAATTTTTTTGGTTTCTTGGCTGTCCGAAGTATCAGCCGATCTCAATTTTTAATTTCGGAACTTTCATTTTTCTACATCTTCACATTCTGTGCTATATTCATTCGGGAAAGACAGACTGTACTAAATATTTTTTAGATAAAAGAGGTTTTGGTTAAATGAACTTTCGGGAAAACAGTTATTCTACTAGGTGATTTATCGAAAATCCCGAATATGTTACACTGATTATTTGTAATTTTTAAATTCGTATCTCGAAAATTTCGGGTCTTCGACCAGTCGATTTTATGGTCATTCCGGATTCTGACCCCCAGCCCGTATGCACCAGATCAAAGTGATATAAAAACAATTTTGTTTTTCCTCACGCACTCCATAACTTGCATAACATTTTGTCAGTTGTTATATGAAGCACTAAAAATTGGCCAAATTCAACGAAATTCACGTTACACCCGTAACACGAAATTCATTCACTTCAAAACTATTAATCTTTCGCAAAAATTTCAAAGGATCTGCATAAAATGAAATTTTAAAACTTGACGATGAAACGAAATAGAGATGTAGACATAATAAAATAACTGTATTACATAGGAGAATTTTTTCTCACGAAACGTTCAAACTCTTCAATTCATTGCGAGACCCTATTTTTAAGAACGTGTATAATTAATGTACAGGTGCGTGAATTTTGGGTTCAAAATAATCTACCGCATTACCTGATAACTAAAAAACAAGTGTGATATATAAGCGCACACCGCCGTAATTTGAAAGAGAGTTAAAAAAAAATATATATACACACACACACACATATATATATATATGCATATAAAAGAAAAAGGGGGGAACGGAAAGAGCGATATATATAATGTAAACGAAGATAAAGTTGGCCGTCGTCAAAAAATCACCCAATTCCCGGCGTCCCGTGGGCAGTTTAGAATTACCCTCGGTCAGATATCGTTATCGGTAACACGAACCCCTTGCGAGTCCTATATCGGAGGGCCAAAGCTACACCCCCACCCTCTTCCATATTCGGATAACGAGAATCCCGAGCCCCAGCTGCCGCGTCGCGACGAATACAGGATGGTGGTGGGGGGGGGGAGCGGGAGGAAATTAGAACCCCTCCGAATACCGGATTTCGGGTTGACCCCGCGAATTGAAACAAGTTACGAAGGCGCAGTGTGAGGGGTGTAAACGGATTACAGAGAAAGTGGGTACCTACGCTGTACATGCATCATGATCCGTTCATTTTTTCATTCTTTCGTAAATTTGATCGATCGAGATTACACAGGTCGACAAATTGAGATAGATAAATTTTGATTCTATATGTGGGGTAATAGCCAAAAGCTTTATTTGTTTATTTGTTACTTGTAAAGTTTGTTTTTGTCTTTTTTGACGCTGATAAATAAGTCGTGAAGTTTTTTGGTTCATAGCTAACATGAGTGCTGATTCGGAAGAAAAAAGAAAACGTTTTAACCAAGATGCGATGGACTTTGTCGCACGGTGGGAGATTAGGTTTGGGGTTTCATACGAGAAAGTTCGTACAAAGATAGAAGAAGTACGAAAAATATTAATTTTTAAACTTTGTTTAACAATTCTTTTACATTTTTAGTTTATTATTGATTATTATTTTTGAATAAAAGTGATTTAAATGTAAAAGTGAGGTTTGTTTATTTGTCATTTACAATAAATGTTTGAGAAAATAAATATTTTTTCTTAAAATCCGGAATATCGTTCCGCTTTCGACAAAAACAAACTTTATCTAATAAAACTAGTTTTCCATTTATTGGTTGTGTAGAAAAAATTAAAATTTGTCGTCCATAACCCAGACTCAAAATGCGTGTTGAACGGTGTTGTCAGCGAGAAAATTTCGGCGTGACTAGTGATTATATAGCATAATGTTGTTGCTCGGAACGGCAGTTTCTTCAGATTCATGATTAATCGAAGAAAAAGCTCAGCTCAGAGCTTTTCCGAAGCTGCTGGACTGCACATGGTTGCGAATAATCGGCTCTGCTGCAGGTTGGCCGTGACAACGATTTACCATATATCTCAGACACCATTGACGAGGCTTAGACACGCGATGACGTAAGGTCATTCGATAGGCAATAATCTGGTTAGTCACTCACCGGCTAGATACTCCGACTAAGGAAGTTGTACAACGAAGCTCGTGCGATTTTCCCCGACCAGCTGCTGTTGTTACGCCAAAGGCACCGAAGCGAAGACTGCGTAGGTACAGGATAAAGTAAACAAACTCGAAGAAGCTGAAAGAAAAAAATGTATATCTTAGTTTTTTCATAAATTAATGATTCTTCCCTCAAACGTAACAAAGCGAAGAAAACGACGATGCTTTCTTCTTGTTCAAGGATAACGATATGATGAAGAAAAAAATAATAAAATACCTGTATGAAAATTGCCTCGATCGTCGATACATGATCAATGTCCTCGAAATAATCCGTGAAAAACTTTTCCACTTTCAAAGAAAGACGGAAAGAGGGCAAGAAAATAAAAAAAATAAAAAAATACAAAATCGGAGAACGTTAGGGTAATTAATTTTCCCCGTTTCATTTTTATTTCTTTTATTTTATTTCCAATACTTGTTTTCTTAAATTCGACCGGTTTTTTTTTCCCTCTCTCTTAATCGCAAAACTTTTTCAAAGCCTCCGGAACGACGCGGGGGTTCGAATTTCGAAAAGAAAAGCGATCAATCACGGGTGTAAAATTAAAGATTCCACGGAGGCCGGTCCTTTTTCACGGTGCCTACGTACACATGCAAGAGCGGGTTGTCCGGATGGGGATGAAAAAGAATTTATAGGTTTGCTCGGGGGCCGGTCCTCGAGAAAAGGACGCGGCGTGTCGAGCGTCTGAAGCAAAAGCCGGCTAATTAACAAAGTTATCAAAGGTCCTTCCCCCCCCCCCCCCCTTCGCAACCCCGCTGCTCAAGAGAAAACTATAATAATGCCTACCTACCCTCGACGTCTGCAGGCCAACCCCCTGATTCCGGGGTTGAAACCCTTCGAATCCTGGCTCAAGCCCCGGGCTCACCGCGAAATCCATTCTCAGCCTCCTTCGGGACTTTTGACAGCCTTGCTTCCCGGTTAATGGATCTACGTATACGTATAACTGCGTCACAAAGCGATAATTCCGATGTTGTTGTTAGTACCCGCTAATTAGTCCCGTTTATTTCCGCCAACAATTCGCCAAGTTGAAACCCCTTCACTTATCGTTCCGTACCGCCGATTCACACTCGACGATTTCGAAAGGAAAGTCGAGTTGAAGCAAATGAATATAACATTTTTTTCTGACTAGGCTAAACGGGCGATAATCTGGTGATAAAACTGCTACGAGTCGATCTCTAATTACGTCTCACTACACGCTCCAGAACGTTCGACGTGTCGATGTGAAGTGAGCTGCAGATTTACTCGCAAACGCGTCGTAATTGGATTCGAATTTCGACCGAAAGATGACGTGTCTGTTTCGAATCGAAGCTGTAATTGTACCGTACACATTCAGGAGATTACCAAGAGCTACGATCACTCAGTGTTTACAACACGCGGATAGCTGACGTCGTTAGAATTTGCGAAAACGATTATCGGTTACCTGAAATCAGCAGTTTCTATCAATTTCCATCAGTCGTTGGTCCACGAACGCAGCGACGCTCTTCCGATGCAGCGAATCTTCCTGCAGTGGAATCTGTGGTTACGAAGAGATGTTTGTTTCCATCGTAGAGCGAAGTTTCGACCGGCAAACGCCGATCCGTACACAGGGTTGCTTCAACGCCGTCGAATCTCTTTCCTCCCCCCTTCTTTTCGACTCGCGACCGCCATCTTGTCAAACAATCGCAACCGGCTCCCCCCCCCCCACCCGCCCGTCGAACGCTTCGAAAACAAACGACGCGATCCGAGTCACGTGACGCGTTCGACGTTGTTTACCACGGCCTACAGCTTCCGGTCAACGTGTTTTGTTTCTCGAGTGTACGCGACGTGTGCTCTGCAGTGATTTGCACCGTTCTTTGCAGCGAGTGAATTCATTCCGAGTGACATCTAACTTCACGCCAGTGATCTGCATTCCTGCCATCGAGGATCCTGTGATTTCTGGTGAGTAATATTTTGACGAAATTTTGTAGCCAACTACTGTGGTCCGCTTTTCTTTGCGTCTACACGGAAAGTCGAATGTACGTTCGTAGAACGTGTGGTTTGGTTTTTACTTTGAAGCACGTGGTAGGCAAGTCGAAGACCAGGTTGAAGTTCGTAACGTTATCGTAACACGATATCGGGATAATATAACCACTATTTTCTTACTTTTAGAATAATTTTCAATGCAACAAGATTGCAAAATGTGAGTATGTTTTCTTTTATTACGGCTTACTGAATTTCATCAACTGTTCCAAAATCGCGAAATAACGGTTTTTTACTCAGTACGAATCGTTAGTACATCCAACATGATAATCGAAGGAAGATTGAAGTTGCAGTTTCAGACAATACAGTCATTTACGAACTTTGAGATTGTGAAAGAAATAAAAGCAAATGTTCATTGCTTGATTAACGTTGCTGACTTTAGTGAGTTTAAATCAAGCGAGAACCAGATCTTTACAGTCGCTGTTGACTCGGCCCGAGAGAGTGGAAAAATCGCGTTGTACGAACAAGGCGTGCGGAGTTTGAGCCGAGTAGTTGCGTAAGTGGATTTTCTAGAGTAAACTCCGGGTGTTTTTGCTGGGCGATGAATCTCGATTATCCCGTCCGCGCTTATCTTCTCCCTTTTTTCTTACACCCTGGCCGGTTGACTGTAGCTGGCAGAGTGTGGGTGAATTTTGAAACCGAGGGAGGGGACGAAAAAGAAGCAAAGGTGGCTAGAAAGAAGGATGTCGACGTTGTTCGGATCGAACTCCGGACCCTTGACCTCGCTAATTGCGTTTCTTATTCGACGATTCGTTTCTCGTCGAGTGTGTTTCGCTTCGAAGTAATATAAAACTGAAATCTGCACTGATTTCACTAATTTCACATTTCCAATGTTGTTATACGTTAATGAACGAGCTTTCCGACCATGTTTACAATACATTCACCCTCAACTCGACGAACTTTACAACGGCTAATTAATTTTTCACCCTCTGAACTCTCGAGCTTTGAACTCGGGTTCAAATTGCCCGATTTTAAGCTCGAATTGACTTTTAGATAGTTAAACAATTAATTCGGCTCGGATTCTTAACTCTTTGAACTGCTGGAGGAATGGAAATGGGCTTGAAAATTTTGCGCAATTCGATTTCGATGAATCGCGAATCAAAATTCTTCCTCGCTGGTATCGGTTTTTATAAACAAGGGGTTAATCGTAAATCCGGTGTAGAGTTTTCCTTTGACTCTTTGAAATTTTCTTTTGAAAAAATCCTTTGAAATCCCATGAAGTCTTCTGAAATCATCTGAAATCTCTAGAAATCTTTTTAAATCTCTGAAATTTTCCTTTGACATCTCATAAAGTCTCTTGTAATCTTCTGAAATCATCCGAAAACATCCGAAGTCCGTTGAAATCTTTTGAAATCGTTTAAAATCCTTTGAAATTGATTGAACCTTCGGGTCTAAACGAGCTTAATTCTATCGATCTAAAATGGTTTACGGATGCATCACATTTCGAGATACTCAGCGTGGTAGGGAATTGCATTTCCGGTGATTTGCGGCGTGTTTGGGAGTTACCAGTTTCGCCAAGCCGCTCAACCGTAAGCAATCCAAACTTTGCTAAGCCTTGAAGCTGTTTGTTGGCCCCGAGTAACCGAAATCGCTCCGATTTGCCTCCGTGTCGACAAATGTTGCGCGTGTTACCCGAAGCTTTGGAACGTGCGGGATAAAATTTTCTCCGTCTTGAGGGTGATCTGAATTTTCGCATCAATTATCGGATACAACCCAAAATTCACGAGTGCGGTGAGAGTTCAACGAGTCGCGATCTTTTCCTGCTTTGACACGTATTTTATGCAACGGATTTAAAAAAAAAAAAAACAAATTTTTATAACAGCGCCGACGCGGAATAATTGAAAAATAATTTCAATTCAAAATACAATTTCTTCTTTTTTCTATCACATGTACATAAATTTTTCTTTTTATACACTTTTGTTGATTCATCCAAGGCAAACTTTGCTCCTAAATTACACAGTAATAACGATAATTTTATCGTCGCGTACCCATTACTCACATTTACCTACAGACTATTATAAACTCGCACGATGTTAAGTATACCTATACTTTATCGAGCGAAGGCGAGGATGTGAAGTGATAAATTATACTATGATAATGTTCATAACAGGATGAGAATAAATTCCCCCGTTACTAATTACTGGCTCTACTATGTTTTCTTCTTTCTGTTTTATTAAGTTTTAAGTTTATCATTTTTCTAAAACTTCGTCAATTTTTTCACTCCGAGGTCAAACAATTGAACAAAACTTTTAAAAAGAAAAAGTGATTAATGCGCGTCAATACAATATTACACAATTTACCTACCTGTAAAAATCTTGAGTTGAAGTGAAAAAGAGCAACAACAAATTTTCGCATTATTTCACACAAGGAAAATATCGAAAATCGTTAATAATATAATGTATATCACGTATAAAAAGTTAATAATATATATGTATAATAATACTTCGGAACTTGCGAAAAATTTTCACCGACCCAGCGATTACGGTAGTAAAAAATGATGATTCTGTATTTAGTTTGAATCGTCTAATTCCGTGAAAAATTACTGAAAGGGTTTTGGTACGAAATTTGTTTCTTTTTTTTCCTTTTTAGTATCTTAAATACATGATTTTTACTATAGTCAATTAGATTTTGAAGGGCCTTGACAAAACGAAACTCTTTCTTCTTTCTCGCCCGTATTTTGCTGTTACAATGTTCTATTAGATTATTATACTGTATTATAACATTCATTTTGCAATATATCTGCACAAATCATTTGAATCAACTTAATAATAAATATGATTTTAAATATGTAGCGTACAATGAATACAACATGTAATACATAACAAATAAATCTTATCATTTTCATCGTTCAACAACTCTAACTCTTCCATTCATTGCAAAAAGAAGAGATAATTTATCATGCTTTTCATTTCCCATATATTTTTACTTTTTCTTCGTTTCGCGTTAACTTTATACATATATACATAAGTATATATAAATATATATGTATGTATGCGCGGATGATGATTATCTCTTGATTAAGAAGAAACCGAAAAGAGTTCATAACGCGTTTGCCACAAGCTGTTAACTCACCTACAATAATTAATAAACCCCGCTAGTGAATAGTTTAGTCAACCTTATTGTGTAATTATTGATATTATTATTGTGATTATTATATCGGGCAGAACTTGAGAGTAAATACGATAAATGACAAATGATTTGTAGAATATGAATTTCGAGAAATCATAGTTGAGTAAATTTGGATGTTTTTTTTTTTTTTATTTGTTTTTAAATATTTTTCAATCTAAGAGGTTGTGTGCATGGGTATGAAAAAAAACGATACGGGCCAAAAATAAAGATTTTATTCAATTATCACGTGAGTTATATACGTATATGTATGTATATATATTATATATATACATACATTTATATATGTATAGGTATATAGTATTATATGTTGCGTACAGAATAAGGTTGATTAAATTCATTTCCAACTATAATATACTATATATTATTTATATAATTTATAATTATACAGTTGTATTATAATATAATATGTTGATTCGAATTGTCGTTTATTCCGATTTTTGGTTGTCCTTTTTTGTGGATGTTTTCTCTCTCTCTCTCACTTTTTTTTTCCCCTCTTCTCCCTTCTCAACTAGTTACACATCTAGAGTATCTACACAACTTTTTTACTAATAATATTCTCTGCCTCGTGTTTTTTTTCCTTTTTTTGTTTCTCTTTTTAATCTACGTATCCTTCGACAACGCGGTGAAAAAAAAATAAATAAATTGAACAAAATTTGTAACTTGTACTCTGTACGTTTTTCCATTCTTTTCCTTTTTTTTTTTTTTTTTTTCTTGTATTTCAACACGTACATGTATTCTAATATATAAAACTGTATCTCCGTCGATCTAGGATATAATCAAACCGTTTTCAACCTTTAACAAATCATTCATATAATATATTATATATGTATCTATATATGTATATACACGTATATGTATATATATAGATATAATAACAATAATTATAATACAGAATTTATAACGTGTAAAGTTGTGAAGAATGAAATTAATTAGCAATGATAAGAGCAATTATCGGATTCTTATACTGAACTCTATTGTGCATAATATAAAACGAGTCAAAGTTTTGTGTATATATATATATGTGTATATACATGTATATATATATATATACATATATAAATATGTGTAATGAAAATTGGAAAATGTGTGTCTATTTACGAATCTTAGATTCTCTTCATACGTTTTTTTTTTTTTTTTCATTGGACCATCTTGCGGAACTTTGATACATTTTTGTCTTTTTTTTCGGCTCATTCAATCATACACAAGTGATATATGATACATGTATAGTTTAATTTCTCGTACGTGTACGAATAATTCGTTTATCAATATGTGGCTCAGGGAAGTTATACCTTTTCCGTAATCTTTATGCTTTTTTTCCGTAAATGTTCACATTTTTATTCTCTTCGCTAAGTTTTTTTTTTTTTTTTTTCTATTTCTCAAATTTCTCAGAAAGCTGTGTACAAAAATTGAGTAAACAATGTTGTAACTAAATGTATGATAACAATTTTTCTACACAACCTTCAGCAGCGATACGAAGTTTATACATCAATTAAATAATACCGATTCAACGCGATCACTTTGTCTTGCGGGATTTGCGATGGATGAATTTTTTTTTAAGTTATTGTAATATACATATATCTATGTAGATATAATAATCAATGTTCAATCCAGGATCAATTATCCTGTCTTCGTAAATGAATTCATCGTATAATAATTGTAAATTGTAATAGTTTTTCAATTCAATATTCTGAACTACATATCGAGGATGCTGTTTTCTTATATATATTTTTGTCTCATTCATCATTTCCTGTTACAATTTTTCTGTTCTTCGAAGTGGTGTTGTTGTTTTTTTTTTTTTTTCAATCTGTTTATTTATTTATTTGCTTTTTTTTTTTTTTTTTTGTTAGGTCTATTTTTACACCGTACAATTTCACCGTAACAAAACAATCGACAAATATTGGCAATTCGATTTCGCATCGCGATTATCGTACGTTTTTCAGGAAGATCCTTGTCGGAATTGACAAGGAAAGAAAATAATTTTTCTTCTTTTTTTTTTTTTTAAACAAACGTGATGTAATGATTTGTTATAAAAATTACGGTGGTTTTTCGCCTACAGGTTTAAATCGGAATTTATTCGTTCGTAAATTCGGCAATTTGATATATGAAACGAACCTGTTTCCACTTCGAGATAAGAATAAATATAATCTGGCTTGCGATAACAAATTATATACGAATAAAAAATAACGACGATATTACGACGATAATTAAATAAACGAACAAATGAATAAATATAACAAGATGATAAGGAAATAAATAATTTATAATATATAATACATGTATGTATATATATATATATATATATCTCTCTTACTTTTTCGTCAACCATTTTTTTTTCCTTATGTTCTTTTTTTGTTTTTTTTTTTTTTTTATTTATTTTTTTTATTTTTCTGTTTTGATTTGTTTTTGGGGAACTTTATATTATTGTTATGGATATTTCAACGACGTTCCGTGAACCCCGCTGTATTGGGGTTGGGGAAAATGTTTTCGGTCTCTCTTGTAATGCCGCTTCGTCGTTTGTCGTTTCTCATCCAATTCGCCTGATCGTTATATGCCGGTCGATCTCTCCTCGTGTGCCTTCTTAACGATCGCCAATTTCGAGTGAGGATCGGCTGCCGGAAGTCCCGTGTACGGCGGTTCTCGGGTTCCGTGAAGCATCAACGTCCACTCTTTTATCCAACCGTGCTGCGGTACCTTTGAGCTGAAACTCACCTGCAAGCGCCATTTTTTCAAAATTTCTTTCAACTTTGGTTCATTTTTTTTTTTTTTTTTTTTTCTTTTCTTTTTATACGTTTCTACCAGCCTTGAGCGATATTCGAATATCAGACAACCGATATCAGTCCCACAATTTTCGAAGTTTCGAACATGAGAGAAAAATATCGAGACAAAATGAAAGTATGGGTAAATTATTTCGGGCAGGGATGAAATTACGAATTTGAAAAGTTTCGAGAGTGTAAAATTTGGAATTTTTTTTTGGCGAAAATTGAAGCAAAGAAGTGAAAGTTTGGAGAAGCATCAAAGTTTCGAATGATCCGAAAATCGACGATCAAACTTCCGGAAGGACAAAATTCCGAAAAGGCGTAACTCCGACATGTCGAAAGTTTCGAAAGTGCGAATGTAAGAAAATTAAAAAATGTGAAACATCGAAATTCCGAATAATCCAAGTGTTTCAGTTTTATGCATTTCTGGCTTGGTGAAATTTCACCACTTTGATTTTTCTTCGCTTCGGACTATCGATATTTTTTCTTTCGGAATCCTGGTCATTCTGATTTTCGGTTTTTCCCATTTTTTTACGCCCACTCGTCGATTAAACTACGCTGTTCGAGTAAATTCTAATTTTCGAAATATCACTCTATCGAAACTTTATTTTTCCGAATTCCGCTCTACCGTAACTTGAATTTTCGGAATCTTGCCTTCCGGAACTTGGATCCATCCATCGGCTTTCCGATCGTTCGAAACTTTGTCGTTTCTTCAAAGTTTGATTTCTCTACTTCAAGTTTCTCCCCAAAATAATTCGGAATCAGGCCCTTTCGGAACTTCAACCCCGCCCCTTTTATTCGGAAAATAAACGCAACCATATAGCATCGATTTCTTCCTCAAGTTTTCAAACTCAATCTATCATATACGTATATACTCGAATTCACAGAAGTAAATGATGAAAATAACAAAGTTCCATTTGTACGATATTGAAACCAGAAAGTTTCCGAGTTCGTAACCAGAGAGAAATTTCTCCTTTCGCGATATTCCGCCTCGCTCATCAAAAATATACTAACAATATCGCAAGACACACGTACGTAAATACATATCTGTTTACATTGCGTGACAAGTTTCGCGGAAAGTTTAGTCAACTCCGTATAATAATCATAACGATAATGATAATAATTATAATGATGATAATAATGATAATAATAATAATAATAATAATAATAATAATAATAATAATAATAATAATAATAATAATAATAATAAGAACATAGGGATGTAATATCGTGTCCTACGCTTTTCGCACAAGTTTGTACAACCTTGCGCGGTGAAATTGTATGTAAACACTGGTAATGCAAACAGCTATAGCCGTACGGCTAAATCGCGAGAGTCATATTGTTTACACGAGATGTTTGCACAATCGTATAAACGGGACAGAAGTTAGTTAGTTTACTGGGACGAGTATACTTGAAAAGCTTCGTCAGTCCGAGATAAGTGAAAGTTGTACCTACAAAGGGGGAGAAATCGGCACGTTTGCGCGTAACGACAATAAAAGTTCGACCAAGTTTCTGGAAATTTGAAGCGCTGGGTGGAAATTGTTGTATCGGAAAACTCAGGACTGTCTCGGAATGTAAAATTCTCTCTGAAATTTTTCTCAAGTGTGTATAAAACATGTTGCAAATAGTGCGTGTAATTAATTGCGAGGAATTTCTTTTTTTTTTAGAAATGAAAAAAACTTGATTCGCGAACAAAAAAAAAAAAATAACGGTGAGAATTTTTAAGGATCAGACTATTCGATTATTCAAAATTGGTGAAATATTGATTTTATCGGCTTGAATTTTGTTTAAAAACAATGCGACGAATTTAACGAAGGAAGCCTCGAGCTCGTCGATTGAATAGTATGAGAATTAAAAATGGCTGTCGGTGTTTTTTTGTTTTTTTTTTTTTCCCCACGAAGTGCCATAAAGAAAAAACAGCGTTTCTTTAATTTTTCTCGCTACTCTCGCCTAGGGGTAATTAGGAAAATTTAAGTATCAAAGATGAAACGATTTCGACTCACCTCCAAGAGCCATGTACCCTGGGGATATTCGCCCCAGGTATGAGTTGTCATGAACGGCCACTTGGTGAAACCGTCCCGATGATCGTCGTCGTTTACTCTCCGGCTCAAAATCATCGATCTATAATTCATTCGATCATTCGGTCACTCTTTCTGCGTACAGGTGTACGTAAGAAAAAAAAAAAAAGAAAGAAATTGCGAAGAATTATATCCTCTTGGAAAGTGTTGAAATTGTGCGTTTCCTCTACCCGCGAATCGTGCAAATCACAAGAATCGACTCGTCCCCGTGTTGTTTCGGTGTTTATCAGATCCGTTCGCCTTTTTTTTTTTTTTTTTTTTGGTCCATCATCGTCGGAAATTTGTTTAATCAAATTACCTTTTACCTCGGTCAAAGCGATTAAACGAAATAACGTTATTTATTCCAATTTATTCATCACTGGCAGAATTTCGCGATTAAAAATTTATTCATTTACTGTATACAGAGCGGAGGAGAAGGAAACGAATAATTGTCAAATCTTTTTACCAATGTGTCGTCGCGGTGTTGAATAAAAAAAAAAAAAAAAGAAATTCTGTTTCACGGTGCGGGTGTTTCGCAAGGTAAGAAATGATCGTTACATCTCGGTACAAATGAAATTTACTGCGAACATGCGGGGGGAGTCTAATCGATGGTATAATAAATTAGAAACGGGATATATTGGCCAGACGGCGGAGCCGAGGATGGACAGAAATAGAGGGCGAAGGGAAGGGGCGGGGCTAGGAAGGGAGGTTTCATTGATCGAGGGCATGAAAGGGATCAGAGAAGCAGCTGGGGGCGAAGGTCGGGTGGATCAGGCGACAAAGTCGCGCCTCTGTCGCCGTGGAGACAGAGACACAGAGAGAGAGAGGGGGGGGGGGGGGGAAGGGTAAGGTTTTTTGCGAATCCTTTGACGTCGTGAGATTATCCTTTGAAGGCTTCCTCGTCGCTAAGTCGCCTGATTAATTATTCATTCGTTCGTTCGTTCGTTCATTCATCGTCTAGTCTGGCTACCGCTGTTGCTACCCAACTGCGTGAATCATGATCCGAATATTCGAGTTTCGAGAGAAAAAGCTGGGGATCTGAATTTAACCTAGAACGATTGTTGGGGGGGGGGAGCGAAAAAATAAGCGAATTTGAATATCGCGCCGCGATAGTTGAGGACAGCTTGTGTCTGGAAGGGACACCGATCGTTCATTACAATTTCCATTATCCGGGAGTAGAAAAAAAGTTTTTCCGCCCGGATGATTTTTTATTTAAAAAAAAAAAAAAAACAAGAAAACCGTTACCGGAATAGGTAAAAAAAAAATTTAAATGAATAACGTTACCGTTCTAGGACTAAAGCACGAAAAGAAAATTTTTGAATTGACAAAATGAATAATATATTGTTTAAGTTAATAACGTGATTGTTATAGATCTTGTTAACCTTTTTTTTTCGGGTTTTCGTTTTTGGATCTAACGAATTACGCGTCTTCGAATCGAACGAACGGTTTCTTTCGCAAGTCCTATAGTTTGGTGAAAATTCAACAAATCCATTCCCTGTCCGAGGTGAATCCAATTATCGGTGTGAAATTGTCGAGAAGCGAGGGATCCGGGGAATTTTTGTCATCGAATTTCTGTTTGCGTCGATCGTTTTTCTTCATTTTCTTTCTCACCCCTCCCGTTGGGGGGATGAAATTGGGCGAAACTGGAAGGGGGGGGGGATGGGATTATTGCCTGGCTAATTGATCGGCTGAGCTTTTGATCCGCTTTACCTTGTTCCCATCGGCGACGTCAAAAACAGTTCGACGTCACCTCGACGAGTCGCGTTCACAGTTATCACCGCCTGTACGTGCTCCAGGTAATTCACAGCGTAATCCGTTCCCGCGCATGCGTCAGTCTTGATCTTCAACAGGATCGATCGATCGCTCGGCACTTCTCTGCGCGATGTAATTTTTTTTCATTTTATTTATTTATTCTTTTTTTGTTAATCAAAGAAAAAGAATAACGGATTAATAATTATGTTATATAGTGTAATAATCGACGCAAGTTTCAATTATTCGATAAATTTTCCGATCAATCGATTGATAGATTATTTATTACGAACTGACAGGGACAAATGATAAATCGATCGAAACAACGATTGCAACAAAATTTCCAATCAATCGATCGAATGGATGAAAGATTCGCGGACGGAAAAACCGATTGGTAGGAAAAAATAATCGATTGATCTGAAAACGGTAAAAAAAAAAAAAACAGTATTCCTGATTCATCGATCGCAAGGAAAAGTAACAAACCGGAATTCTTGATCGGTATATCAATTGAAGAAAAAAGAAAAGGAAAGAAAAATTTGTTCGTGATACAATCGTAGAGGCATATGAATTGATTTTCGAGCGAAGAAAAAAAACATCTTCCAATCATTATCCGTCTTTTTTTTTTTGGCAAGCATATTCTTCTTTCTTTGTTTCTCGTTGGAAGTATTTGTTATTCCAAAAAATACGACGTTGTTGCCGGAAACGTTTTTTTTTTTTTTTTTGTTTTTTTTTATTTTTTTTTCCACCTTCAATACGAGACTTACTGCATATTCAAAACGGATCCCGCCTCGCAGTGATAACGAGGCGGTACTGTCTTCCACCTTTTGGCAAGCGCTACCATCGATCCAGCGTCGAGAACACCGTAGCCAAATAAGTGATTGAATTCCAAACCTACGCCGTTCATCGTCCAGTGAAATCTTCCCTTGGCGTCGAAGAGAGAATTCCGCTTTGAAGTCAGCACCGTCAGATGCTGGATATCCCGCCAAGTCAGTTGCGGACTGAAACGATTTCCCATTGTTTACGATCAGGAACATTTTCTTTGCAACACCGCACACTTGGATTAACAATTTTTTTATTCGGACCGAAATGAAAGTGGATTTAACAAAAAAGAAAATAAAGCAAGAAAGTTTCAAAATTTTACGATTCAAATCGATTGAAATTTGGACGAAATCGAAATTGATGTCAATAACAACAACAACAACAGGAACAGCAACAACAACAACAACAACAACAACAACAACAACAACAACAACAACAACAACAACAATAATAATAATAACGAAAAAGCATCCGCGATAATTAAATTAGGATAAAAAAAATTGTAGGGTTTTCATTTTTCTTCTCTCTCATCATCGTGTCTCGAAAGTAAAATTTTTCAAAGTCCTAGTTTTGTATTCCTTTTATTTTCATTGCTTGAAACATTACAAAAGGTGGTACAAAGATTCTAAAAAAGGAAAAAAAAAAAACAAAAACAAGTTGAAACAGTCTTGATTAGATCTCGACTCGAGCTACGCGCAGGTAAAACCGGGGCGAGTTCAATTATCCCGGTGATAATCAACCCCCATGGGAAAGTTTCACCCCGACCTCCTATAACACGGAGAACTTGTATACGTACATAGCAAGTATCCGCGATATTAACACTGTACAAAGACGAGACAAGAGAAATACGGTATTATCTTATAAACAAAAGATCCAACCTCCGTAGGAATATATTTACACGATAATTATTTTAATAAAATACCAAGCTATATAGGAGATACGATCAAATGTCACGGGGTAAATTAACACCCGCTGATCCGATGCTGCAGCTGTGCTGTATTAACAGCGCTCCGGTAATATATATATATATATGAAATATTGCACCCTCCCACGCGTTTTATCTCTCCCCTATAACGTCTACGTATTTTTACGTCTGTTCGGTTACACGCGAATAATAATAACAATAATAATAATAATAATAATAATAATAAGAATAAGAATAAGAATAATAACAACAACAAGAACAACAACAATGATAACTTACTTAGCCTCGAGTGCCAGGGCGAAAACTCCGGCTGCCTCAGGTGCGGCCGCTGAAGTACCGCTGTGAGTGGTTGTGCATTTTCCGTACAAGTCAGTCGTCGCCTGATGTTTTTTTTTTTTTTGAATGAAATTAAAATAACGTCAATTTTTTAAACATTTTTTCGAGACTCAATCGTCGCTTATATAGGCATATATATATATATATATATATACGGTACAATGTGAGAAAGTGTGAACATTGAAATACACAGCTTTTTTTTTTTTTTTTTTAGTTTTTTTGATCCCCCGGAACATGAAACGCCTAAATTCTTGCGAGTTCTTTTTTTTTTTTAAACGCGACATTGAATTCAGGGGTTGAAATGAATTTGTAAATTCTAGTTGGAGCTTTCGGGATATTTTCGTTATTTTTTCGAACCCTCTGTACGTGGCACTCACCACACCGGTGTTCGGATCCTTGGCGCCGTTGCTGAAAGTGGAGGCCAGAGTGCTCGAACAGCTTTCGTCGTAATGGGCGTTTTGACCGTCGTTGATGGCGCTGTTGATGCTTACGGTCCACATGCTCGCCGCGTATCCATCGCAGTTGCAATCGTCCTCCTCGCCGCCGTCCCCCGACGCCCAGACGTAAATGTTCCCCAATCCGTTCCGACCCTGGTCAACAATGCGTTTTCCTTTTTACCCGAATCTCGAGTCGTTGCGAGGAATTCTAAGTTGCGATCGTTGAGCGGTTATAAACCCAGTCGGGATTTTTCGAAGATCGATTGTTTTTTTTTTTTCTTCATTTTTAGTTTTTCAAATTTACATATATTCGAGTATATGTAGAAAAAAATTTCACGCCCGTGCGACAAATATTCTCACAAGTTACGCGCGCATTTCCAAGACAACCCGGAGTGTTTAAAAGTACTTTTGAAGTTTTTAACGCGGGGTTTTTTTTTGTTTTTTTCTTTTTCAAAACTATGTTTTCAATGTCGACGAGCAAGATTTCTCGAAAACGGCTCAACCGATCGGTCTGAAATTTTTACACAAACTTTGTGAGTATATTTTTCACTCGTTGATCGAAGCTTTTTTCTCGCCGATAAATATTTTCCAATCTACAAACAAATTAGGGCGAATTTTTGAAATTGATTTTACGTTGTTTATTTTTTTTTTTTTTTTTTTTAATTCCGAGAAGCCTCCGTTTTGTTAGAAATTATCATCTCGCTTGTTCCTTCTGTCCGTTTTGTCTACACCTGTGTCTAACTATTTTTCTAACCATTTGTCTATCTATCTACCCATCTATCCATCCATATTTCGAGGTTCCTACTTCGAGGTGAGAATCGTGAAAACAGCGTGTTTAAAGTATCTTACCGATGGATTTGTTGCGATTGATAGGTAGCTCTTATTTCGAAGTCGATTCAAAGAAAAGTTATAAAGTTTAAAAAAAAAGAGAGAAAACAAATAATAATCCATCTTTCTCAGTCGATATACAGACTCTGTTACAATCGCGAAGTACAATATCAAGCGTTCGGCACTCGTTGTATTATATTTATTCCTACAATTCCCTCGACCGATTGATCCGAAATCTACGGTTGTACAAAGTTCGATGAAAATTCCACTCACCTCGTTAACCCCCCTAACGATCGCCCGCATCGTCGCGTTTCTGGGTCCGTCGACGGTTTTTCCGTCGTCCGTCGGCCCCCAGGATGCGCTGTAAATGTCGATCAGATTCGGCTCGTGGCCCATGCTGTTCGCCTCTATGAGATCGGTCATGTAAGGCTGATCCAGCATCCGGATACCGGCTATTTTCGAATCGTATGCCACCCCAACACCGCATACTCCGTTGTCCCGAGCCGCCGCAACTTCCCCGGCGCATCGAGTCCCGTGACTTTTTGGGTCGAACGGAAGAGGCGAAAGAATGTCAAAAAGGCGAGGATTCAATATATTGAATTTCTGTACGATGTGAGGAAATTTCAGAAACCAAGCTGGTCAGATTTTTAAACAACAACTGTAAACGATCTTGTCTGAATTTACACAAATCAAAGTTAACGGCTGTGCTCTATTTTTTTTTTTTTTTTTTTCATTTCTTTTATTGTTACAATCATTATTATTATTATTTCTTTTTTTTTCCACCAATTAGACGCTGCTGTTAAATATCTCGATGATGCCATCACCGTAATTTCTTTACAGACAAAAATTGTTTAAATACTTGTTAATCTCGGATTTGTACAATTTTTGTGAACACTTAATTGAATTTTTAAGTCTATGGAAGAATGAACGAACGCCCGAGGAATTATTTGAGCATCTATACATATGTTATTTTGCTTAATTTCGTGTTGTAAAAACGCGGTAACTGCGACCGAATGAAATTATTTTTGCAACCTTCACAACTGTCGGTATATAAAATATCTTTTTTCGCGTTGCTGCTGACGCTTTTTCCCTTTATGTATAATTAATAACCGGAAATTCTTTTTACCATGGAAATTTTTCGACAAAACGCGTTAACGTATAATATACTCGACGTGTTGTTGAATAATTCATGTATAGGTATACGTATCCACATGTGGACATATATATATATATATGTATATCTATGCATTATATATAAGCACCTACACACACGCATATATATATATGCTCTGGGTGGATGTAATCTACATTTTTAAAATATGTCTCGCCTTGTTTCGTCCCAAGGGTGAAATTACGTCCCAAGTATAACGAGATAACGAGAAAAAAGTCCCGAAAGGGAGAGGGGAAAAGGAAATATGAAAGGGAGAAGAATAAGCACAAGGATTTTTCCACGTTTCTTATATCGTGGGCACTATAACCGTATATATATATATATTTCTCTCAGCGTTAATTCTGGCATTGTGACGCCCAGCGGTGGTCGCGACAAGGGTGTAATAATAACATAAAAGCACAAGGACGCGGCTATAAAGCTGCGCGAAGTTCTTGATGACAATAAGAAAAAGTTGGAACGAAGATGAAAATTGGGGAAAAAAAATTATACGGTAATAACTTTCACCGTGAGATGTTTTTCTCTCTTACGTTTTTGTCTTTTTTACGATACGATAACTGGGGACTAATCAGCTGTGTAACGCGTTGGGGCCGGGTTGAAGTTTCGAATTTGAAAAGTTCAGAATGCGAAACTTGAAGGAAAGAAATCAAACTTTGAAGAAACAAGAAAGTTTCGAATTGCCGGAAATCCGACGGCTCGAGAGTTTCCGAAATGCAAGATTACGAAAATTCATCCCGCGATGGAACAAAGTTCCGAAAGTAAAGTTCCGATAGAGCAAAATTCCGAAATTTAAAATATACTCATATAAGCCTGGTTCAATTAACGAGTGGGTGTGAAAAATCAGAAAAACCGAGAATCAGAGTGACCAGGATTACGAACGTAAAAATATGGAAAATCCAAAACGAAGAGAGATCAAAGTGGTGAAATTTCACCGAACCAGAAATCCACAGAAGTGAAAATCTTCGATCATTTTGAATTTCGACGTTTCAGATTTTTACATTTTCTCATTCCCGTACTTTCGGAACTTTGACTCGTCGTAACTACGCCCTTTGATGTTTTGCCCTTTCGTAACTTTGAGCGTCGGGCTTCGGACGAATCAAAACTTTGATGTTTCGTCAAAATTGAATTTCTTTGCTACAACTTTCGCCGAGAAAAAATTCGGAATCTGGCACTTTCGGAACCTTTCAACTCAGAATTTCAACCCGACAGCCGTATTGAGTTCGATAAATGTTACCTTAGGATTCTAAAACTGCGCCTGCAGGGGTAACCACTTTGCAAAAAGCCATCATCGGCCAATTATATAACGCCGCAGAGCTTCGAGCTTACTAATTTACTCCCTCGTTAGCCGCAAGTTTAATTATCGTTCAGTCGTCAGAGATTAATCCAACACACATATATATATATGCACGTGACATACAAATAGCAAGATCGATTAAATGCTCGGACAAGGTCAGGAGCTATTTTCACCCCGTCAACTTTTTTGCAGAACCATGAAACTTGGAGCTGACCATTTTTTCTATCAGCCCCGTTTCTCTCTCGTTTTAATTATCTCACCTGTTAAACCAGTCGTCGGTGTATCTGGGATACGGATACGGATCGTTGCTGCTGAAGTCGTACGACGCCTTTGCGTTCTGAAAGTAAAAGGATTGAGAGAAGAAACAAAAGAGAGTAAAAAAAAAAAAAAAGGGAAAAAACCCGTCATACCTACCCTACATTTAAATCAATACCTAGCGAAAGCAACGAGCTTGAAAGCTGCAGAGAATTGCGTTATACTTTCGCAAGGAATCGAAGAAGGGTATCGATTAGGAAATTTCGATCTAAAATCAACCCCTAAACGACTTTCGATTACGTCCAACGATAAAAACATTAGAAAATATCGCAATTTTTATCGTGAAAAAATAGAAAAAACCAGCCTTTTGTTTCTACGCATTTGTGAGGTGAAATTGCTTAGCTTTAGATCGATAAGAAACCCTTGAAAGTTTTTTAATCCCAGTAAAATGAAATGAAACAAAATTATCTCTCCGAGGCTCGGATCTTTTTACAACGTGATGAAAATTCACCAATTCCAGGATTATGATGCGCTTGAACTGAGGTCAGCATTAGGGAGTGGAAAAAAAATTGACGGATTCTTTTTATTCGGCTTTTATCGCGGTTAAACTCAGGCTGATAAATTGAAGGAAAAGAGATGAAAAAAAAAAAAAAACCCCGGTTCGTCGAGAAGGAGACGCGGCCACTTAACGACGACACGTAAACGTCAGCATCGTTAATCCATCCCGACTTCATGGACCAGAATTGACGAATGGTTGCGTTTGTAATAAATATACGCATATGGGGCATTCCACACCGACTCGGTAAACGATTGACCATCATATTTGTCAACTTTCCTTGAACGACCCTTGAAAATGTTTCGAAAAAAATGTACAAATTTTTTTCAATCGCTCGTTTTGTACCCTACGATTATTTTAAAACCATCCGAAAAACACCGAAATTGATTGTTACGAAGCGAGAAAAAAAAAAAAAAAAAAAACATGTGGTTTCCGAATCGAAACATTTTCTTTTTTGAATCAAATCTTTTTTCCTTTCTCGTAAAAATCAATTTCGGTGTTTTTACAGATGGGCTTGAAAAAATGATAGGGTAAAGACCCTTTGTAAAGACGAGTGATTGAGTAAATTTGAAAATTTTTTTATTACACAGCTCTTTCAGGGATCGTAAAAACGTTGGAGAAATCATTGGTGAAATTAAAAAGTGTCACGGTCAACTTGTTTGCTCAGTTAGCGTGGAATGCCCCGTAGATATATGGCAGGGATGAAAGGCTGCGTCCTGCGGGACGTCTAGTTGACGTTCCACGTTTCGCGTCGCGACGCTTTCTGGCTCGTTTGTTAAGGCGGACGTGCGCGTCACTCTGCATTATGCTACGTTATCTTAACTCGAGTAGGTGCCTACATAGCCGACATCCCACGTCTCGCGAGTCAAATTTGCAAAACGGTTGATTGAACTGATGGAGGGGTTAAATATTGACGACTATATTATAACACATCATGCAAATCAACCACTGATTTGACAAAATTTTATTCAGTTGCGGTGTCAGATTCATCCGAAAAGATAGACGCGGTCTGTGTTAAAGATTCTAACGTTTTGTCAAAATTTATCTTCCAAATTCGGAGCACTTACATTTTTTTTTTTTTTTTCAAATCAGTCACAACGAACGAACGAATCTACAAGATTTTGTCGACGATTTTAAAATCAACCACCAATATCTGTCGTACTTTCGTTCTTAATTGCAGTATTTTAAAAGACATCTTTGCACCTGGTAAATGTGATAATTTGATAAATGTATGTGATACCGAATATCCGACCGCGTTGTAATTTCAAAAATTAGCAAAAACATTTCCCACTTTCAACCCTTGCAAATACTGCGAATATCTGTGTATAATTTTCGTATGACTTACATAATTGTACTTCAAGTCCAGGTGCATGTAATCCACTCCTGGAACAGAAAACCAACGTGTCGTGAAAATTTCTTCAAGTTTGTAGAAACGTGTGAGGAATTCCATGCGAACTCGACAGATTTTTTATTCGGCTGCTCAATTATTTATAAATACATATTTAAAATAATTTTGAAAAGGACTTTATTTTAACTCTAAAAAATTTTCAGAAACTGTATTTCCTATTCCAAACGTTTTTGAGACCAATCCCATGATGCGCTGATTTTTCCCCATTTTTCTTAACGCTTTCAATTTTTTTTTTTTTTTTTTATTTGTTCAACTAAAACATTGTTTGAATGGTCCAGACATATTTTAAGTAAAAAACACAAGTTTTGAGAATTTTTCAGGCATTTTCGGACGATTTAAAGAATGTTTTAGTCGATCAAAAAAATTGATAAGAAATTTGCTTATTTTTTAAAATACGGTTTTCGAAAATTTGAGAATTTTGAAAAAGATCATTTTCAAAATCACCCTCAATATCGATAAACAATTAACCGGTAGCACAAAGAATCTGAAAAAAGTTCAGTACACTGTTTCAGACCTGGGACGATGTCGGAGAAAAATTTTGATGAAAAATGAAAAATGGCGAGACACGCATGGAATTCCCCGTATAAACACCGTACACGTTTAACGACGATCCATTTTCCCCGAACAATTTGTCAGTCTTTCAACGCGCGGTGAAATTTAGCGTAACATCGTTTCGCATTTTCTCCCACTAACCGTCGTCCATGATGGCAGTCGTGACGTTTTTCCCCGTAACTCCCTGCGCCCAAGCCGCCTCGACGTTCAAATCCAGCTTCGGCTTTCCTCCGTTCTGACCCGTGTTTTTCAGGTACCATTGGTACTGAAAATAGGGATCGGTCGGGTCCTGACTGCCCGAGTTTTTCATCTCCTGGAGCGGCACCAACTGCTCGATACTCAAGGATTTGTAACCACGTTTCACGCGTTTGAATCCGGACTGCTGAACGGCCGTGTGAACCTGAGGGATAAATTTTCACCTTCGAATATGATCGAACGGAGGTGTTTTTATTCGACGTTTCATTTCGCTTTTTTTTTTTTTACCACAAAAACACCTTCGCCGATTGTTTTACGCCAAACTCGCACCTCGACGTCTCTGAATATAGCCAATCCTTACGATCGACAATGTTGTCCAATGTTTAATCGGTAGAAAAAGAACCCACCGAATATCCAATGAAATTGAAAGAAAATGAGAAAAACTAATTCGCTCACCATTGGATCGACCTTCAGTCTTCTCGTGTGCGGTACGGATCTCTTGGTCCTGGCGTGAGGGAGAGCCCGATGGACAAAGTGGTACTCAGTTTTGCTGCCCAGAACCTGGAGAAAAAATTACACAAGGGAATGATGAGGAGGGCGAGGGAGAATCGGCGAAGCTCTCGTCCCCGGGGGATTTTTCGGCTGATTGCAAGTCCTGACTCTACATCTTGTGAAGATCGCCTAGCTGCCTTATCTCGCATCCCTTGCGTAGAATATAACTTCCACATGCTCTGGGAACGAGTAATAATCTCTCTCTGCCGATCGGTTTGTGCGATAATGATCCGGTCGATTTTACTTTGAGAAATTAATCGGCAAGTGCGAGTCACGAATTTGATTATTTAACTATTATTTTTATTAATTAATTTTTTTTATCTACAATTCTTTACAAATACCGGCCAATTTTTATTCAAATTGAACTGAAAAGAGACGTCCTTCAATTTTATTGCAATCTTGTACACGATGTGTATGGGGGAATATTTAATCAATCCTGTAACACCAAAATTTGCCGTTATTGTGAGATTGATAATTGAATTGAGAAAAGGAATTGTCGCACGATTATTTTCGTAATTTTCAAATCCATTTATCCAATCTTCAGATGTCATCATTTTTATTTGATTTTTTGGAATTTTGTTACTTAAATAATTGAGAAAGGATCGGACAGATCAAAACCATAATCCAATCGGTTCTAAATTTGGAAAAGCCGCGTCGATCGAGATCAAAATCATTAAAATCCGATAACTCGTTCTCGAAGAAATCGTCGGACAAAAAAATTGATCGCATACTTAAAACGCACACAGACGTATATCTAAAAGTCATCGGAGGTGATTCTCTAAACTTCAAAACGTTGATATCCAATGAAAAGTCAACTTTTCATTTTCGGGGTGATTACAACAACTCCCTTTTTTCCCCCCTCAAAACAGAGAAACGTGAAGTTAATAACGCGTGCAACCATTCATCAGCTATAAATTTCCTAATTTGACATGGTTGAGTATACATATATATATATATGTGCATATGTATTCGTTTCGGCGTAATCAAACCCTCATTTTATCCAGCGTACATATCGCACGTGTAAAGCTGCGTATGTCCGCGTATGTAGCGCACATTATATACCTACACGTGAGCCAAGCTCGCACGTTTGTCTTTCACATGCGTACCACGAGCCAAAGCTTAAATTTATATCACATATACGCATATCCATCAATGCCTGATATCCGCAAGCGTCGGTCTCACTCTATTTCATTCTTTTTTTCCTTTATCCTCTCCCCCGTCTCCCACCTTGCCGATCACTTTCAGAATGAATTTTTTCAATACTCGTGATCATCGTCGTTTCAACGTCTATGTACGTACAAGTGTATATACGTGTATATATGTGCATATGTGCATTGTATATTGTACATAGGCACGTGCATGGTACACACATCGCATTCTAATTCGCGGATCAATCGTCATCGGGAAATGGTGAATGCCGTAGATCGATCTTTCTTTCATTCGGTAGGTACTCGCATGCGTGTACATTGTACATATATCCGTGCCTATGTGTTAGCGACGTGCTAAATCCTTCGTATGCGCACGCACAATGTGTGCGAAGCGTGAGATTGTACACGAGCAATCCATTTCCTCGTAAATTTCTCTCCAGCTGCAGGCAATTCCACCTTTGATATATGCCCAAGTATATAGATAAAGGTATGCGTACCTACTGTATGTATGTATGTATATATATACACGTATGGGGAATTTCATGAGATCTCCGTCAAGATTCTACCTCGATGTCTCAGATTGGCTTTATCATTTTCCGTTTTATGACACAATCGCAAAATTTTTATCAGAATTTTTCGACCCGGCATCCACTTTCTATAAAGTCTGGAGAAATTCCGTAAAATCTTATAAAATGTAAGAAAATTTTTGACACCTGTTGGAAGATGGAGATTTCGTAACTTCGAAAGATGAATAAGAAGACTGGAAAATAAAGAAACTTTTTTTTTTTTTTTTAGATAAAAATTCACACAAAAGGTCATTTTTCTTATTTATCTTTCAAAGTTACGAAATCTCCATTATCTAACAAGTGTCAAAAATTTTGTAACGTTTTAGAAAGTGTGGGTTTTTGTTTCAAGTTTTTTTTTCAAACGCCAATCTGAGACATCGACGTAGAATCTTGATAGAGATTTCATGGAATGCCCCATATATATGTATATACATATGTAGGTGTCATCGTCGTCGAGTTGAATCCCGAATTCGCATGTCGGTTTTATCCCTTTTATTTATTCACCACTTTTCCAACCCCCCATAGCTTGTATTATATTACCATTTTCTCTTGCGGATTTCGACTTATCAATCCCCTCGTCTCTCGCTTTGTGTCACGTGGCGACACATATTTTAGATACGTGGGAGTCAATGTGACCTTTAGCTGTTATTTTATTGTTCTTGTTGTTATTATTATTCTTGTTTTATGCAAATCTGCTTGTGACGGCGAGGCGAGGGATGAAGAGAAACGGCGAAAGAGGAGGAGAGGAAAAGACGCGAATGTTCGATGTACGCGGATAAAATTGACGTTACGTGAAAGCCGAGGGTTCGCTGTATTGTCAATAAAATTCAAGGGATGACGTTGAATAACGAAAAGAGCCGGGCTTGGGGAGTAAAAGTTTAACAAGGGTGTAAAAGAAAAACACGCGAAACGACTTACGGAGGTTTCTAGCCCCTCGAAAAAAAAACCAAAAAAAGAAAATATCCAATCTTTGCACAACAGTTGTGTATAAATATAAACGTTATTAGCGAGTTGAGAAATTTGTATCAGAGAATGCTATAAACTAATTAAAACTCGTGATTCGAGTTCAATTTCAGATAATTTGATGTTGATTATTCGGAAGGAAAAGTTTATTTGATACAACTTTATTACGCAAACTCAAAGTTGTAGAATAATGATTTTTTTTTTTTTACGTTTCGTTACGAATTCACGTTACTGACTTGAACTCCTCGTCTCTTGTGTTTCGCTATACGTTTATTCAAATTTATAAACGCACATATTTGTTTTACAGGTGAAAAAGAAGAAAAGAAAGATCCTTTTTCAATTATTTAAGTAACAAAATTCCAAAAAATCAAATAAAAACGATGACATCTGAAGATTGGATAAATTGGATTTGAATGAAAATTGATGCCGTCGGGTTTTGGGTCGCGAATCACGAATCTAAGGTCAGCAATGCGGAATTTAAATTTGGCGTATTCGATAAGCTGAAAAACAAACTAAAATCGTTTGTATTTTGATGAAAACAAAACGGCGATCCAATACGGTTTAAAAAATCTAAAAATATTCCGATTCTGGTAGATATTAGTAGGCGGAGGTTTTTCGGGTCACCGATAACGAATCCAAGGTCAGACTTCCAAAATTTGTAATTGTGGATCGATCGTAGTGGTTCAAAATAAAAAGAAATCGTCCTATTTTCATGTAGCATGGTATTCGAGGGCTTTTAAAATCGTTAATCACGAATCGGAATTTGCAGTTCGTATTTCGAGTTAGATACTATCATTTTTTTTGTCTGTGAACTTGGAACCTGCAGCGTGAGAACGAAAAAATCGCGGTCTGGCTGATGGCCAGTCTAAAGCCGTTTGTATTACAAGACTCGATTGGAACCGTAGTTATTTACAAGAAGATACAAAAAGAAAAAGAAAACGAAAAAAAAAAAAGCAGAAACAGCAATAAAGCTTGATTTGCGCTCAACTTAGCTATCTGAGAAAAAAAAAAATTGGAAATTGACTACCGCAGGGCTTTATCGAGTACTCGATACATCGCGTTGTGTATACATATGTGTACGTATGTGTAGATATATCGTATCGAGTGTAGTCGAAGCTATTATACGCACTTTCGTTTATGCGGTGGGCAGGTTACCCACGTACATTCATAAGGGAACGATAGAGAGACGACGACGTCAGACGTGGGCGCCTATCGCGCCATTGTGCGTCGTCGAGGGAGCGTAAGGACCACGGTAAGCTCGAAAAAGCTCCCGAGCGGCAGTTTGTCCGAATCCTAGAGCCGTAACGGGATCGCCGTCCCTCTCAGTTAGGGTCAAAAACGCGCCGGACGATTCGGGGACAAAAATGAGCATTTTCTCTCGCTTTTTTCTATCCGCCGACGCTTTTCTTTCGTTGTATAATAACTTGGCTTACCCCGATATATATAATAATTATATATATTTTTTTTTTTACTTTTTATATTCCAAGCCTTAGAAAGCTCTCCAAGCTCTCTCTCTCACTCTCTCTCTCTCTCTCTCTCTCTCTCTCTTTTACTCTTCTTTTTTCCAATTGAACAGATGTCGAATTTGAAAAATCTTCGGCGTTTATTAATTGCTAATGTAATTCTTGATACCGTTTTTTTTTTTATTGTGAATTAATATCGCGATTTTCAACAATGAATAAAATCCATCGACACGGAAGCTTTTTCATTACCGTCGTTTCCTTGTTTTTTTTTTGTTTTTTTCTTCTCGACTGCGAGTACGTGATTTAAATTTGAAGAGATATGAGATGAAGAAAATGCTTTTCCTTAGCTTTCATCGATCGGAAGCAGATAATTGGGTGGATTTCTGGGTGGCTGGTCAGAGTGGAAGGTAGAGATTTGAAGAATTTTACACCCTGTTGCTTCGGGATTGAATTCGGTATCCGATATCTGTTTCAGCATCGGCGGTAAATTCCTATCTTTTTTCGTCCCACTTCTCTCTCTCTCTCTCTCTCTTGTTTTTCGTATCTGGTTACAACATTAGTCACGGGAATCGTTTTCTCTATCAAAATCACGTCAATTTTTAGAGTCTGAATAAATCGATTCCAACATTTTTCAAAATGCGTGATAAAAATTTTTTTTCAAAACAATTTACTTCATTTCACCATTTTTACGGCGGCAATGTATTTTCTCCTGAAATTTCTTTGCACTTGCTGCTTTTTTTCGGAAATTTGTTAACGGATAAACGAGACTCGCATAATTTATAAGACAATTATGCGTTAACGTTATGCACATATATATTCGATAAGAAATTGCTGCCCGTTACGATATTCAAATTATTTGACCCGGATAAATCCCTGAATAAACGCGTTATACGTCGTTATATACATATGTAACAAGGATGGAAGGAAAAATATGTATAAGGAAATATATTCGTTCTTTCAAATTATCCTTTTTCTTTTTTACACGCTCTTCCGCTCGATTTCATTCTTGAATATAATAACGATTTAACCGATCGTTTGCAATGCCTGCTTTATAGATGACTGGAAACAAATATGCGAACCGAGTATATTTGGCCAAGAATATTATTACATGTGTGTACCTACAATAAATCGATATTCGATAAAAATTGCTAGTTCGTTTCGGCGAATTATTCCGTAGAAAAAAAGAAACCCTCGGAGATTGAATTCTCGTCTGGAGTAACTGAGAGAAAAAAAACTTGCAGAATTTTACGTTCTTCCTTTCGCAAGGAGATTTTTCCATTCTACTCTCTAATAATAATCACCACGATTTCATACGATTTATCCAGTTTCTCGAATAACGATTTGATGCATTTTAAAAACCGGAAGTTAACGAGACGTCGTCGTCGATAATCGAAAAGAAAGAAAGAAAGAGATAAAAAAAAGAGAGACCCGCATTTCTACGAAGCAAACTTTTTTCTCTTCCGAACTGAAATGGCTTAACCTTTGATGCGAAGCTCGAGAAATGTGAAGAAAACAGCCCGCCTTTGAACGCCCTTCGACAATCCTGAATAAATAAAAAAATTCAACACGCAGCTCTATGCACTCATCGTATGTATACAGCCTGCTCCGAACAAATATATATATATATATAAGATTGCTCGGAGATCGACTCTGTAAATGACAGCTGATTCGGTTACAGTTTGTGTTAAAAGTACAGAATACGCTTGTTGTCAGGCGTAACTCCGATACGTAACGCGGCGATATTGGCAATTTTGGGAAGCGAACGAACCTGACACCCGCAGTTAGATCTGCTCGTGACACATGCGGGTACGGACGAAGTGGAAAACGGACCGATTAAATTATCTATGAATCTATGAATCTATGAATGAAAGATAGTTTTCCTTGAGGAGATTCGTTGACCGACAATCTTGCAACATTGTTCATTTTAATAAGAGGTTCGTCATACGTTGCTACCGAAGTATGTTTTAAAAAACTAAACTTTAAGATTGTCTAGAATTATAGACAAAAGCTTGGATATCGATGTTTCGTTTAACCCTTTGAGTAATAGTGACTAATATTTTTACCACCTGTTTTATATCCATTTTTTTGTATAATTAACTCGAGAGTAATTATTGCGATATAATGTAAATTATTATCGTTAGAAACAAATTGGTTGAAAAAAATTGTGAAACTTATGAAGGAATAATCATTTCCAAAAAAGTTACCCTTCTACGCGTATACGTGTTTTACATGAATTACTAGTTTTTTTGGGTTCACTGATTACGAATCTGAAATCAGATTTTATTTTATTATTATTAATGTTAAATCAAAAGTTGGCGGATCCAATATGGCGGACGAAAGTTTCAAATTCGATCGAATCCGGAGAAAAAACTTTGTCCAGAGGTTTTTTGGGGCGCTGATCATGAATCTGAAATCAGATTTTGAAAATTCAGTACGACGAATCCAATCAGCGACCCCGAGAACCCCTGCATAGAGTTTTTTGAACGTATTCGATCCAGTTTCAAATTTTTGTCCACCATATTGAACCCAGCATCATAAATTTTCAAAATCTGATTTCAGATTCGTAATCAAAGTATCCGAAAAGTATGTAATACTATCTTGTTTTAAAAGTTGACTCGGCACAAAAATGTGCGACTCAGAGGGTTAAAATCTTCTTCAAAGTCACTGGAACGATTATCTCCTTTTTTTAATGGTCAAGTCAATATGGCGATTTTTTTTTTTTTTTTTAATCATTATCAATGTTTGTGCGGTGCTGTAAAATTAAATATTCGATGACGTCAACGTGATAGCGAAAAAATTGGTTTCATTCAAATTGTATAAAATAACTTTCCGCAGTAAAATGAGTGAAATCGAATCTACTGAATTTTTAACTATTTAAAAGCGATCTCAAACGAAGCATTTATATCTAATTAATTTCTTCGTTTGGTTCAATTAAAAATGAACAGGCTTCAAGTATCGGATGATAGGAACAAAGTACGAACTGCGAAGAAGAATAAGAACGAGAGTAAAAATTTTTTTTTGTACTCTTTGAAACTGAATAACTTTCTAACCGTAGAGTAAATATGTTCCAAAGTGTGGGAGTGAAAAACTAGAGTGGCCAATAAATAGAATGACAAAAATATCGGAATTTTCAAAAATGCGAAAACAAAATTCGTAGAATTATCGAAAGGCAAAAAAGTCTCTGTAAGTACAAAAAGAAAAAATATAGAAAAGTGGAAAAAATAGTACGGTAAAATTTAAAATCCGTACAAGATTCTGCATCGTGAAAACGAATTCTGATTTCTTTTATTTTTTTACTTCGCCATCCTTCGACTTTCTGCACTTTTTAATTCTACAAGTTGAATTATCGCTTCATTAAAAATTCGATGTCGTCGCGTTTCTATTTTTTCATCCTTCTGCACTTTCCACACTACCATTCTGTCGCATAAAAAATATTTTCCGATCTTGGAGATACGATTTTTCCACCTCGTAGGATATAAAATAGATAAAAACTGTCGACATTTGGCCAACGAAGCTCCTTAAATCGCCCGTCGAAATCCGGGATCAAGGCTTAATCTTTTTTTCCCCCCGAAAGGTAGTCGTTATAACCGTTATATGAAAAACATAGTGATTTACGGTGTTTCGTTATCACCGACTTATAAGTACACACCTATTTCCCGCGATACACGTCACCGTAATTATCAGTGTCGACTGTCGAGTGGGCGACAAGCTCACCGTCGGAAACCGCCGAATAATTACGTGTTTCCAATTTCCCCGTCATCTCCATACAAGGATCTACGTGTTTCCCTTCCCTGCGTTATCGTCTCTGTTCGAAACCTGCGGGCTATTCATGCGGGCGCCCTTTTCGCTGTTAGTTCGAACAATCCAACCCGAATCCATACGTAATTCCAGGAGATTTCACGCATAAGCGATGAAACGACAATAGGAACGACGTCGAACTTCGGTCGACCGGAGTAGTTTTTTTTTTTTTTTTTTACAATTCTTGCAAAAAACAAGCAAGAAATTAACTTACACGCATGATCGCTTACACATTGTTTAGTGTTTTTAGGTATACTGGACTGCAAACATTATTTTTCATCAATTTAATCCCCACGCGGATTATATTATTTTCTTCCAATCCGCGCAGGGAAATTACAAACTAGGGGAATTTTTATTTTTTTCTTTTTTTTTCTTTAAGAAATTTTACACAGTTGTATAGTCGAGGAGAGAATTACGCGTATACGGAACATCGTCGAGGAATGCGAACAGAGATGTAAGAGTTTGTTTTTTGGCCTCGTTGACTGTTTTTTACCTCCTTGAACACAACCTTGAAAATTTATAGAATGCTCCCGAGAGACTGAGCGATTTTTCAAGATTTTTCGGGAGACGGATTTCGCTTTGAAAAAAATGTTATACACGGGGTTAAATGTACGTTAATTATATACGCAACGAGGATCTTTGAAGATGTGAACTTTCCAATTTCCCAACTTTAGTCTAATTTCGATAGAGCCTGACCGAATTCATCGAGCTTTTAACTTCTGGCGGGATAATTTAATAGCGGTAACAAATGGTAGTATACTTTCTGGTTACAGACGAAAAATTGATATTTATTTTTCTAATCCGGAACTGTATTTTATCTGTTGTGGTAAAAAATGAGAGCACGATTGCTAGGTGCGAGGGAAATGGCAAACAATAAGCTGTACGTTACTTGGATCGTTTCACGTTTTGACCAGCGAAATTTGGCGAAGAAATTTAGGCCGACGGCGGATCTTGGAGCTTTTAAGCTATTTAAGGGACGGCTGTCGGTCTTAAAATTGCCGCTCGTTATCCTCCCATTCATACAGAAACAGCAGATGTGCTCCGCGTTTTGATTGGACAAGTTAACCACCCGCTGCCGCAATCGTGTCTGGCAATTTTCTCGCTTAAACAACCCCGTTATTTCGCACTTTCGCTTTCCAAACCTCCAGGGCGCAGGTGTTTTTGCCTGAAAACCGCGAGTTCCGTATCCTGCGTTTACAAAGGTCAGGGTGAAATCGGAAACGTTCATCAATCATCCCACCTCCCCCGATTCCCGGCCGAAAAAAGTCAATCCGGGATTCAACGTCGATTGTGACAAGTTGCGAACTTTGTGACGACAAAGATGAGACACGGATATTTGGATAAATATTTTCTACCTTGGAACGGTTATTTCGAGTTCTCGAGGATGGGTGAAAAACGACGTTGATATTGAAGGAACATAGACCGTGGACTGCAGGGTGTGAAATTGCATCGTGGAAAAGCTCCGTCGGGAAATTTGCTCCTCGGAAACCTGACGCTGTTCGTAAAAAAAAAAAAAGAAGACGAAACTCGGCTACAAGCCCAAGGACGATAATCAGCTGTGCGAAATGGACGCCGCACTCAAGTGTCGAGCAGTAAAAAGCTCGGGTTCGAGGAAATCTGGTGCAGGTTGACTTTAAGGATGATAATGAAGCTGGCAACGTTGACGTACGTAAAGAAAACCTAAGAGGAAATATCATTGTTGAGCAATTTTAAAATGACTTTGAAAGAGTTGGCTTTTCAAAATAACAGTACGTTTTGTTCATCGTGGTTCGATAAATTTCATACATTCCTAAAGGTTCCGAGGTAACGATTTTTTCTAAAGACGCATCGTTACGGTAACTTCAGTAACTTTATCCTCATCTTTAAAGGGAATCGAGAAGGCAAAAGTGAACTGAGAACTCTGATGAAGACGGTAAGACAGTGAGTGAGGAAAACATTCGGAAACTCAGAATTTTGAGACAGTATACACTGTGAAAAATGGTGGTGCAGAACCATTTTAGTGATGAACGCGGAAATTGATCGTCGAATAGCGGTAGACGGTGTATGTTTCACAGTCTCTACAAGTCCACACCATATTTTCCCGGACTTGTTTTCAACCATTGGGATTGCGATCCGGTGCAAATTGACTTTAAAGGGAATCCAGAAGGCAAAAATGGACTGAGAACTCTGATGCAGACACCGAGATAGAGAGCGAGGATCATTTTCAGACAATATACAGTGTGAAAAATGGTGGTGGAGAACACTGCACAACCGTTTTAGTGGTCAGCTCGGAAATCGACGTCGAATAGCGTTATACGGTGTATATTTCGCTGTCTCTGCAAGTCGACACACACCATATTTTCCCTGTAGTTCAGCAAACGTTCCAAGTTTTGACTTGGGGTTAAAAAAAAACTTGACCAGGAATGTTTACTCACCGGTCCTAGATTGACGAATCCGTTTCTGGCGGCTACGCTGTCGGCGACAAAAGTCTCGGCGGGTTGTCTCATCTTGACGAGAAACGAGTTGGTGAATACTTCGACAGCCGGTGTGATTTGAACGTTGGAAAGAACGGCCAGTACGATAGTAAACAGGGTAATACCAGCGGTGCTTGAAACTCGAGGAGTCCTGTTCCGTAGATACAAGGATCCTGGCTTAAGGACGATCTTCTCCGTCATTTCCGCGGCTTTTCCAGGCGTCCCGGCGCCACGTGTCACCCTTGCCACTGGATCCATGCAGTACGATAAAGTTCCACACCGTGCACCAGCCTCGGCAAGTGATCCGCGACGCGTTGTTTCTCAGGCGGGAAACGCTGCGGGTCTTGGAACGAAATGCGGGTGTCGAGCTGCGACTTCCGCTTTAGTATTGGCTTCCGCTGGTCGGCTTCAAACCGGACTATCAGAGGCTGCTGATGGTGCTTATCGAGCCTGCCGAAGGAGCGAACGACATTGCGGGCGGATCACCGACGCGGCGGTTCCTATCTGATTCAGGGGACTCGTTCCGACGCGTTTCACCGCCGCGACGCTTAGCGCCGGATGACGTCACGTGGCCATATTGATTCGCACGCGGAGCGGAGCTTGCGAGCTGCGCAAGCTTGACCCCCACCCCCACACCACCCCATCTCCTCCTCCTCCTCCTACCTCCCTCCCTCCCCCTTCACCCTCGACCGCGACCCTTCGGACACCCTTAAACTTCCAGCCGCCGATCGCTCCGCGGGACGATGATGCCCCAAGGACCAGACGAATTCGGGAATCGGAATTCTCCCCCACCCCCCTACGGCCCTAGTCCCGAACCTTCGCTCCTTGCGCTAACCCTGAAATTCCTGTATTTATACAAGCCACTGGAACGATGGTATGATCCCTTATCCTGGATCTCCCTCGTGTAATACACACCGTAATTAACACGATATTCTTATTTCCGAGTATATTAAACCTCGCGTGTGTACAGGATATGGGTTAGAATTATTTTTATTTTATACTTTTTCTTTTTCGACTTACCAGTGAAGTAAATTTTTTATCAAGGTTACGATTTTCATAGTGTTTATACGATATACCGTGTAATAAACTTTTCATCAATTACATATATATGTATACGCAAGTAGACGGCAAGGGATTTAATTAATTCCAACAGCATATATGTATATATACAGACACAGTTTCTCTAATCTGAAAATTTTCGCAGAGTACATATAATTAACGTGTAAATTAATGATCGTGTCATTAACTCGGGATGCGATCCCCAAGTTTTCATCCCTCTGTTTGCTCCCCAGATGCCGAGCTCTCAGAGTGTATAACAGAAAGTAATATCACAACGATTGTCATGTTTTAATCTCCCTCGGTTTGTTCTCATCGTATAAAAGCTGAATTGACCTTTGCCGAAAATTTTCCAAGGCTCTCTCTCTCTCTCACTTCCGTTACGGAGAATTTAACATTCGGCGTGGCTGTTTCTCTATTGTAATGCAACCTTTTGTTATTCCCGGTTCGTAACTTTAACGTCATCGGCGAATCCCACGCGCGGTGAAACCTCGTGCGCGAATCTTGTGTCTGTACCAAAGGCGAAAACAAACATCTGCGGTAAAGATCCGGTGATAAAATTAGGAACGTGCTTATACCGTGTAACAAATATGCAGATTATATTGCTTATACCCTTAATTTTCATCAGTTTATATCGTATTTGTACACAATATAATAATAAAAACTCGCAAAAGACTTGCTGACATGTATAAGTTACAATCAACAAAATGACGAAAGCTCACCTTTGTTTCATTCATTGTGTTCCATAAATACGGGGAAATTAAGCAGAGATGGAAAAATAACGGAAAAGAAAACAGAGAATAATAAATAATAGGAATTTAATTCTTGGCTCGAATTTTTATTCTCTTCAAACAAAACGGAAAACAAACAAACAAACAAACAAACGATTCTTCCTCGGCGATATTTCATCCCCCAGAGCTGCAAAGTATTATCACTTTTGTGAATAAACCATTTTTCAATGTTTTATTCCTTTCGTCCTCTTCTTCCCTATTTTACTCCTCACTTCTCATCATCTCATTTTTCACGAATGTTACGTGCAGCGGTTCATTTTTTTTCTCCCTTCTCTGTCTTCGCGATTTCTTTTGAACATTAAACGAACGATTCCGTTCCGAAGTTAAGATTCGTGAGAAATAAGATAAGTACCAAGGGCTTAAACCTAAGAATTATCATTAATCATTCCTCAAATATTAGGTTGAAAACGTCTCTCAACTTTTCTCACGTGCTTTATTATCTTGATTTGTTTTGTTGTTATTTTTCTTTCCCCTTTTCTCCTCTTCTCCGTTTCTATCGATAGACATTAAACGATTAAACGGAATACTTTTTGCAACCGTAACGTCGGTGAAATTAGACTGTCGTTCTTTTTTTTTCTTTTTTTTTTTTAAATCTATTTTAAAACTATGAAATTTCATAAAAGATCATTATTTTTCAACTAAATAATTGGCTTCAAATTTCTGTTAACACAAGTACAGCTCTGCTTGCCGTACATTTTGAAATCGAAGATAAACATCTCGGTTCAATTCGGGGTGAAACCACGGAGTCTAGGCCCCGAAATTAATGGCGGTGAATTCTCCCTAAATCAAGTTACCTACTTGCCGTTGCAACCCCCATAATTTATATACTAGGAGAATTTAGTAGGCGAACAATGTTTCGCAGCTCAAGTTTAATTCGGGGCTTTGACTTGAGTATAATTAAGGAATTATTGAGACCGCACATTAAGAGAAATTTCTGTAGTCGCTGTTATTATACTTAAATACTTTTGGTTTTCAACATAGCCAAAGAACGAAAATTAGTTTTGTAGATGTAATTTAAAATTATAACATTTACAACAAGTTGCCGCATTTTTTTTTTTTTTTTTTTTTTACAGTTTTATTCCATTTTATTTTATTTATACCGTTTTTCGGTAATACGACGTTGTTTCTATGAAAAAAAATTTATTAATTAAGCCGAACTTACTTGTAAGTAATTTTCTTTTAATTCCAAGAAAGTTACAACTTTTATTTTGTAAGGATACCCATTTTCATATAATTTTTCTAGTAACTTTAACAAATGAAACTTTTCTCTGTTTCTCAAAACTTGACGACTGCATCTGTCAATGCACCTTTGGAATTCGCATCTCGTTCGCGGAATTTTATGTAATCCAATATTCAGTCGACGCGCTTTCCTCCGATCCGATAAAGAATTAGGGACCATTTCGATAGACAACTCACGTACTTTACAGCTCCCGCGAATGTTGCATAAATTTATAAAAGGAAGAGGGATCGGAGCGTCGCTACAATATATGCGTGACAGGATTTCGCATTGCGAAACTCCGCGCGTACTGCAGCGGTAAAACTTTCTTCATTATCATTAATAATTTCCATCTATAATACTGTTTGTCCGTGGTTTGTATCATCAACAGGTTTGAGAAGCACGATTTATCTAATACCTGTTAAAATTTTGGAGTTAATCTTTACTCCAAACATATATTTATTTATTATTTTTTAACGATATTCTAGGTGTGTGTATATGTTATATATAGAAACAAGAATAGATTATAATAAATGAATGCGAATAACGAATTAAATGATGTGAACGTCTGAGGAGCAATTATTCATAAAGCCAAAAAGTAATCGACGAAGCTGGACTTGGTTAGCGATCTTATTATACTGCCGGAAAAAAGTGAAAGACTTGCGTCTCTATACATGTATATTTAATGTAACGTAATGTTAGTCGATTGGTAAAGGTGACACGTCATTCGCCGGAAGCCCCTGGAGTAGACTAAGGTACGTGACGTCGTCAAGGGGAAAAAGATTACCCAATTTCCTTAAAATAGTCGTCTTCCCGAGATCTCGTTATACGTCCTTCGCCGAGAAAGGAAGAGAGAGCGAGAGAGAGAGAGAGAGAGAGATAGAGGCGATTTTTTATACAACAAGAGTATGTCACGCGTTTTTTCACGAAATACGAAATTGAGGTTAGGGGTCGTGTGATGTTAGATTTTTTTACGACAGCGCATGCGCTGAGTACAGAAAAGAGCAATTTTAACTCCTACGCGCATGCGCATTCGCAGACCGACGCTTCGGTCATAGAAACGAATACTTTATGTACGGAAAGCAAGCGTGAAAAAACGCGTTTGACATGAAACGCATTATGTAAAAGAATTTACAGAAGCGTTAATATTTCGATGTGAGACATGACGCGTTGAGTAATATTTGAGGAATGAGACATTGCATTCATTAATTAAATAGTAAATTTACTTTATTATACTCTCTGTGGTTATAACTATTTATGAAATATAATTCAGGCAATTTATCAAAGCAGGAAAGAAAGACTTTGATACTTTTAATAATAATTCCTCGTATAATTCAGTGTCAGTGAGTGGGAAGAGATGAGAGAAAAGTAAAGAGACTTGATATTGATCTAGCTAAGATCTGAATAAACACAAACGAGTCGCCTCCGCGGCTTTTTTACCGGACGTAAAAAGCTTAGTGTAAATAAGTAATAAGAAGGGGGAAAAAGAAGAGAGAAATTTTTTTTTTTAAAAACACACACAAACGAATTCGAACAATTTATTTCAACCTCTTCGGATTCCCTCTGCAGTCAGGCATAAAGACTGAGGTAACTACTTGCCCGGTATTTACACCTAACAGCCACTTAACCGACATATAATGTAACGAACTCCTCATCGTCGCGCCATTTCTCTTCCGCACGCCACAAGTTCATCAGGCTAATTAATTTCCATCAACCCCCTGGCATCGCAGCCTTCCGCGTTTATTACGCTTGCAACGAAATATTATCAGCGACGAGAGAGCTTGCAGCGATTTTTCTCCCTCCTAGCGCCTTCCGCAAGCTTACCATTCGATTTTTTTTTTTTTTTTCTTTCTTTTACTTTGCTTTCTTCACTCTTCTACTATTTAACTTACTTTGAAACGAGTTTCTTAAAATTTATACGCGAGAATGAGCTTTTCGCAATATTGTCGGAAAATTTTAACCCTCCTTGTATCTATGTATATCTCTCCTATTTTCTCAACGGTGATAGTTAATTACTACAATTACATTTGCATATTGTAATCGTAGGACAACCTGGGTTAATTGTCTATCTCGCGTTCAACAGCGTCCCTGCACAGTGGACAATTTTCTCCCTCAAATATACCAGCTGGTGGAAAACGTGGCAATTTTCTCCGAAATACTTACCCTATATTAATGAGACTCGCCGAAGCTGTCGAGTAAATCGGGACATTTTATAATCGTTCGGGATAGTTGTATAAAAATCGGATTAAACTTCGAAAATTATTGGTTTTTTTTTTTTTTTTTTTTGTGAAAAATTCAATATTTTTAGTTTAACTCTGCTTTTCAAGGAAAAATCGACAAAACTCGTTTGTAAAAAGTAATTACGTCGCTTAGAAAATCGACGACGGCCCGCTGAATTATTCTTCCAAATAGCTCATCTACATTTCAGATAATTTAAACAATTTTATTACGTTCAATTTCAAAGCTTAATTTCAGCGTAATTTTCCTCTAATCCTAAGGATAAAAGGGAATCAATTGAATCAATCTTGCGAAACGTACACAACATTATTTGGTACATTTATACAGCGTATCGTTACATGTTGTTATATCGGAGTTCGTTTCGCCTCTTACCTGCAGTGATACCATTAAAAGTTGCGATCCAGCCCGGCGAAGCTGGGGTCGTAATTTTTATATTGCGCGACGTTGAGTGGCGCGTGAAAAGCTCGTGCCTATAATAATGTAACTGTATTTGATATCGAAAATCGTGCGAGCGGTTGACATACCTTGAGTAACAGCCCAACAATCTATAACAATAAAGAAAAAAATCCGTAGGGAAGATCGGGGTCGAATTTTGACGGAAGAAAAAATAGCAGGGATTCGATGAAATCGATTTAAAGATAAAGAGTAAAAAAGTACGGTACAGTTTAGAAGTGAGATTACTTTTAAATTGATTCTAAACGAGCTTAATTCAAGTTGGAATTCAAAGTGGGGTTTCAAGTTTTTTCAAACAGTTAAGACACGTCGGATAGCCTGAATAGAATCTTGAGGTTATTATCGCAAGCTCAAGTAGATGCGAGATATGACGGAGAAAATTAACGATCCTTACGAAACGGCGAGCTTTTGTAGACATAAAATCTTACGAGGGGACGGACGATGCCTCGAGATTGCTAATACTTACCCTTTCTCTGACAGTCGTTAGGTTTTTATATTTACGATCCCGGTTGTGATTGGAGATTTCTCGTTATAAAAACGATATTGTATGAGAGCGAACGATCAAGGCCGAGAAACGACGATGAAAAAAAGAGAAGGAACGAGAGAGCGACAAATTTATCGCTCTGTATTTTACGGAAACAAAAAAGAAAGTAAGAAGAAAAAAAAAGTATACGTCTCGCGACAAATTCCTGTAAATGAAAATAATTTGCTTCGAGACACCAAAATCGTGATTGTCTGAAAAATTGAATCACCCCGTGGTTCGAGATATTCTGATGAATTAATTATATAACGTACGATATTAAAGACAATTAGATAAATCGATCACCAGATATTTATTACACAATAATAAACGTGTGCGGATATATTTCAGCGGATAAAATTGGGATGCACATATTTTTTTGGAAGATGAGTTATGCGAAGAAACGTGAAATGAATTCAACTAGAACTGAATTATCCAATTGTTGATTTTTTAGAGTTCGCTTGCGCCTTTAATCTGTTAACATTCAGTCTGATTTTAGCTTCCTCACGTTTTCTTTCAACTTCTTGGGGAGTGTACAATTCTTTTACCCTCTGCAGAGGTTTCGAAAAAGAAACTGCACGGAGATCAGAATTTCTTGCAGATCCGTTTGATCCCCGCGAGGCTTTGGCTTCCGCTATGACGTGATTAATTATTGTTATTGCCAGATATTAGCGTCAAGTCGATAAAATAACAGTAGTAATGATAATAACGAGAGGGAAAAAAATGGAAATGGGATTTTTGAATAAGAAAATAAATTGTCAATTTCGGAATAATATTTATTGTGACATTTCAAATATATGAAATGTGTTGATCACGGAAATAGAAAAATATATCATGTATATACACTGGTTTACTTTTTTCCTTTGAATGATCAGTAATAACACTTTGGATATATTTAAATTAACAATTCGACGTTATGAAATTATGATTATTATTACAATTAGGAACCCCAGAATGACGAAAAAAATTCCATTCGTTGAAACCTGTCGTTCTTGAGCAACGATTTTTGCCACTGCACTTCCGTTAAAAAAAGTTTACTGAGCGAGATACGAGGAGTAGACGATGAAGAAAACATTTATAAACGTATTCAACAATACGAAAAACTATATTCGAAAAAACATAAATACAGAAACAAATAACAATTCTAGGCGTCAGTTATGTTTTCTATCTCTTTACGGCTGGTCTCTTACCAACTGGACCAATATCTGGTTTTCCCGTGACCCCTTGTTTCCTTAATCTCGATTCCAGTTTCATTCTAGCTTCAGTCCGTTTTCTCTCGATTTCTTCAGGCGTGCAATGCGCCAACCGATAATTAGACACAGCTGCGTTCCGACTTCCCGTACAGCCTTGCCTGTCGGGAGGTAACGTAGGAACTGCGTAAGGATCGGAATTCCCTACAGATCCGTTTGAAACGCCGTTGATATTATTGCTGTATCTCCGGTAGGAATAAGATACCTGACTATCAGCCGAACCGGGATTGTTCACATTAGGAGTGGAACACGCGTCGTTCCTTCTTTGCGCATTTAAATTATGATTCGACGAAGACTTTGATACGGGTTGAACATTGCATATTCCCCCCATGTTCGGATTTAGGTTCGATTTCGAATTTCCCGCCATATCTGCGCTTGCATTTCCGCAATTTGAATCGGACAAACTTTTGGACTTGAAGAATTTTCGATTTTCATAAGCCGTCGCACTCTCGGAGCCCGTCATACACTGTTGTTTTCGTTTGAAATTCGAACTAGTTTCCATCGGTTGGTTCGTCCAACTGGTCGTCGGCATCGGATTTGCCTCATCCAGATTCCTCGTTGTCAAAGTAATCGAAACTGCTGTCTTTGAAGGTGAATCAGTTCCTACGCTTGTATTTTCGCAAATTGAATCAGACAAACTTTTGGTCTTGAAGAATTTTCGGCTTTGGTGAGTAATCCCACCCTCGGAGCTCATCATACACTGTTGTTTTCGTTTGAAATTTGAACTAGTTTCCATTGGCTGGTTCGTCCCACTGGTCGTCGGTCTTGGATTTGCCTTATCCAGGTTCGTCGTTATCCATTTATTCGAAACTACCGTCTTTGAAGACGAATCGATCGTACTCATTTTCGCAGAGTTTGCATTCGTCGAGTTATTCGAAATCTTCACTTTGGTGTTGTTCACGTACTGGCTCAGTAATTCGTCGTCATCGTCCAGACAAAGAGCCAAGCAATCGTCGAAAGAATCGTCTGGGATTTGGGAGGCTGGAATATCGTTTCCCAGCATCGTCACATCGCACCTTTTCACAGTCTTCGTATTTACTCCGTCCCTCGTTTCAAAGTTATGCCGTCTACCCGCAGCGTTCACCAAGCTTCGTTTAGCGTTCAAATCAGTATTTGACCTTCCGCTATTACTCGCACAAGTCACAGTCGCAGGCTTATCCATCTTCTTAGACACCTCCGATATCTGCTTTAGCTTGTCCTCGACTTCCTGACTGCACTGCACCATGCACTCGTCAAGAGATTCATCGAACATGTCGTCTAGACTAGAACCGCACGTCTTGGCGTCGTTGTTACATCCAGGAGACTTTTCGACCAAGATATTGAAGTCGAACGTTGACGCTTCATGAATATCCACATCATCCTCTCGCCTGACGACCTGCGTCTTCATGTCGAATATATTGACCTCCTTAGAGGCTTCCGCACCTGCTGCTGATCCTGCTTCGCGACTCTCTGTACTTTGTTGTTCCATCTTTATGTTATCGGCAACAGCTTTGAGCTCTGCGGCAAACTTTCCAATGCTCTCAGCGACGTTCATTAGCATGAGCTTTCTCTTGGGAGGAATATTCAACAGGGGAGAGTTTGATTTCGCTGTACGTTTCTGCTTCGGCAACAGCTGTGTTCGCTTCGGCGTGTTGTTATTCATCGTGTTACCCTTTCCTCCAGCTGTATCCGTACTAGACGAATTGTAATGCCCGTTCGAAGTGCTGTGCCAATCCCAGGCTATTTCACTGCCGCTTTCCTGTGTGCAGGGGTACAATGATGATGTCGGACTATAGTGCAGATATTGATCCGGTGATTCATCCCTGAGCTTGAGTTCGACATTGTTTCTGATCGGTGTTGAGCAGAGATGCGACGAATGGGAGATCGGAGAACTTAGCATGCTGTCCAGATTCGACACCTGCGCCTTTTCCGTTTCTGTGATTACCAGCTTTCCACCCTCTGTCGAAACAAAATGAGGATAAGTTTTATTCATAATTATTTATTTGTTGAAAACAAATGGGAAAATTCTCCCCAAGACACAATTAATCGAGTATGCATATTTGGTATTTATAACGCTATCATATTTAATAACTAAAATATTCATATTTTAATAAAATTCTAGACTCTTTCCCAATTGAATTACAAAAAATAAAACCAAAAGCATCATTCATTATAGAATATAAATCAATAATGTAAATCGAAGGAAACATAGGGCAAGATAAATGCCTCGACCAATACCAGAGGTGATTAAAATCGGTTTCGATACACAGTTATTGACTTTCACTAGTTAGCTTACTTTATTACTAGTAAAAACATATCTATCGCATTTTATAATAGTCTCGGTTAATACTGAAAAATTCTGACTTTCATTTACCACACAATATGATGAGCATTGTTCTCTCTTTGGGATTTTACTTGAAATTTGTCTGTACAATTTTAATACGTGCGAAACTGGTCAGTCGGGTTTTCAACAATCTGATTGTGGATGATTAAGATAAATTTGATACGAATTGAGCAATGGCGGAACCACAACCAATGGAGGCATTATTGATTGCGTAAAAGGTGATCGATACAAACCTTCCTTGGCCGGTGGAGTCTGGGTTCGCCGACTAAGCGAAAGCGACTTGACTTTCATTTGGCCACTCATAATTGTCACATCGTAGTGTTACACTTGATTCACTTATGAGGTAGTGTGAGGTGTAAACGGTTTAAAAGAGGAGCAACAGGTTATGTGAGCTATGAACTTCAGACAATCTTGATTTTTAACACTCAAAGGTTAGATGTAATTTTTTTTTTAAGAATACATCTTCAAAGAAACGGTGTCTAATGTTTAGTATGAGCAGACAATCTATAGTTACTTGCAATTGTGAAGTCTTTACTTTCTTTACGAATTGCCTTAATCTCGTTCGACTAGTCAAATTTCTCACATCACAATTACCTCGTAACCAAACAAAAACATGTCAGCCAGCCTTGTGTATCGTTACAGGGTTGCCAGATTAATAGTACCGCAAGTCGGTAAAAAAAAGCGCACAGGTAGCCAAATGTCTTATAATTAGCAGAGATATAAACAATGTTGCCAACCTCGGAACTAACAAATTTCGAAACGCACCCTCAGTCGATAATATAGATTTTTTCTATCGCTACACTTTTTGTAGTTTTCTTAAGGGACGTCTAATAAACCGTTTGATCGACGGCGTAACGCTCCGTGAGTCTGTTGTGTCATGGTGGCTGTATCATAAACAATTGACAAGTATCTACGTGCTGAACTTAAATTGATATTAAAAATGAAGCAAGAAATTTACGAAAACATAATGACGAGTATCAAACAGTTTAAGGGTATGTCGAAAGATTGTGATAAGATGTTGAGAGAGACGTTCCCACAGTAAGTACGATCTTAGCCTTATTCTTTTTTTCCAACCACCGTATCACATTGTTATATATTTTCCAGCATCCCTCCAGATACTCTGAGCAGTATTTTGGCTCTTGAAATAAGACGGCGAATGAAATTTAGTCACGCTAAACTGTGCAGTCAAGGCACTGAATATTATGAAAGGTGAGCATCAGAACATATAGCCCAAACATCAAATTCCTGTTTATGAAATTCGACAATCAACCCTCTGCGACATGTGATTTACATCAATTTATTGAATCCAAAGATATACCGAGGCCATAAGTAACGGAGAGTCGATCGGAGTCTTAGTTCGAATGTCAGAAGAGACTGGATTGTCCCCAGCGCTGCTTGCCAGGATTATATTGGAAAATCATTGCGAACAAAACAAGCTAACCAGTATGAAATATTTTCCTCAAAAATTCACAGAAACATAAGTTCGGTTTTCGTCTGTTAATTTTACACTGTTTCCACTGCTTTTCAGCTTCTAGATCCGAAATCACCAAACTCTTGCGAGACACAACGCTCATCGAAGACAAAGATCTTGCTTATGAAATTTACTTGGTAATATCGTTATCTTGTCCCCAAATTCAGCAACTAATTCCCAATGCAGTCTAAATTTATAAATTTATACGCTAGTATTTCTCTTTACATTTTCAGTGCATCATCTACGACGATCAGTACGGTCCCATTTCAGATGCAGTCAAGCAGTGAGTCGACGGCTTTCCTTCTGAATATTAAGAAAAAGAACTTACAAAAAATCTTCACGAAACTGTTGATATTTATTTTCAGTTCCATAGGACAAGAGTACGAAGTGAAGTTACAGAACTACGTATCAGAGCGTAACATTGCCTTCCTCAACGAGGATCACCTCCGCTTACGTGGTTATGATAAAACACCTGACATCAAGCTAGAAGTGCCAGTGGCAGTGAACGGTTTTGTGATAAATTGGATAGAATCTAAGGCCCTCTTTGGAAACGAGGATGTCCACAAAAAGTACATAAAAGAACAATTTCTAAGTTACTGGAACAGATTCGGACCTGGGCTGGTAATCTACTGGTTCGGTTTTTTAGACACTCTCAATCAGCCAAACGAGAAAAAATTTATTATCATGGATCATTTTCCCGAAAACATCACCTACATGGACCCCAAGTCAGTCAAATCTCTGTCTCTGTAAATATCAGCAATTTTTTATATTCAGTTTCATTCCACTCTCGTTACAAAAATTTGTTGAAAACGGAATTCCGGTCCGCGACTATCCGTTTGAAATCATCGTATTTACTTATACAAACGATTGAAATATCCAGATTAGCAGCCATTAAATATACATGCACAACTTTTTCCGTGACAAAGTACAGTTATACGTGTTTAATCTAATTAAAGCTACATGTACTGTCGCTTATTACCAATGCGGCAAATGTGTACCTTGAAATCTTGAAAAAAAAAAAAAATTATATTCATGCGTACGTAAATAACAACGTAATGCTGAGTTTAAATAAATCTGATAAACTTCGTTTAAACTTTGGTACATAAACAGGCAGTCGTTAAATTACCAACGCTAGTTATGAGTAATTGAACAACCGTGTAATTGTGCACCAGAAAAAAAAAAAACCCAACAAATTAGACATTGCATGATCGACAAAAGGTGGATCTATAGAGGACTCCGCGTTACTTCGCTTCGCGTTGCGGAAAAGCTCCGCCCCGAAGGCAGGAAGTTACGAAGAGTCCACCGTACGTGCGCAAAGGACACATTTATTTTACGCATCATTATACGTATGCGCATGTGCGCATGTACGCACATACGTAAATGGATATCAAGCGTTTCGCGCAGAATCAAAAGATCAGTCGGTAAGTAGGTTTCTCGTAGAATCAAAGGACCAGTCGTTAAGTAGGATTCTTCGCATATATTGCAACGACGATGTGTAAAAGCCTCATGTGATCGCCTGCAAGCACGGCGCGCGGTATAATTCAGGCCGGAAAAGTGACCGAGCTGTAAAATTCTTCCCGCGCCACGTGTGCGGAGACGACGAAGTGGATGATCCACAAACACCATCGCAAACGCAGTGTCGCTGTCTCATCTTCCAGTGCGCTAGCTGTTTTATTTATACTATACATATAGTATTCTTATTCACCGCGATTCCTCGGCTGGGGACGGAGGCTCTGACGTCTTGTCTGGAACGCGGAGAAACTTTTGAAACACATTTTTTTCGTTCCCTTCTTATACGTAATTAAAATATATCTACACTCTGATGAGGATAAGCTGGTGAGTTGATTCTTCCTCGTTTCCTTGTTCTGCAGATTAAAAGATTATTCATAAAAGGAAGAAAAAATAAATAAATTTCCCATTTTTCTTTGTTTATTATATACGTTGAAAATCTTTACGATCTGTACAGAAGATTTATTTTATGTTATACATAACTACTTATATCATCACGTGTTTTATACATATTAATACGATTCTATATGTGTATAATCTTTTTATTGTGTGCACAAATTTCCTTTGTTTCGTTAGTTGTTTTTTCTATCGTGCTGCGGTTTTCATCAGATTTCTTGTTTGTATATTTTTTATTATAGAGAAAGAAACGCGACGCGTAATTGCATACAGATTTAACGTGACGCATCGGTAACACTTGTAATGCACGCGTGCATCCATGTGTGTGTGTGTGTGTGTGTATATGTATATACATACATACATGTATACGATATAATATCGTACGGTAAGATTTCAGAAGCGCGTTCGCTGTATTTGTTCAACCAAGTGACTCCAATTGGTTGTTTTTTGTGTTTTCTTCGTCAAACAACGCGTTGCTAATAGCGAATCGGCAATACGTTGGTTTTCTTCCACGCGCGTGGACTACTATAATTAAAAGTATAATTATACAATTATACCGGTTTTACCAACATAATCATATATTCCTGTCTGTATGTATTCAATTAATTACGGTTAAAAATTTCATGCGGTGAGAAATAGACGTCTGTATCTCCAAGGACCACCGTAACCGCGTATATAATATATATTATTATACGATATAAATTACTCACGATATCTGTAATCCGACTGAATTCGTTGATATAACGAATTGAAATTTTCCGAGCTACTTTCGAGCGCTAGGTATACATATAATGCTAAAATTAAAGTATGACATTTGGCAATAGCGACCAAGGTTGAAATATGCATATGACGTGGATAATAATAAGTATATTGTATACAAAAACAGACATACATATGTACATAATAATGTACTGAAAATTGCGAGAATTTGCAAACCTCGAGAATGAACGTGATGGATATTATATTTTGCTTTTTTGAAACGTTTGTGTTGTTTTTCAAAAAAAAAATTTTTTTCTCCGTCATTTTCATTCTTTTACCTCATACTCCTTTTGCTGTTATTATAATTCGCGATCTGATCCATTATAACTACGTCCACGTAACTCCGCGTTACACGTACAGGCCACTTCGGTTTACGTATCGTGTATTCTACGTAATAATAGCAAAGTGTATATAATACACTTGGCCTGTATTACAGACATATCCCCGCCCATCGTTTTACTCAACGACGTTACATAATTTTCGTACATCTGTGTTATCTTACAGGTAAATACCTACGACATGTCCAACGACTCTCTGCAGGAAAGCCCCAGCTCGATAAGACATCGGTTCTGCCCGTCTTCGGCTGTGACGCAGATTCAGATCGAAAGACTCAAAAGAGAGGTGAGGAAGGGTCATAATCGCTACTTTCAGAGGATGAACTTATGACGTATAACGTGAGAAAAAAAAGAAAAAAATTTCGCGAATTTTCTTCTCTTTACGAAACGATTCGAAAACACACGAAAAATGTTTTCACCCACGGATAATCGAGTCAATTTCACAATCGGTTTTTCCACAATTGTTTCTGGAAAATTAACAACATTCGCGCGTACATGCGATATGATATAATTATCAACCCTAGTGGAGGGTGATCATCCAAAGGGCAAATATGTGAACATTGATACAGAAATACCACTAAAGGGTATAAGATAAATATAACGCTGATGTAAGCTTCATCGCTTTCATTAAAACAGCAGTATACGTGTAATAATCTTTGATTTCTTCGAATATTATTAATATTTTGAATAATAATGATAACCTCGAGGAGGAGAAAATATGAAAAACAAACGGAACCAGTTATTCCTAGCTTTTTTTTTTGTTTTTTTTTTTCGATTTCACCAGGACGAAGAGGAGCACTGGATATCCGGAGAAGAGCTTTATACGGAAGGAAGCAGCGACGACGAGGACGATCAGCGGACGGCAGTCTCGGACACGGAAGTACGAAGGTGTGGAGGAAATGCTCGAGGAAATTCCCGATCTCGATGGGGTCATTCTAGTCCTTCGCGTTCATCGAGGGCTGCAATTCCGTCGAAAGTGAGGATCGGCGAGGAAACGGAGATCGTCGCTTTCGAGTCGACGACTTCCTCCGAGGATAAAGACTCGTCCTTACCGGAAACGGATCGAGTCATGAACGAGGATGCGATTCGGGACGAAGAGGAGGACGAGGAGGAAATATCGTGGAGACCAAAGCGAGGTAGCATCGTCCTGCCAAACGTTGCGGTTGAAAATACGATGGGCGCGAAATAGGGTTTTTCAAAATTTCAATCGACTCGAATAACTCTGTCTCACGAGTTCGACTCGTAGCTCCGATCTTTTCTACCGTGTTTTCCAATGCAAGTTGGGACTGTGAAAAACTCTATACGCGGTGTTTGATACTAGAAGATTCGGTCGCCGAGTTGCGGGAATTGCAGATCGAATACCGCGGCATCCTGGAGACTGTTTCGGAGCTGAAGGAGTCCTTGGATTCGGCGGCGAAACGCGAGACTGACGGTGATTCGAAAACGGCTAAGAGCGAAAGTCAGTTTTACTGTGTCGGGAACTGGGACATTTCCTTGTTTAGCGATGACGACCTTTCCCGGTGGTCGAACGCCGTGAGAAACGAATCGGCGATTGAAAAGGAAATTTTCAATATCGGTCGGCTCGACGGCTGCATCGATGAACTTAATGCAAAAGTCAAGGTATATAATCAATGCGTACAATTCGCTATACGTAGTATACCTGCGTTTATGCGTATAACGCGTGTGTGAACATACAGTATGTGTCTTTTTTCTTTTATTGATCCCGGGTTTGATGCTACAGTTATTATACATGTGTGTTTGTAACTCCTGGCAACCGGCGGAACTTAATGATTTAACTGTGACAGATATCAAACACTTGTCGCAGGACCTGATCTCTTGTAATTTCTAAAGAGAGTAAAAGAAAAAAGGACAAGTTTGTAATTTAAGTAATGTAAACAATATAGAAAGCTGCCGAGGAAACTTTTCGGGAACAGCTTTTAAATCGCAAGAAATTACGAAAGCTTCAAAATCTCAGAGCACCGGAAACTGGAAAACTTGCTGAAAATTCGAAGGATTTTTTCAAACTTATTAATTCTACGGATATGGAACAACAGCAAGGTACGAATTTAATATTTTACGAGTCAAAAAATTATGCAGATATCTGGTACTGAAGAGAAAGACAATTATTTACTGCGTAATTGCAGTCGATGAATTATTGTACAGTTCATTCGTTGTAACTGTTTAACGCATTTTCGATTCCTTGAATAATGAAGAAAGCGAAGAAATCGACGGTGTCACGGTTCGACCAATTTATCAACCGGAACTGGAGGATAACTTGGAGGATCTTGCATCTTCCGGGGATGAAGAAGAATCACGGAAATCGAAGAGGGATAAACTCGAGGAAAAATTGAAAAGCATCGAGAAACGAAGGGAGGATTTTATCGAAAGAAATAAAGAAGTGAGCTTGCAGGGCCAAATTTCTCTTATCTTCTTCTTATTATAATTTCGTAATATCGAAAGCCCGATGATCTCACTAAACCTGATGCGACATTATCGTCAGTTGGCTTCGAGGGCCATGGGAAGTCTCGCCTTAACAGACGAGGAAAAAAAACGACTTGAAGAACTTGTCGAAGGCTCGGACGAAGAGGAGGATCAGAGAAGCACTTCTGCCAGTTTTTCCACAACCGCATCTTTCACGCCTTACACTATAGACAGGGAGGCGGATGAGCTTCTGAAAAATTTGACCGAGAAAATCGCGGTATGTTCCGTTTTCACCCATAATTATCAACGATAATTAGATTCGTCAATTTCATTTGTATGTATTGTCGTTTTTTTTTGGAAGAATATTAACTCCGAATCGTACCGGAAATCCGAGGAAGATCAGCGAGCTTATACGCGGGATGAAATACTCGTTGTAAAGGAACAAGCCGTCCTCAATTCGCTCCGAACTTTGGCCGAGTCTGGTACTCAGGTATAATCCGTAACTCGATGAAACTTTTGCGCTGAGTAATTACACCGAGGAAAATTAATCGTACAACTATAATTGCGTGAAATTCTAAACCGAATATTCCTGCTTCTCAACAATAGATAATACATCCGATATCCGAATGTGAAATACGACGCTTGATCGACGAGTTTTACGCCGAGCGAGAATCCGGCAGTTCTCTCAATTCCGTTTCCCGGTTTTCTACCGAATTCGCAAATTCCGGGACCGACGTGCTTCCGGAAAATTCCATTTCTTCGGCAAACCTCAGCGAATCTGCGACAATATCGAGGACGGCGATTAGCGAATTGGTCAAGGAAGCCAGAGCGACGATGCCGCTCTTCCGGTTTAAACATCCGACCGACGACGTTGAGGAACTAAACATCAAAGACGAGGAGAACGAGAATGCGACTTGAAGCTGTCGGGAATTTGAACGATTTATGTTGATTTAAATAAAACCAAGTTATGTGACTGATTTTACGACGGAACTTTTGTGCGTTTGGTGTTGTAAATGATAATTATAGAAATTCGGAACGTTTATTTAAGCGATTGATTGTAAAATTCATTATTCGTGATAAATTACGTTTATACAGCTTCGTTGTAGCTCGAATTGGTTGTTTATTTATTAAATAACTTTTCCGTTATGTTCACGGCTACAAAAATCGCTCAAGTTTTCATAACCTTGGTAAGTTTCAGTCAGTAGTGATGATGGTGTTCAATTTATCTAACTGGACAATATCGCTCGCTCATTGTCCGTCTGACCCTCAGACTTTGTCTTTCTTTTTATTTTTATCTGAAACTGTATATTTGTCGTAACTTTTCGTCGGATCGTACGGTTCCCATCTGCTGGCTGGGAAAATGTGCTTATTTCTCTCATACCATGATCTGAAAAGAAATTTAATACGATACAATAATATACACAGCATTAGAAACTTCGATATATTAAAAAAAAAAACGCAGATTGTCCGATCACCTCAATAAAACTTTTCCAGCGTGAGATTCTTCCGTCTCAACTGAGGCGTCGTGCATCATTCTAACGTCGTCATGAACGTCGAATGTGAACAGAGGACCACTTTTCCCTCTAGCCTGTAGAGTGAAACAATTTATATGCTTTTTTACAAAAGTTTCGCGTGATTTGAAGGAAAAGAATATAATGATGCGATTACCTTAGTCACTATAAAATCGTAGAATGTGTAATGGTGGGGTAAAATCAAATCTTCTTTGACGTACATCAGCTGGTCAGCCATGACTGTCTTTAACTCGCTAAATTCTCTTCTCAAAACTTCTAGGCATCGTTGAAGCAGCTGATAAATCGAGTTACCTGCATACAGTGTAAACTAATGCTAATTAGTATGGGAATAGTCAAGTTTCTTGGTGACAAAATCATGCATAAATTTATAATAACTGATAAGATGATTTGGGCAAATTTCTTAGAATCAAAAGTACATAACAGCGATCAAAGACCTCTACCTTTCTTCATTACAACGCTCCTTCTGTGCCCAGAACCATCCCAATAGCTGAAAGTAATTTCGATCTCCTCTTCCTTGAGCACATTTTGTTTGGTTGCCCATTCCTGGCGCAGTTCTTCTCTCAGTCTGTTTTCCTCCTCTTCCCTTTCTCTGTCCGGCAAAAAACTCGTGTCAACGTCAGGATTTTTCTTAATCTTCTTAGGCAGAGGCATTGCCGATTTATCGTCAATACCCTTGGACTGATTTGAGGCGACCGACGTCTCAGATTTAGCGTCAGACTCAGCCCCGGATCCCTCTTCTCCATCTTCGTCCTCGTTCAGGTCAAACGACAAAGCCTGAATTTGCCTTTTCTGCTTATTCTTTTCCGCCTGCTTAGCTGCCAGTGCTCGCTCCTTTTCCTGCTCCTTCTCCCTTTCTTTTTGTGCCAATTTTCTCTCGCGTTCTTTCACTATATTCTCCTGTTTAGCCTTCATCTCGTTCAATGTCACCAGACCGATTGTTGAGGTTTTTAATTGCTGCTCTACGGCGTCGTAATGAGTGGCAAATTTATTCTCTATGTTATCGATCTTCAGATCATCTTCTATCTTTTTTTTCCGCAATTCTATCTCCTGTTGTGCAATCTCTCGCTTCTTCATTAGCTGCATCGCTCGACCAGCCTCGCTGGCCGCTCCCTTGTAATGCGCCATCGTTGCTCTCTCAATATGATCCGAATACCAAGTAGCTGCGAAACAACTGTATCAATGAAAGATATGATTTCATTTGTCAATAAATCATGAAATTATGAGTGTACAGGCATGATATTGAACCTAGGAACGCTAAAATTCAATTTACGACTGGCCCATAACCTTAAAAAAAATTGACACACTGCTACACATTGAGTGTAAGTAACCAGATTTTACCTTAAAACATCCGTCGAAATTCTTATACGATCAAAAATATTAAAAATTAGAATGTACGAACGTTGTTAAATTCGTCGAATACACAAACTCAATAAACACAGGTTTGACGTAATCCGAATTCGGGAAATACTCTAAAGACCATAAACTCAAAAATATCTAGATACGTGATTCCAATGAAATCACGGAACATGAGGGCGTGATTCGTCATTGGTTTTTCCGCTGAACCCGACCAATAGCGTCATTCGGTTATGAATCGAGTTTTCTCTTGGAGTGCGTATTTCATATTTTTATATTGCGCCTATGGCTGTTCGTAGCACATGAGCACTCATAACCTACAAAGTTGGTTGGTTTAAGGGTTAGAGACGACAAGTTGACTGGCGCCGGTTTAAATTCATGTTGAGAATTAATGACCGGTTGGATGAATAAGTATAGAAATTGTTTGGGGCATTCGATTTCTACCCGATCTCAATTTATTCGATAATGACTTCAGTCAACGACTCGTCGACATCGGCCAAAGAACCTGAGTTCAGCCAGTCAACGCAAAGCAATTCCTCACCAAATAACGACAATTGGGGCTACGATTTGTACCCTGAAAGAAAAGGGGCGAAGTACAAGCCTACATGGACTCGTCGAATTATGGGATTAGAAGGGAGGGAAGAGCTCGATAAAATAAAATGCGAACGAAATGTTTACTCCTGCATCGTTAAGCGTACGTATATACACATATCTGTAGCGTATGATGCAACCCTCACAAGTTCTCCTGCTTCTTTACTTTCAACGCACATTTTAAGCCGATAGAAATGGTACACAGACTAAAAATCTAACGTTGATCAATCTGTTACCATACATGAGGATATTTTATTTCTCAAAATGTATCAATCGTTCAGGTTGTTATGTAATTTTTCAGATCCCGTGATCAAACTAATGATGGCTAGCCTCAAAAGCAATGGATGGTAACTTGCAAACTGTTACATTCTACGTTTTATCACATAATATTTAAAGTCGCAATTGATTATATAATTGGCGAGTAAATTCTCAGTTTGTTTCATGATATCAAACATAACAAGCTGCTTTTTCTTTAACCGTGCTAAGAGAAGTTCATTGACATCCTTATGATTCTCACTGTAAAAATTTTCAGCCCCTTCGATATCAGAAGACACATTTCTTGCGAAGTGTGTGATCACGCTGTAACCGGAGGATACGATCCATTAACAAATCAGGTATGCAATGTGTTAAGAAAAGTCAATGAAATTTGGTTCCCCTAATTAATCATTGCAAAGTTGCGCAAGTAACGGGCAACTTATAATAATTTGTTTCCTAATATTATAACAAAAGAACGTTTAATTTCAGATAGTTGTATGCCAAAACACAGCACCAACGGAAAATCAAGTCGGCGGAGTTATGTCTCATGAGATGATACACATGTTCGACTGGTGTGTAAATGACCTAGACTTCAAAAACCTGGATCACCTTGCCTGCACGGAAATTAGAGCGGCAAACCTCACGCATTGTAGTTTTATGAGTGCTTGGTTCGAAGGCTCCGCCTCACCATTCAACATACGCCAAACCCACGGAGTATGTGTTGCAAATCGTTGTACAGTTATGTTCATTAATGGGTTTTCAGTGGGTTATTATTTTTAAAATCAAAACTGAAACAATCTTTCTTTCTTTCTTTTTTTGCATTGCTAGTCAGTGTCACGTAAACTTTGCTTAAAAAAACCTCGACCCTGTTTTGATTTCAAAAAAGTAGTGAACCACTGAGAACCCATTGATGAACATTGCTGTACATACATACATTTCAAGAGAATAAGTATTTTCATCGTAAACTCGGCTTAGTTTCGAACTCGACAAAATGATTCCTCTTTCAGGAATGTGTCAAGATCAAGGCGATGACTTCGGTGATGGCGGCAAGAAACGTAACCAAGGAAGAAGCCACAGCGGCGATAGATCGTGTATTTCCTAAATGCTACGCAGACCTGGAACCAATCGGTAGACGGATAAGACGAAACTCTGAGGATATGGAAAGGGCTTATGCAGAAGGGCCGATGTACGGATACGGGACATGAGATCGAAGATACGTTAGGTGTTAATACAGAGCTTAGATTAGCTGTAAGAATTGTAAATGAAATTGATGAAAAATAGTTCCCACAGGGCGCCAAAGTTCAACGGCAATCCATCATTTCGCATTACCCGTACGTTAAACCAGGTTTGTCATTTGAAAGGCCGTTAAACTTGAAACGCGCGTATTGCATATTATGCTGCGTGTATATCGTGCGATATTACTTGTGTGTGCGTAGGGTTGCGAATTCACTAATTGCCCATTACTCGTTAAGACGATCTAATTACCCTACCTAACGTGTATTATTTATGCATGCACCTTGCGTTGGTGTGTATCGTTTGAAGCAGAGATTCCGGGTAATCCCCAACTGCGTTACGTTCTGAATTTCTCCGTAAACTGTCTCGTTCATTTTGCGCCGCGTTCTACATTCGCTCAATTAAACAACCGGAGCACCACCGCTCATTACTACGGCTGATCGCTTCATACGCCCACGTGAAACGCTCTCGGTAAATTCTCACTAGTGAAGTACCCCGCGTATTAAACGTTTCCAATCAGACGAAACCGTAAGTAAAAAAAATCGAAGAAAAACCGAGGGAAAAAATTCGCGACGTGTTCGATATCGCAAATAGTGATAACGTATCGCGTGCCCTGGGGTTTCTCACTATCGGGTTACCGCACTATTAGGGAATAAACTCGACTCTGCCTCTATAACTGCAACTGAGTTTTTATTACGTCGTATAACGCGATATTGCGTTAACCCGCGACGTTGACTTTTCTGCATTATTGTCGCGAAACTCGCTGAGTAAATGTGCGATTTTCAAAATTGGCGCCGATAAACGCCTTGTTCCGTGCAACCGGCTCTGCAGCACTGTAACTAATAAAGTCTAAACACGCGGCGCACATCAAATATCGTCCGTAAATTTTCAACCCCTGAATTTCCACCGGCGCGGCGTACGGAAACGGGTCTAAATTATCCACCCAGCTCGGTTGTATCGTTTACTTAGAGGGAATTTTCACCCTGCACTCAGAATTTTATTTTCTCCAATTGTCTCGCGTGCAAAGGACGAAACTTTTCAACGTTAATACGTCACGCTACGCCCGATAACAGCTGGCATATATTTATCGATCCGTCGGGGTTATGCCTTTGAATTTGAAAATTCAGCAAAACACTAGAAATCTCAATTTCCGTAAATCGTATCTACAATTGTGTGTAAAACTTATCTATCGTATATGCAGAGATGAACTTTGTCCATAAGAAACGCGACGGCGGCAGATTTCCGAGAGGCATAGATCACCCGATCGTCGTAAAACCGCTATCCTTGGGTTACCGGAATAAATTTAGTTTTGAAATCCCTATTTAAATGGAATAAGTTTCTCCTATTTTTCCTCAATGCCCAGGCTGCAGCAATATATATACATAACTTACATGTACCCACTCGCACGACTCGGTAGATAACATCAATCACGTAATCAACTTTCAAGAACAAGCCGGGAAAAATTTCTCCCTTATTTTTTCTTCTTCTTCTTCCTCTTCCGCATAACCGCGCTACCTACTTTTCTGCACGCTCACGATGATCACGATCAAAACGCTCATGCTCGCCGCGCCCTACATCGTCCATTTTCATACCTATAGGTATACCCCAAACCCTAATTAGCTGCCATGCGGAGTTGGCCAACAATTGCGATCTAATTGAAGACCTAATCTCGGAGGCAGCAGGCTGCAAAAGCCATAACGTAATATCGGCATCAACATAATCGCCGCTCAAGCAGTTTTCGTTTAACGAGGTTCTCTTTTTTGTTTTTTTACACCTGGACCACACCTCACAATTACCTTTCTTCGTCACCTTCTCATTTCTTTCTCCGTAACACAGATGCTTTATAGATCATTTCTTGTGAGAAATCAACAAAACACGAAAGAGCGAGTAACTACACGCGTTTCATTTTCTGCGGGAGAAATAAAATGAATCTGCAAGGTCGAGTTTCTTCGCTTTCGAGTGGTTCGTTTCTTTTTAAATTCAGCTTCATTTTTATTTAGTCTCTCCTTCCTTCCAATACGCTTCATTTTTAACAATGGATTTATCGATACGTTTCAACGTGCACTGCAGACTCTTCGCTTCTCATGCAAAGCGTGATGTTATATCTTTACAGGTATGCATACCTACACGCGAATTTTATATCTTCACTCGGAGATATTCCGTAGCGTTGAAATGCGGGAATTTGGTAATTTTATCGGGAAAAACACACTTGACGTCTTTCGTCAGGCGTAAGTTGGTTCACCATTCCACCGGCTATCAATCTCAACCGCTTCACTTGCCCACGCCCACTTACAGAGTCTCCCTTTTTCCCTTCCTTTTTTGGTTTTTTAACCTCCAGTTTTCTACCTTTCTTCTTTTTCATTTCTTTTTTTTTTTTTCATTTTTTTCTTCCCTTTTCCTTACACCGAAGATGTATATTTACCATCCGTAGAACTGATATCCTCACTCTCGTCGACCAGATCCGCCTTAAATATTTTAAATGTCATTTATAATTCCGTGCTAAAATATCCCGTGCAACCTGCAGACTCTCTCCCTTTCTCTCTCTCTCCCTCTCTCTCTCTCTCTCTCTCTCTCTCTCTCTCTCTCTCTCTCTCTCTCTCTCTCTCTCTCTCTCTCTCTCTCTCTCTCTCTCTCTCTCTAGGTATAAGGGTTTCATAAATTTACATTATACAAGACGTATCTACGTACCAGCAACGTTACACGTCATCAAATATTACCTACTCCTTTCCTCCCTAGCGCGATTGATTGGATTTTTCGCATATATATACACGTGATGCCTCGCGAACATGCATATTATAAATACATTAGACGGTCATTTTCTTCCCTTTTCTTTCTCGCGGTATTGTCAGACAGTTGTATATTTTCGCACCTCGAATCAATTCTTCTTCGTCGCATTTTCGGCTGTCCGTTCTGTGATCGTGACTGAGGATAAAAGAAATGAACAAACAGGTAAATTGAACCGAAAAAACAAACTAACTTTTCTACCGTTTACACAACAGAGGATAATACGTGGAAAGATATGAGAATTAGCGTACCGCGGCAAAAGAATAGTAGATAACCAAAAAAAAAAACAAAAAATAATACGAGACTAGGTCTTGAGATTCGATTGAAATTGTACAGTCTGAGACCGCGGATATGTATAGACATAATGCTTAAGGTGAGTATTATTAATTTTCTAATTTCATTTGCCGAATTATACGAAAGATGTTAATGCGAATGAGAAAATCCGCACCGCATTATGTATGAATTAAGTGATCGCTAGGTATGGTATATAGGTATGTGCATACCTTGCTTGTATGTATATATATATATATATATTATGTGTGTGTGTGTGTGTGTGTGTGTGTATTCTGTCTATATGCCCTGGATAATATTATTCGGTAGCATTGATTTAGTAATTTGCGAAATAACAGCGCCTCGATCGTCGAGAGAAGAGACGATTAGATTAGGCGTTTGATACAAAGGGGGAAAACGTTACCAGGCATAACCTCCCCCTCCGTCCGCCTATCGTCGCCCACATCCGCGAGGCTGTCCCGAAGGAATAACAGGACGAATTTCGCTCTCACGAAATGCCTTCAATAAAAAATCCCCGCCCATGAAAAGAAGAGGGCGAATAGACATAAGGAAGAGGTGGAATAAAACTGCACAAGATCAGTCGATGTACGCGTAGGGAGCGAAAGGAATCCAGTTAAAGAAGGAAGAGGGAAAAATACGCCGGGAAAACCTTATGGAAACGCTCGGAAAATCCTGTATATATATATATAGGTAAATATTTTCTTACAAAATGTAGACCGGGTGGTATCGCGGCATACGTTTGAGGAACAACGATAAGGGGGATGAAATAGAGGGAAAAGGTTGGGGAGGGGGGAGGGGGGGGGGAGGGGGGTCGAAAGCGAGAGAAATAAAGAAACGAAATCAGTATAGAAGAAAAAGAAATCGCGGCTTTTCTTGACAAAGAATTTCCATCGATCGTTTTCCATATACAGGTATTTGAATATTGTGGCCCTCCGCACTGGCTTACGGTACCGTGCCATGCGAATTCAACATTTCGTTTGGCTGGTGTCAATTCAACCACCGGGGGTAACAATACTCCGCGTATAAATCCGACGTATAGTTATACGATCCTGGAATATCACGCCCCCCGACGGCCCTGCATGTTCATTCAACTTGACCCTGTAGTAAAAGAAATCTGGGGGTGAGCAAATTTTTTTTTTTTTTTTTTGAAATTTATATTATATTACAATATATATTGGGATATCGAATGAAAGAATCATCGAAGCGATGATTAAAAATTAATCTATAGGTATTTGCATAGAACGGTAATATCTTCTTTTTTTTTTCATTGGTGCATTTCAGTATTTTACCATCCCTTGAATTTTCCCGTTCCCTAGTTTCTTGGAATTCGAATTGAATTTTAACCGAATACATAGTCAACAAGCTGAACGATTTAGGTCTTAGTAACTTCTTAGAACAGGGAAAATGTCGGTGAAAACTAGGTTCTGAGGTCTTGATAAAACTGAAATTTTTTTTCCAAAAATTTTACGGCCACCTTGATTGCAAATTTCATTCATCAATCGTTTGAAATTCTGTGAGAATGAGATTTTGGCTCGACGATTCAAAGTTTTCGCAAACCTGCGGTGATTCTCTCGATTCGCACGTTGATCAAACTATAAACTGCGTGGCGAGATGACAAGGATAGAAGTCGAGACGGTTTTGCAAATCGGGAGTTTGCGTTACAGCCGCACCTGTCAATCGCTCTCTCAAGTCTCCCGTAGGAACTGCAGGGTTTATAAAGCCGCCAACAGGTACAGGGAGCTTGCGGCTGCTCTGTGCTTGCAGGGCACCAACACACGCGTCGTCGAAGGCGAGCCGGAGAGCCGGAGAGAGAGAGAGAGAGAGAGAGAGTTCGGCTCGATGCTGATCGCTGCTCGACCTGGCTGGCGCCCTGGGGTGGCTCTGGGGGTTGGTTGGGGCGGTTTTCGGCGGCCGGGTGCTCGACGGCCGGGCGAGCTTCGGGGGTGGAGAGGCGGGGAGGCCGAGAGGCGGCCGGGCGCGCTGCGCAACCCCCACCCGGAGCTCCGGGACGCCGACGTCGTTGTCGAGCACCCCACGCGCCCAGCCGAACGACGTCCTCAGTGCCCGGCCACCGGAGCTGCGAAAACCCGCCCGAGTTTTCCCGCAGCAAACGCAGTCGCGCCTCCGACGCGGAGGGTAAATAGATCGGGATAATGAGCCGGTGATTACGCCGCGTCTCATCCGCAGCCAGATACGAATTTTGCGGATACCGATTTTAACATTTCACATTTCTATTATATTCATACTCGCACGCGTACGCTAAAATTTATTATTTTTTTTTTCTATCGCAGTTGTATCGTATCGCTGCATCTACTGAAATTCGCTGCGGGAACGAAGACTGGTCGGATATATTGGCATCTTTTTATTTGTTTATTTTCGATATTGTTATTATTGTTACATTATCACGAGGTAGTTTCTTCGGATCTATTTATTCAAAATTCACCGAGTGTCTACCGCGGACTGATTTACCCAGCCGAATATTGGACATGTAAGTTGCAACGAAAAATGCCTACTACTATCCCATGTATCGTCTGTATATTCAACCCCCTCGTCGTTCACCGTTGGACAACTCGTAAACGAGTTATTGTAGTCCGTTTAACGGTGTAGCCTTTCATCGAATCTGGAGAAAGGTAGCCCCCTTTCTTCAAATTTTTTGAACTCTCTACTTCTCTCTCTCTCTCTCTCTCTCTCTCTCTCTCTCTCTCTCTCTTTCACCCCGAGCCGGTACCTGTGACATAATTTTTTTGTAAACACCCCGCAACCGATATTATCAGTCTCTTCGTTTCCCCTCGTAACCGACGCGTACAACGCACTTACACCTGGACAGGTTATATTTAATCCAATCAATGTCCCAGATCGCGGATTATAGGCGATGTAGGAAGTTTGTGAGGCTCCGTCGCTGCACGAATTCGAATTACAATAAAGATGTTAATTTCCCCCGTTCGTACCCTCAAGGAGAATTTTCTAATTTTAAAAACCGGCGAGGAGGGGACGCTTCCAAATTGAAAACATCCCCCGGCCGGTTTGAGGTTAAAACTACCCGCGTTGTGCATCCATCCCCCCCTCAGACACGCATCGCTGCCCTGAACGACGACGAGGGGAAAACGTCAGCGCGCGTCGCGACGCCTCGACTCGACTCGACTCGAGTCTCAAACTCCCCGGGCACTCAAAGTCCAGGCAGTTTGGTTCAGGGTACCATTTTCTCTCTCTCTCTCTCTCTCTCTCTCTCTCTCTCTCTCTCTCTCTCTCTCTCTCTCTCTCCACCTACAACGGATCCGGGGGTGATCCGGGGCATGACGAAGGTTGTGCGCGGTCAGGAACCCGACGCGCCAATTTCTCCGGCATTGCAGCGAGGGACGATTGCTATTGGACCCCGTGATCGGTGCTCGTATTTAAGTGCAGCTGCATCGCTCGAATTAAGGGGCGAATCACTCGTTACGAATAATTAGACAGACGCCGAAGGACGGGAGATATCGAAGATGATCCGGTTTATGACTCCGTTCCGTCTTATATTGCATTCCCTGCACTTCTTCACCATCTAAGTGAAGAAAAGAGAAAACTATTCCACAACTTGGAATCCTCGTTGATCGTTCGAATCTTCATATCTTTGATCGAAATCGCGAGATGTACGGAATTTTTAATCAAAAATTATATTTATTTATCGAAAAAAAATTTTTTTTACACTTTCGGACAGCAAAAATATAGTTTTCGCCAACAATTTTGTATTATAGAATCAGTTTTCACAAAAAAAGAACACCAATTACATTTTTCTGTATATTACGTTTCACTGTTCAGAAACTGAATTTTTCTTAACACAAAATACGTGTAAATAAATAATTATTGTCGTTATTCTTACGAATCTCTGAAAAATAGGTAATTCTGTAATGTTCCTGAAAAATATAAAAACACGCGGTATGTGCCTTTTTTTTTTTTTTTTTTTTGTGATAGCGAAAAATGAACAATCGAACAAACGAATGCAGTGAAAGAAAATAGAAATCAGGTAACTAGAAATGCTCTTGTTAAATCGTTTTTTTTTTTTTTCTTTTTTACTCGTTTTAAAGCGGCTAAAAGCCGGCCGTCGCCGCTAATTGAATCGTTGCGCTTTGCGGCGGCGGTCGACTCGATTATGCTGATTAGTTTGTTCCAACCGTTCTGCAAATTGACGTAAAATAAGTATCCGTACGTTTATACGACTGGCCGCACCGTCGAGAGACAACCCAGCGAATCGTTGATGCGCGTGATTTTAAACACGATTCTGCAGGCTAAGAATCGCTTTTTTAATACGACCTGGAAAAAAATTTGCACAATCTATGGAATGTTCGTTATACAACGATCTATCGATCCATCATCGACGATCAAACGATTCCTCCAATTTTCCAACGGATTCAAACAACGCGACTGTATCATCTAACAGATATCGGGGAAATTATCCTCCGAGAGACTGTAATACGCGGATAAGAACGGAGCAGATCTCCCGTTTTCACCATATATAGCCGCTCGCAATGCGCTGCTCCAGTTACACGACTCTGCGTTATTCGACCCACGTTGCAAAATTCTCCCTCCAAACTGCAGACTCGAGTCCTGCAGCTATCTCTCGGACAATCGAATCCCTGTGATCCCTTTAACACGGCACAATTTTTGCCACTGTATGCTTTCATTTTATTTCCAACACGGTTTGTTCGGCTTGCAACCCGAAACCTACGGAAACTGCTATCGTCGCTTTTGAAAAAAAGTTCAACAATACCGCTTTTTGTAAAGTGCACGCAGGACGAGAGTTTTGTTTTTGTTTTTTTTTTTATCTTATCGCTTTACGGGATCTGGTATCGATTTTACTCCGTGTCATATACTTATGTATGTCACTTTGGAAAGTAGTAATAACGAAATGACACCGCAGTAATAACGATAATGCAGAGTTTACTTGAAATCAATATTTGCTTCTTGCCTACTAGACATCTTCAGACAGGTGTATACCACCCACAACTCGGTGTATCGGGGTATTTCAGGAGAAAATACTATGCGGTTTTCAATCGTTGCACCTCGTAAAAAGTTATTGTTTTGGTTGAAAGAAAGGTTCTGTCAAAATATGAGCGTTCTACGTTACGCGAAAGATCGCGTTCGTTTGAATTTTCACTCTTTTTCACTTTTTTATTTTCTGAATTTGTCAAGAAACACGTTGTAGCACTTTAATTATTATTTCTCTTTCCTGACGTTTGTACATTCAATTCAAAGATCACGATCCACAACACAGCGATAAATCACAACCGGGAATCTTATTCTCCTAAATCAAAAGTTCGTATTAAATTATAACTATTCTACGAGATTGAACTAATGAAATGAAAAAATCGTCAGATACAATTCTCAAACATCAACTAGAGACATAATATTACAATTGCGAGTCTTCTTTGCGACATAAATTGATGTTATGATTGATGTAAGCGATAAAAAAAAAAAAAAATGTTACTCACGATTCTTAATAAATTTTTTTTTTTTCCAAATGTACAATAGCGAAAAATCAACTGAGTGCGATCTTCCGCATAACGTAAAACGGTCATCTCTTGCCAGAACCTCTCTTCCAATTTAAAAAAAGTTTTCAAGTACCACGATGGAAAATCGCAAATTATTTTTTTCTGAAACGCCCGACAGTCCATTTTTGACTATAAGCATTTTTACCTGTAAGACAAACATTTTGCCGCACTGTAAAAAGTGAAACATTTTCAATTCATGTCCTAAGCATCGCGTTTACAGGCATATATGTTATACGGATAAGCGAAGGTGTATGTAGGGACACGGATTCATGCTTCGGAACGTTTCTCCTGACGCGTTCGTCGATATTCAAAGTGTTCGGGTGCCTTGAAACCCGGCCCGTAGCGCGTCTTCGCTGCTAGGATAATTTCGCGAAGGATTTTCACCGGGCGTTATCAATTATTGCCGAGCCGCCGCAACGCCTTTAGCCAGGCTAAACCGCCGCCCCTTCCGACCGGAAGTGCGGACTGCCCTTAACTCCGCCGGGATTACCTTCGACTCTGAGCTTTAAATTTTCCACCAAAAGCGCGAAAATTAGCGAACAAGCGGTGAGGAAATTTTTTTTGTAAGATGGGGATCCTTTCGGCAGATTTTTTTTTTTATTATTTTTCCCATCGCTGCCGCAACACGTTTGCTGCAATTTTTCGAAGAGCAACGTGCAGGCATTTTACCAACTTCACGTCGTTGCGGTTTCAAACTTTGTCGGCAGACTCCGCCGGGATTGGAATCTGGGATTTCGAGTCTTCGGTATCGAGGATTCGTGATGCTCCAGACGAACTTCGGGAGCCGGTGAACAAAGTCAAGTGAAGAAATAGTACATTATGTAACAAGGGAACAAAGTTGACTTTTATTACTGTGTTACATATAAGACTTTATTTCCGACTCAACTTTGGCCGCGATATTTATTTGAAAATTGGGACTTTTAAATTGGCCTCATATCTCCCAAAAATGCGTTTTAGGAAAAAATATTTCTTATACTGAACTGAAAATGCAGAATAATGACAAAAAAATGGATGTCACTTTAATGGATTCTATGACTGAAAGGGTTAATGGATAATCGTGCAAAGAGCTTGATACAACAGTCGAATAAACACCCCGCGAGTTACTTTCGTGAGAATTATTTTTCTCTCCCGAAAACGCCGAGGAAAAATTTGTAATTATAAGCGCTCGAACTTTTCCCGCGGATTGCTGCGCCTCGAGGAATCCCTGCAATTTTATACACGTTCATGGCTATATCCACGCGTAGTTAAGAAAAAACAGCCGTTTGAATCAGAGAAAAAAAATTTCAGGCCGCAATACCATTTCGGTTAGGTATTATTTTCAGTAAAAATATGTTCTTCTTCCATGTTTATTTTACCATTTCTTTCACCTGTCGCCACGCAGTCTCCGAATAAATATCGAATCTTACGTTAATAATATTTAAAACAGTATCGATCACAGTTAACGATAAAATTTGTCGTTAAATTTTACAATTTTTGCTTTTATTGCCAATGCGATTGAAATATTAGAAAAAAAAAAAACTCGATCGATTAACATTTTCCTGCATCAACGGCAGTAAAAAATCGTTTCCTTATAAAGTAAAAACGACACGATACGCAGATGAAATTGCATTCGGATCTTTTTAAAAACGTGAAAATCAAGGCGTATACATGTAGGTTATACGTAAAGAATCGATGTTGCAGGGTAAAATTCTCGTACTAGTTTGTTCGTCGTAACTCGCCGACGTCTGCAGTTTTCCGAGACGTCGACGTTCCGTTCCGTCTGCTGATTTTTTTATTTTTTTATTTTTTTTTTTATCCTACCACTTTTGTTCTCCCCTCCTTTTCACTCCCTCTTTTACTTTCTCCGCTTCTCTCCGCCCGCACCGGCCGTCCAAGAAAAAAAAAAAGAAAAAGACAAAAACAAGCAAAAAAACAACCCCGGGTTCTAGGCAGGTCCGTATCGAGTGAGGGTCGAATCTGTCTATACGTAATATTTTTTCAGCGAAACGTGCGCACGAAGACTAGCGTGAAAAATTCTCACTTTGCTCGCCTTGTTCCGCGGGGAATCATCGAGGTGAAAAGGTTGAGCGAAAAAGTTTTTCGCGACGTTTGAAAACGGCGAATTGAGACGCGGGCGTGCAAAAATAGAAGGAGAGATATCGCGGGGGCGGGGAAAAACCGATGCACACAACTCGAGATGTCGTCGTCACGATTCTCCTGCAGCTTCGGCAACCCAGGGAACAGAAGTAAGAAATTTGTTTGCAGGGATCAGGCGAGACGGATGGCGGTGATTTCGTCCAATCGTCACAGCAGCGCCGCCTCTGATCGTTTTATTTGCAATACCAGTCAGTCTCGCAGTTTACGGGCGATTTTAGATGCTCGTCGATATCGGAACGAAATCTTTCATCTAGGCGGGACATTTTTCACTTTTGCCAAATCTCGGTCACGCCGATTTTCGAACACTTTTATACCTCGGGCCCGACTGCCGGATTACTTATCACTGAAATTGAACCCAAGTTACAATTGTAAAGTTTTGCGGTTGTAGTTTAGAATTTTTTACACTGTATTTTCAATGCAATTGCGTTAAGAGCGTACCGAAGTCTCACCGAAAAATTACTCGAGTGAAAATTTTCGACTCCGTCGCACCGGAATAACAACGAAATCTAAAAGATTTCTTTCTAAATTCATACTTACGACTGAAATCACACTTGTAAATTTACTGAAACTAAATAATGCGGAAGCATATTTTATTTAAAAAAAAAAACTTATTTGTGATATATTCGTGATACGAAAGTGGATTTTCCGAGTCTAATTTTGGTAAAACCGCAGTGAAAAAATTTCACAAGCGCATCAAAGAATTGAGTGGAATTTCAGCGATTGCCTGGAATATCACTCTGATATCACTGATTTCAGGATCCACTGAAAAAACACTCTAACGACACGTTGGGATCGTATTTTCTGGGGGTGGGGGATGAAAAAAATGACGAGGGGATGCACCGGGATCACGGAAGTGTGAAAATATCGGTTTAAATTGAGGTTTTTATACGGATAATAAGTCCCGATCAATCCTGTCTCACACGCTCGGCTCGGCACATTATACCTATAATTGGAAAAAAAAAGTTTAAAATCACTTTTTGCCAGTCGGTTATGTCTACACCCCGTATATCCACTTAAATCGTAATCCTTCTTTGAAGGCCGGCTTAGCGTATACTCGCCGAGGTTCCGCGGCTATCGGGTAGCGGTAAATTTAAGTTCGGCTTAAATTTTAAGTGGAATCTCCAGGTGAATCGAGTCCCCGTTCGGGGAGAGCTTTTTAATTCTCAAGTTTCCCCCGTTGTATCCACACAGTCCGCAAACGCGAGCGTCTCTCTCACTTTAGCGGGCAAAGCCTTACTTGAAAGCATTATTAAATCTCCTTACGCATACTCATCGTACAGACATACGTACATATGTGCGAAAATTCGATATAATTAATCAGAGACATCCCGTCGATCTGTCAGTTTTATGAAAAGAATATCCAGCAACAAAAAGTCCCTGCAATTATAAACCAGATAATTTATTCCTGGTTCCTTTTTCAAATTGGGGGTCAAGTTTTCATACTTCGGTTCGTTACTGTTTACGAAACAATTTCACCTCGGCATGTTTCGTTACAATAACATTACTAACTTGAACCTAAGTTTTTCAAATCTCAACTTTGTCAACAATTCCAATCTCCTGCAGCTAATTGCAGTTGCACTAAATTATTGCATTACACGTGTATCGTCTTACTCGCGATATTGAGAAAAAAATAACAATAAAACATCCCGACGCTCCGTTCAACTTATTTCTTTTCCTGTGCATTTTAGCGAGTAGAGGCTGATAAATTTTCACTTCTTGACCGGAACGAGGATAGCTAGGTTATACGAGCGAGGCAGGAAGGGCAGGCAGTCAGTCCTGCCTGTAGAAATAAAACGTTTGCTAAAAGTCGGGAAGAATATGACCCTGCGATTCTGCTCCCTGTATAAGGATTGTAGGGATTTTATTTGTTCGCGAAACGAGCCCTGCGGTCCGCTCGCTCCTTACGGAGGAATAACCTTCCTCGCGGATATGCCTCTGTATATATGTATACACTTATCCTACAACTTTTACGCTCTGCTGACTTGGTAAGGAATTACCAACGCACACAAACACACACACACACACGTACGTACGTACTTACATCTATATCATATTATATTTCATTCACCGCGGTTTATACGACCGTCATAGCCATGGCCATAGCCACGGCCGGTCATAGCGATTAAAAGCCGAGCAGCTCGTCAACGCGCAGAGCTTGAGAACTTTTTATATCCTGCGTTTATATTGACGCACACACAGACGCTTTTCGTACCGAGTTAAGTGAGCTGCGGTGAGGTTTTGCAATCAAGCATAGCTGTCCTCGGTTCATCGAATTATTCAAACTTTCAAAAGCACACTCCGGCGGTCGAGTCGGCGATTTGTCTTCTTTTTTCCCTACCCACCCAGCAAGCTCAGCCTGTATAATTGTCGGAATTTATTTCATGCAGGTAAACTCCAGCCTTTTGTGCTTTAATCCAGCGGTGAATCGTCTGGAGGGTGAAAAATCGAAGTAAAAAAGAATGTGAAAAAGAGAATGAAAAAAAAAATGAAATAAAAAAACAAAAAAATAACGGGAGACCAAAAAAGCTCCCTTAATTCACACGCGTATATGTATACATAGCCGTCCGCGAAACTGATTGTGAGCCAGAGAACAGGAATACCATTAACCAATCAAGCGGTCCGGATCTCAAATTCGAGGCGGGAACAAAGCGCCTACAGATCTTTGCTCTCCTTTGAACGTCTTTGAAATTTTCCGGTTCATCATCATCTCGCGTGAAACGATATACATATATATGTACATATATATGTATATATATAACGTGAAACTTTACCTTTCAAATCACGATAAATTCATACAAGTCGTTGGTTTTTTCAAATTTCGCAGTTTCATTTTCATAAAATTAATTAACTCTTGCCTTATATTATATATATTAGGGTGGTTCAAAAAAATTAACTCTTTTTTTTTTTTCAACGTCACACCTTCAATAGTTGCAGGAAGAGGAAAGAAGATCCCTGCCCTTCGTGTTAATTTTTAGTGGTTCCTGAATGCTATTTTTCACTTTCCATTTGATCAAGACGCGAAAATAAGTTTACTTTCATTCCGAATGTTGTAATTCAGTAACGAGGCAATGTACATAAATTTCCGTTCCGTTTCCGGTACCTGTTTTTGTAGGGAATTGAATAGTGTACAAGAAAGGTTTCTTGGAATTTTTTTGTAACTCAACTCTTTCAAAAGTTATTCAAGGTTAAGGTTGAAATTTTGTGAACATTCACCTTCTTTTCGAGTTTAACAGCGTAAATACTAGACTTATTACAGAATATTGTAGTTTTTCTTTATAACACATTGCAACCGCTATAAAATCGTGTCATTCAATTAATTGTCGACTCGGGCAATTTTATTTTTTAATGATTACAAATAATAATACGTAATATATGTAATTCTTCTTTAAAAGCATCTTTTCTTAGCAAAAAATGAATTTGCTCGAGCTGAAAATTATTTGAATGAAGCGATTTCATATAGTTTGAAATGCTTTACAAAAAAAGAAACAATATTTTGCGACAAGTCTAATGTTTTCGCTGTCGATCTCGAAAAGAGGTGATTTTTCACATAATTTCAACGTTAACCTTGAATAACTTTTGAAAGAGTTGAGTTATCAAAAAATTATAAGAAAAAAACTTTATCGTAGAGCATTCAATACCCTATAAAAACATGTACCAGATATTTATGTACATGGCTTCGTTACTGAGCTGAAACATTCGGAATGAAAGTAAAATTATTTTCGCGTGTTGATTAATTGAAAAATGAAAAATGACGTTCAGGAACGACTAACCGTTAAGATTAAAGGCTGAAATTTTAGCAGGCATCTTAATGCCTCTCCTGAACTCGTTCTACCGAAGGTGTGACGTTGAAAATAAAAAAAAAAAAAAAAAAAAAACCCCGTCGATTTTTCGAACCACCCTAATACACGGTACACGTATACGATAACTCGACGACTGTAGGGCACCACGGTGAAAATGCCTGGTACATTTTTGGCATCGATCGGTGACCGCGGCTGCACAGCTGTGTGCGCACCTTATAAATATGTATAGAGTATAAGTATATAGCTACTTTCTTCCGTCCGTAAAAAGAGCGCTGCGACCTGAGGGAAGAGACCCTGTTTCCTTATTTCGTTGAGAAAGAGGGCAGCGGCAATGTGATTAAGAGTTAAAGTGTTATTCTCCGTCGTCGGGGCCTCGGTGTCTTTCCTTCTCGTCAAAAGGGGCGCCCAGCGATCCCGACCAAATCTCTCCTTCGTCTTCATCTCAATACCTGCAACTTCCTCGCCCCTCATCGCCACGGTTATATTCGGCTCTTCTTTTGTCTAATGAAAACTCCCGGAGAATGATATTTATTATTATCATTATTATTTTTGTTATTGTCATTCTCTCACTGCGATGCAATATTAACGCGCGGGCGAAAATCTCATATTCCAGCTTTGAATACCTCTCTCGCTCTCTCGTCTCGAATCCTCAGTCAGATTGATGCACAATGTGATTGGTTTGTAATTGCGAACTCGAGTCTCTTAACGAAATCCAGAACTCCATTTCAAACCGTAATTGTCAAGGGGTGAAAAAAAACAAAAGTTTCACAATTGCGTAATTGTAATCATTGGCCGAAGAGTTGAGGGGGAAAAATGACAACGGTTGGGGCGTAGAGAAGCTGCCTTAATTCAGAACCCATCTCAGGCTCTACGACATATTCATGTTTCCACTTCGGAGCGGCTTATCTTAATGTTTATGTACCTACAGCATCAAAGTTCCTGTTATAGCCGAAGCAACGGCGGCCGTTCAAGTTGACCATTAAGGTGGACTGGCGCCTCTGGATAGACGATGATACCGCAAGGTTATAACGAGAACACCCTAGGTACCGGTTACATGAAGGATCTTACATCAGCATCAGCGTCGGATCAATTAGTGCCGGTGCATAAACGAGAGCTTGCAGCTTGCATCGAGGAGAAGAAGAAAGAAGGAAGAAGAAGGAGAATAATAATTGCGAAGAATAGAGAGAAACACTACGGAGGTGAAGTTGAAAACGAATTAGTGATTAAAGATCTACTGGATATACATTTTTAACAAAAATTCAGTCTCGTCGACAATATTTGAATACTTTGTGAATAGGTAAAAATTAGTAAATAACTCAGTTTGATTAATAATAATGCCCAAAAGTTACGAATAAATTGTTTGGACGAAACATTATTTAACGAATTTTTAGGGAATGTTTTTTTTCTGGCATGTGAAATGAGTTCGTTGATTTTTCTGAATACATATGAATTTTAAAAGAATTTTCTCATTGTTATAAAATATCCGTTTTCTAAGAATTAAAAATTTTGCAATATGAAGAAATAATCGTAAAAACGTTGTGCATTATAATCACAAAGTTTCCGGGGCATTGAACGAATAGTTTCGTAAACAAAGGCTTGGCAAAATTTTCGAAAACGAAAATTTCAAAATCATGAGCAAATTCTTTAAAAACTCATGTGTATTCAGAAAAATCAACGAACTCATTTTACATGACGAAAAAAAACATTCCCTACAAATTTGTTCAGCAATGTTGTTTTTTTTTTTTAACAATTTGTTGATCACTTTTGGGCATTATTATTATTCAAATTTAATTTTCTCACCTCACACTATTGTGGTTGATTTTTTTCGATTTTTATCTTATCACAAATTATTAAAAATTGTCGACGAGACTTACTTTGAGTTCAAAACGTGTAGCCGGCACATCCTTAATTCGTTCCAATTTCTCTTCTGCGGACGATTACCGCGTTAATCGTTAATTGTTAATTGTTGCATCGGTGATGTTGACTGGTCCGAATAAACCTCGACGTGACTAATACGCGCTCTGAATTCTCATGCATTAGGCGGAAGGCATAAATTCCGTTTCGCGAAGCGTTCCGAACGCCGTCTGACTCTAACGATCCTGAACTACTGCAGCTGGAGGTTCGCTCCGCGCGTTGACTCGTACTACTTTAAAAGGATGCTGATCGATGCTGATCCGCCGGTGCAGCTCGTCCGCAAAGCATCAGCCGCAGCTTTTCTAAATGACGCAAGTTTTCTAGTTCATGAGAAGAAGTTATCGCGCGGCTGTGCGCTTATACCGCGTATATTTTATATCGAATTCCGAGCTTTGCCTGGATGAGTGAAAATTTTGGGAAAGTCGCTTTTTCGCTACCTCTTCTCGATGTGCTGCGAGGATGAGGGAACGTCCGTTGATCGGAGCAGAATCCTATTCGAGGAACGGCTATATGTACAGGGGATCGGAAGCTGAAGCTGTTTGTCCGTTCGTTTGGTTGACATGGAAATTTTATAGATATCTTGACGCACCCGCCACCCTCTTACACGGCTTTCTTCATCTTTTGAACTCCGCCGATACAGAAGTAGATACTCTCCGCGTTCGCCAATCCCCGGGAAATTGGATATTATGGTGGGACGGAGATATAAGTGTCTAGATATATGCGTGTTGTGCTTTTTTCGTCATCCCAGTTTCTCCTTCCTGCTTACATCGCTCCAACTTCTCCTTGGTTTCTCCCCTCGTCGCGATGTATTGGGAGAAAATCGCTCGTGCCGGTGTGGGGATAAATCGGTTTGTCCGTCTTTGAACACCACATGTACCTGCAACGAATCGTGCATTCGTATCTACAAATTCCGTCGTCGCAAGACGGGATCTCTTTGAACCGCTAGCCTTTTAAAAACGGGCTTCCCGGGTCCGAGGACAGTTGAAAGGGAAAAAAAGAGAAGAAAAAATATATGCATGTATAAAAAAATTCCAGGAAATCATTTTTCTCCGAGAATCGTGGAAAGCTTTCATGGATCGCTGTGGATGGTCATTAGCTCGAATTAATCTCTTGTTAAGGTCTGTATTGTGCCGGTTACCTCCGCATATAGGCGCCCGGAGTCGGAAAAAGCAGCGCAAGAACTAGTCCGATAACCGTGAGTAAGTACCTACACACCGGGTCCTGCAGGTTCGGCCGCTGTCGCACGTAACGTAGGTGTACAATGTGCCAAAGAGCCTCTCATATCTCCACCACCCTCGGCATTGTCTTCCACCCTATCTGATATCCCTTTTACGCTCGCTCGCTGTACAATGTCAGCCGGGTTCCACCCCCTGTGAAGATAGGCAAACCTATAAACAGTTGCTCATTGAATCCGCGCAGGTTCCACCCTCTCGAATTGAGCGTATTGTCTTTTACCGCGTCGCCGTACACGCCTCATATTTACTGTAATTACAACCCAAACGAAACCAAGAACCATATAAGCCACACTATGTACGCTCATCCAAGACGCAATTACTCACTGATCAGGACAATGAGTCGGCATGCCGGGAGGACTCATTAATTTCTCATCACTCTCTCGTGCAGCCTCGTGTCACGCAACACGTCCTGTGATATTTCCGTTATTATACCGCAGCGTCATTTTCTACGATATTCTGTTGATTTCGAGGCGCGTTTTTTTCTAGATTTTACAATTCCTCCAACAGAGGCTTTCGTCCTTCTGCGGACATGATTGAAATAAGTTTTGAAAAAAAAGTCTGGACTTACGTCATTCCCGAGAGTAAATTGCCACCGCGGTAGTTCCAATTCTCTGTACAAGATGCCACTTAATTGAGTCTGTTGTAAATTCATGGGGGTCTAAAATGAATTAGCCAGATTCAACCGCAAAAGTTTGTTGAATGAAACGAGATGTGCCGGTTGGATCAAACAGATGGGTTGACTTTGGTCTTATTGTTGGTAATTTATTTTATAACTCGATATACGCATACTTGTTATGCAAGTCGTACGGCTGCGTTGCATGCGGTTACTAATTGTGGAGTGAAAGCAATTTACGTCTGATTGGATTGAGACTCATTAGCGTTACATGCTTTCGAGGCAATTACGACGTTTCTATGGATGAAATTGAAGAATTTTGAGGAAAAATATTATTCACTCGACTCTTGGTACAAGGGAGCATAATCCGGGTTACCGATTCAATTTTCAGGGTGAAGGGGGATGTTGGTGCGCTGGCAGTTGCTGCTCACAGCCGCTACCGCGGCTGTCGTCGTTACCAAGGCGTCGGCGGTATCCGCTAGTCCTTCGACTTCGTCCTCAACTATCGCAAGCTCGACGAGTTGCCGTCCATCCGAATATCTCTGCGACACGGGGCAGTGCGTTGCGCAAGACAAATTCTGCGACGGGGAAGATGATTGCGGCGACAAGTCGGACGAGCCTAGATACTGTTCTCGTGAGTTTGCCACGCAAGGTGTAATGTAATCGCCCGTGTAAAGTCGGATGAAATTGTTGTAATTTTTGGTGGTTTGCATTTCGCAGTCTTAACTCGCTCTGCAGCGAGCAGCGAGCGGTTGGGTTTTAAATTAAAAATTACTCCCCACCTTCCCTGCAACATTGTGTACAACCTGCTGCAGACTCGCGTATTCTATCAATATTCCGTATTAATTTACCAAGTTTTCCAACTCGTTAAAAGTATCGCCAAGAAACACCCCACGGGAGCTCTCTTGAGTTTTAAAGGGTTCGCGTGTTTCGAAAGTCGTGAAAGAATTAAAAAGTAACTAGCGCAAAAGCTTATTATATGTGTATATATATATATACATAGCGACGCGTATAAAGTTGTACAGCGAGTTTGCAGGCAGGCCGAGTTTGGGGACGAGGTTCGAATTTACGACGGTCGAGTTACGTTCGAGTGCAAGCTGCACCCGGCGACATTATAAACCAATAAATTACGTACCGAAATCGAAGGGCGCGTAATTTTCATTCCAGCCTGCAACCGGACCCTCTTCGGCGATGTGGGCCGTACTTACGTAGTCGAAGTTCGCCGACCGCGGGAGGACCGGTTGCCATTTTTGTGCAACTTGAACTTCACCGCGGCCGGAGGCGATTTGGGGGATCTTGTCCAGGTGAGGAACGACAATGGTCGATAGTCACGCAACGCCGGATGCCGGGCCCATTCCCGTATCAATTATCTTGTAATTTCCGGTCCAGCTCACCTTTGACACCTTCACCGTCGGCCGCTTCCTCTCCTTCACCTCCGAGGGATGCCCCGATGGCTACATGACCATACGAGAAATCGGACGACCACCGACCGGCGGTCAATGGTGCGGCAGCGCCTGGGGCTACACGGTATACTACAGCGAGACGCCATCCATCAATCTCACCCTCTTCCTGTCCCGCCTCTCTGAGCAGGTGAGCCCGCGCCCTCTTTTTGCCCGCTTTTCATCGTCCGGAACACTTCGGAGCCACGGAATTAGCCCCTGATGACGGAAGCTTTTTTCATTCATCTCGAACCTTCGCTTTCTCCGGTTCTCACCAGGAAAGCACCCCGAGGTGTACCCCGTGGATTTTTTTCATTCCGCGATATGTTGTACAAGTACCTCAAAAAACATTGGTCGCCTATTCTTATTCACGTTCCAATTCAGCCGTAGAAGGTGTGAAATTGGTGAAAACCATCCCTAAAATTTACTCCCAAAGATCGATTTTTTTTTCACCAAACCAATTCGACTTTCATCTCTGTCAACACATGATGAAATACGCGCAGTGTTTTTACCGTTTTTACCCTCAGAGGCTACATCCGTTATTTTTATTATTATTATTATTATTAATTTTTTTTTTTTTGTTTTCAAGGCAAACTTGAGGGGTTGTTTTTACCCCATGAACGGCCAAATTGGCTCGTCAAAAAAGTACGTGTCTAGTGTATTTCGATGGAGTAGAACATGTCACAGACTGACAAGGAAGGCATCCCAGGTCAATATCTCGATTTGGTTTTTTTTTGTAATATGCTACGAAAGACTAAAAACTGAGCGACAAGTACGTTATTTTTCATTATCCACCATTAAACATTTTAAGGGAGTGAAAACGACCCTTTGGTAAAACATTTCAGCGTTACTTTTATGCAAGAAATTCCACCGTTGTTGGGTACCCATCTTTGGTGGTCGTCCACTGTAACGTATTACAAAAGAAATCAAATCGAAGAGGTCGATCCGGGATATCTTCCCTGTAAGGAAAATCGATGATGTATACCTGAGGTACTGCCGTCGTCAGCTTCCGCCGCGATAATTTATCGAGGAACGTTTGAGACCTTATCTCGGAACTTGACCATTTAAAAAATTCCACAGGGCGTCGGCTACAACTTCGACTTCAAGCTGTCTTACAAGTTCCTGCGCCGCAGCGAGGCGCACCTCCGATACGGCAACAGCACCATGGCGACGTGGAGAGGAGAGCTGGTAAACGGGACCTACTGTGACCGGATCTTGACCCGGTGCGACACCCGGGCTTGCCGCCTCCAGTCCCCGAACTACCCGGGTGTCTACCCCAGGAACGTGACCTGCTACTACAGGGTGGAGCAGATGCGAGCGCCGCCGGGTCACCGGGCGCTTCTAGCAGTCAGCCAGCGAAACAGCCATAAAATCCACATCAAGGATCAAATTGTCAAATACGATAGGAGCCAGCGGATATTAAGGTGTGTAACGTTCATTCCATTCCCGCTGTTGCCCGTCCCGCTCTACTCGTAAATCCTACACCGGAAAATAAGTTACCCAATTCTCTCGAGCCTCCGAGTGAGCGCGAATACCTGTCTGCACTGTGCATCATGCACAGGATTTTATGTCGCATAAAAACCTATAGCAAAGCTACAGAGTCTGCATACCCCGCCGCTTCGTCCTTGCGTCCAATCAGCGCAGGACCGTCTTCGCAAAATCCCTCCGACCCTATAATTCGCCGTATTTTGTCCAACTCGGCTTTTCTTCTATTCATCCGCACTCTCACGGCACCCGTGGACTCTCATCGACGACCATTTTCCAGGGTCTGGGACCAGTGCAACGTCGTTCAGGACTACCTCACCGTCTACGACGGTGGCTCGACTTCTGACAGGGTGCTGGTCCGCCTTTGCGGAGGCGATGCCGTTCCCGATATAGTCAGTAGCCACAACACGATGCTCCTAGAGTTTCACACGTCGCCTTACGACAACCCCTTTCATCCGGTTCCGCTCAGCTTTCTTCCCGGGTTCGAACTGGAAGTGCAGGTATAATTTAATACTAGTTTCACTACAGTGGAAGGAAATTGTTTTATGGATGTGTACAAAGTCTCCTCATCTTCCTTTTTCGCATCGACATCGACAGGTTCTGTTCGTCGACGAAAAGTCCCGCAGCTTCGTCAAGGAGAACAACAACTGCGACTTCTACATCTCGGGATACGAAAGCTCGTCGGGTATTTTGGAAAACCCGAGGCACTCTCTAGCCCCCAATACCACTTGTCGGTATTATTTTCAGGGCAAAGCCAACGAAATCGTCTGGATATCATTCGTCAAGTATTACGCCGCAAGCTCCGACCCTGCCGCTAACCTCGACACCGCTACCGAGTGCAACACGAGGCTACAGATATGGGACGGAGCTTATCCGTCGGACAAACAATCGGCCCCAAAGGTGATTACTATTCACTCGTTCACCTAATCCGTCAATGGATTACTTTCGTGGACAAAGTTAAATGTAATACACGTGTAACCCGATCATCGCGAAAGTCCTCAAACAATAACATTCAAAACGAATACAACTTGTACAGACCTACAATTGGCATCAATTTTCAGAACATCTCACTGATGGGTGAATTCTGCAAGGACGACATACCGCGTCTCTGCGATCACAGCCTTCTGCGGAACAGCAGCCGTCAGACGCGTCCCTGCAAGCTGTCCGAGAGCTACGTATCCACGGGAAAGGATCTGACCCTGGAGCACATCCTGCGTCAAGGAAGCGCGTTGTACCCGATAAGTTTCGTGCTACGTTACGAGTTCGTTCACTCAAGTGGTTCGACGGGTGGTGTTCCAATGCAGGAGACGATGTCGTGCGACGAGGTCTTCCGCTCCTCGCGCGTCCCAAGGTCCGGGAAGTTCGCCTCCCCGAAGAGCGTCTTCTTCTACGGACGGGGTGGCGCTCAAAACCTGAGCTGCACCTACCGCTTCGAGGCGGACCAGGAGCAGCGTGTCCAGCTGACCTTGGGCCCTGCGTCCTTCGGGGACCGGACGCAGTGCGTCTCGTCTACGGACCCACTGGTGGGTCGTTGGGGCTGCGATTACCGATCATCCCAGGGGGCGGTCGCGGAAATCTCGGTATCCGAGTACCCGTGGCCGGGGGTAAGATTGATGCGAGACTGTCTCTGCTCCAACACGAGCGGCGCGGTGAGCTTGCGGCCGCTCACAGCGGCGGTGGTGGAGGTGCGGTTCCGCGTCACGGGAATGAACATCACCCAGGACTACCGGAACTTCTTTTTCGAGGGACGGTACCAGTTCCTAGAGGCTACGGAGGCCGCCGAAACCGGGTGCACATCGCGGCTCGAGGAGCGACGGCTACGCGGTACCAGCGGCGAGATCTCCCTACGGAATCCGCTGCCCCCCAGGACTCCCCTGCTCCCGGGCTCCGGTCCACCCGCGGAGGAACCACCTCTCGCAAACGACGACGTCGCCACCGCCTCCCAGTGCGTAAACGAGCCTTGGCTCATCGAGCCCGAGGACTCGCAGATGAACTTCCTGTACCTCAGAACCGCGGGTTTCGGCATCAGCACCGAGACCGTATCCCAGTGCGCGACGCTGAACAGGATCGTCGTTTACTCGGCCGCCGACACGCGACGGAGAAACGTCATCTGCCCCGAGGGTGGACCCGAAGGACTTAAAACCGTTGACTTCTTTTCCGACGGGTGGAACGCCAGTCTTTCCAATCGCTCGGCGCTCATTACGCCTCACGCCCGGAGCTTCGTCGTCGAGTTTCTGCAGCATGAACCCGGATACTACGCCGTCACTTGGATGGCCATTTCGAAGCGAGCCTCCCTAGCCCTCGCCGCTGGTTCTGCCTTCGCCATTTCACCGATTCACGACTGTCTCTACAGGTAGGACTGGATTGTTTTTAAAGATGGTGCTTTTCAACACCCACCCCCTCCCATCGGGGGGTGGTGGGACCCTTTTTACCCAACCGCTTGGAAAAAGTTTTTCACGATCGCGTTGCAATTTCTCGCTAATAGTCCACCTTTATGGCCGCCTATAATTCGGCACTGAAACAACGAGTTCGAGTGACATTATTGTTATTATACCTATGGACCCGCGGGTATTCCCTTCTAGATGAGACTGCCTCCGCTCAAACTACCCCAGATACGATAAACTTCAACTTTATATATTTACTGCATTGCTCGTCGGTAGAGAAAAAGAGATAGAGAAAGGGGAGAGGGAGGGATTTGCCGGCTTCGATGGCTTTGTTCTACGGTGATGTGTACAGTTTGTTCAATAAACTTTTCCGTGCGGGGTGATCCTGATCAGCCGTGGTAAATTGGGGTCCCCACAATTAGTTACGGCTTAAGGGAAACATGGCGGAAACGAATTTTCTGCCTGTCGACATTCGACAGTATATCCTTGAGTTTGTGTTTGTTTTGAAATTTACGAGTCACACCGCTTTCCGTAAAATTTATCCTGTATTACGACGTACTTGTGGACGAATTTCAAAAATAACAAGAGTTGAATCAAACTATTTTATCAAACTCATCAAAATTTTCTCAATATTCTCGGCTTTTGCACCAGAAAACAAAAACGAGATTTGAAATCTAATAACCAAGATCTAGTTATTTCTTTTCCAACGGAATCAATTGTGCTTACCAATTTCTATATGCAAAGCTTATCAATTGCTAATTATCAGAAAAACTAAGATCACTTTCGTATAGCCTGAAACTTGATTCGAATACGAAATTTTTTTTCCATTACTCCAAGTTGAATCCAACTCGTACCGATCCCCTGATAAGTTGGACAAGGTCGACGATAAAAAGCGTTACGTTTTATCGATCCCACTTTATATTTACACATTGTGTGTGTAGTTATATACCGTAAGTATCTACGTGATACAAAAACATCTGCAAAACGAAATTGTCACAAATTATTTGAGCCAGCTCAATCCACGCATCCGTAAATCCGGGCATCAAACTTGATAGCGTATCTTTTTCTTGTACCTTTTTTTTGCGTCTAGACTGTTATATATCTTAATCCGATGATCCGAATCTACCGACTTTTCCACCCTGGTAAACCGATTTCAGTCGACGTTCAAATTCTCCGCCGAAAAATCGTTATTTATCATCCGCATGATTTTGTCATTTCGCTCTTTGTACAATTTGCCATCCGGAGAAAATCCCTCGCCTTTCTTTCTCTCTCGATTTAATTTGTGATATTTTTTTCGGCAAGCGATTCTCGTTCACTAGAAATAATTATACGAATAGAGAAGAATTACAGTAACAAGTACTTGCAGATTTTTTGTCAGTTGATTGATTCGATTTGGGACGGGGTTGAAATTTCGAGTTTGGAATAGTTCCGAAAGCGCCAAATTCAGAACTTCAACCCCGCCCCTTCAATTTCTAACGCAGTAACCGAGACTAGAAATTCATCAGCGATAAATTGTAAGAATTAAACGGTTATTTTCCAGATGCCCGGAGATCCAGGCGTGCATAAACGTCGCGCTTTGGTGCGACGGAGTCCGTCACTGTCCGTCAGGCTTCGACGAGGAGGAGGGCAACTGCTCTTATCGTTTCGGTGTTACGCTGCTGTACGTCGCAATCGGGGCGGGGGCGTTGGGGATATTTGCAATTTTGTTGCTGGCGACAGGGTGCCTGAAGTACTGCCTGTACCGTCACAGGGCGAGGAAGAAGAAAAAGAACGTTGCTATAAACGTGAACAACCTGCACGTGAATCACACCCACCCGAACAACGGCATGACGGGAAGCAGACTGAGCAACCGTTATCTAGCAACGCCCCAAGAGATGTTCCTCGACAATTACGGCAAGGACAGTATTTGTTGACAGCAGGTTATATCGAACGTCGAGACCACCGTGTGATCGTTGAGGTTTCTACTTTCTTTTTTATACCGCGAACACAAATTATACAATGATGAATGTGTAATTGCACCGCGTTCGCCCGATAATTCACTGGATGCAGGTGCGGGCTGCCGGTGATATAGGATAATAAAATTGTAAACTCGTAGGATATTTCCTAATGTAACGATAACATAGTAACTATTATACATATAGGTACCTTATACACTCTGTAATTAAACATACTCGAATGATGTATAATTTAACGATGCTCATCACGATTCGTTGTACGCGATTTCATTCGTGCGCCGCGGTTCAGCCTCGGCTGTTTCCGGTTCGTTTCAAATCGTTATTTCCGGCTCATCGAGGCGGTGGATGGAAAGGGGGAATCTAGGGCTATGACGATAAACGGTAAAGTGGTTTCGCAATTTACCGAGATCAGGCAAAGCTGAACATTAGAACTGTACGGAATGATCAAGATCGATAATTTCATTTCCAATAAATGTCAATGAGAAACAATAATTTTACGGTTTCCCTAAACAATGTTTCCAATTTGCAAGAAATCTACTTCTGCAGGTTTTTCAATAACTACTTTACTTACTAAGACGTAAAAAAACCCAGCGCAACGCGATTATTTCTTTGCAGGTATATCATACTGACGATCGTCACCCGCAACGTTTCGCAAAAAAAAAAAAAAAATAACTCTTCTCATGTATTAATTATTAGTAAAACGGGTACTCAGTGAAACAAGAATTTTTCCGCACAGTCGTCGAAAGGTCTTCTCCTATTTTCCATCCAGCCTCTCGATTATTATCGACAAAATTTACCGACGAAAAATTACTTGAATCAAAGAGGAGCTAAAACTAGAATCACATAGAGAAAAAAAAAACATACCGACAAACGGACGACACGTGCCAAATAATAAAAAAAACCAAAACTGCTAGTGAATTAAAATTACAACAATAACAGCCAGTAAATTATTGTAAACAATTACGTCTGATAAGAAAGACACAAAATAACATCCAATCATAACAATAAGTACCAGGACGTAATACTGTATACAATGTTTTAACTATAGTATTAACGTCGTCATCATCATTATTATTATTATTGTTATTATTGTTATTATTATACGTAAAGAATCGCACGGCTACTACGCAACAGCAGATGATCATACGGCGGTTTTCAATATCAGAGATTGCTTCTTGTCAGTGTTTCATTCGATTTCATTTTTCCAACAAATTCATTCGTAATTAATTATTCTAATTTCTTTTCTCAGTTATTGTCAAGGTAATCGCACGAAGTTTATTCGTCAAACTACTCTGCGATGTTGTTTCGAGTAATCCGGACATTGACGCCACCGTATAATGACAAAGAATATAGGTAAATATCTGTCCGTAAGCTGTGATAGATATAAGCGTATCAACAATCTGAATAAAAAACAATAAAATAGAAAAGAGAAACGAAAAGGAAAAAGAAAAAGAAGAGAAAAGAGAACCAACAATGGAGAGTTATACAAATAAATACAATAATCATAACCCAAGTATCGATTCGTCATGCGAGCAAAAGTGTAATTGTATGATAGGACACATCTTTATATTACATAAACACAGTTTGAAATCGAAAATTATTTTGACACGAGCTTAACGATCGATATAAACTTATTATATGTATATATTATTTATTATTATTATTATATATATATATTATATACATATACACATATTTACCGATGATATTGAAAACCGCATTACTTAAACAATGCTTTACGTATTTCGGGTAAAGTGAAAGGTGAAATATCCAGCTGGTTTCCGTCCGATCCGACATTCTTTGGAACCCATTCTTTTATCCCTCGCCCCTATAGATTCATTGTATTTTAATTTCTTCCTTTTTTCGAATAATTCTCCACTTTTTAATTATCGTAAAATTGCGGGGCAAACGGAACGAGGACCGGACAAGAGATGGCTGCAAAAACTGCTGCACCCTGCACGATATAGATGCTGGAAATCGAACTCGAGTAATAGCAGTGAGTAGTAAATTCGCGTTCATTCGCTAAGTGGCTCGGAATGTTGAACATGGAAATACTCGATTGAAGTATATAAAAAGAGTGGGTACTTAAAAAAAAGTATGAACGAGTCTTCCGGTAATAACGGAAAAATTTTCTCGAAAAATATGTAATATATAATAAAGGCGGACCCCGTGGATTATTAGTATTATTATTATTATCATCGCTTCCGAGACGATAGAAATGGATGTCCATGCAACCGCGATGAGATGCACCAATTTCATAATGGTGCACTTAAAATATGGTTAAAAGATAATTTAATGGGGATATCAATTTTTAAATTACAATTCGGAAGGATTATGTAACCGTAACACCTGAAAACGCAATCGTTCGAACACTTGGTTGGGATCACGAATATGCATGAGTGTATATATGTATATTTTATATGTATAGTAATAGCCTGGCAGAGATCGATGATACGATAATGAAATGCTCCCGTGATTAACGAAGTGTGTGAATGCCCACTGATCACAATTGTAAATAGTAACAATAACGGTAATATTAATGTTAAATTAGTCGAAGGAAAAAGTAACGCAGTGGCGATAATACGTTTTAGTTGCTTACGTGCATATACATAATTATACGTGATATACATACTATATATAATACATAGGTATATTTAATAAATGAATGTAGGAGTATCGTATAAGGTATTGCGATGAATAATATACATATAGGAAAATTGTCTGTTTCCGTTATCATTCGCGTTTGGTATTAATTAGCAAGACAAAGTTTTCATTGTAGGTGCTTCTAATTTTGGGCGTATAATTATTTCGATACGTTTAATTGCATTCTAACAATAAGCCAAGGTGAATTTCTTACGTGAGACGATACGGTGTGTTTCGTAAACTTTGCGTTATAGACTATATAAAAGGAAGATGACTTTCTTATTATTTTCACGAAATTTATCGAGTATATTGAATATAGGTATAGTGTTGCATATAAATATTGTAAACTAATATGCTCATCTTCGGTATTAGATGTATACGAGAGATTTTTTTTGCGGGATTTTATGTTTTACAATCGGTGTGTATGACTTAAATGTCGCTCGGTTTAAGTAAGGATTGCAAAAATACACAAACTAGGGATAGCGAATCAAATTTTCTAGCTCATCATCTGCCCGTCAGTCGTCAGAATTGTTTGCATATAAAAGACATAGAATATAAATTGAGGGGAATAGATGAAAAAATCGCGTAGATACTATCTAGATAAACGGTGAGTAATCTTTCATACATACAATTGATCGATACTTCAACCGTGGCTGCAACGACACTTGTACTACGAAATATAATAATATTATTATCTGGCGAGCTGAGAGAATGCGAATTGAAAGGGAAGAATTATATCTGTATTTAACTCCAGGATGGAGGGTGCACTGCGATTTACAACAGTGCACGTTACTATTAAAAGGTGTATGTGTATAATATAGTGTGTTTAAAAGAGATAGACGACACGGCGACGGCTCACTTACATTTACAATTAGATAAGCTCGATACGTATAAATATAATAAATATATATATACATATATATATATTAGGGTGGTCCTCGTTTAGGGTGCTATCGAATTTCTTCCGGGCCGCCCCTCAAATCGACTCCAAATAATTCGAAAACCATTCCTGAAGTATTTCAGATTTTTATCTCAACTTTAAAACTGACTGCCTGTTTCATTTAGAAGGTGGTAATTCGGTTGGTTTGTCTGTTGTGACGATGTTAATTTTTTATCGAATAATAGCGTCAATGCTAACAAAAATTTTGCAGTTACAGATTTTTTTTTACATTTTTACTCTGACAATAAAATTTATACTGAGAATGTGGCGGAAAATCCGCTCTGTTTCTTACAGGCACGGGATAGAGTTGGGATAAAAATTTTGAAAAATTGAGGAATTGTTTTTGAATTATTTGAAGTAGATTTGGAGCACGGCCAGCGATAAATTCGTCAACGCACTAATGAAGGACTACCCTTACGTATATGATATACGCAGAGAGGTGTGAAACTTGAATCAAAGGGGCCTTGATTCAACGACATTTCTATTGAAGAATAAGCACATAATACATACCTAACATAATATATGTTGCATAATATTGTAATCTTGTGTTTATAATTTTAATAAAATATTACCAAGTTGAGACGTGCACACCTCTTTCCTACACACAGTCACGTTTTCGATAATGATTCGCGTATAATGAAGAAGTCGACCTTTCTGTGGACTGATATTACACGACCTAGCGACGTTCGACTGGGTTGCTTTCTATCTGATTAAAACCTGATTTAGTGACATGGTGAAAACCTTCTGATTGCTTGAACATCATCCAAAAATGTAGTTGAGAAATTAAAAGGGTTTATCTTCTGATGAAAGATGGTCAAAAACTCGGATTGTCGTTTTTTGGCTGTAACATTTGATCTATTGCTCGCAGCGTATTGGGACTGCGCTTAATCGTTTTCTCTCGCTAAATCACGCCCGAATAGTGCATCAAAGAATTTATTCCAGCACTTTTCAAAATCACGAAAATTTTCGCCAAAAATACAAAGGGGTTAACCTTCCTTTTTTTTTGACCAAAAAATTTTTCGTCTCAGAATTGATTCGTATGACTCTTTCCCGACCAATTGAACCCCAAGGAACTCAGAAGACGCAGCAAAAGGAGCGTGGGATCAACGAGAGAGAAGATGGGAGGAAAAAAGCACCTGCTGAAAAATGTCGAAAATTCAGGTTTTCGTTTTTTGGCTGTAACTTTCGATGCGTTGATCGCAGCGTATTGGGACTGCGCCCAATCGATTTCTCTCGCAAAATTACGTCGGAATAGTGCCACAATTAATTTATTCCAGCACTTTTGAAAATCGCGAAAATTTTCGCCAAAAATACAAAGGGGTTAACCTTCCATTTTTTTTGACCAAAAAATTTTTCGTCTCAAAATTGATTCGTATGACTCTTTCCCGACCAATTGGACCCCAAGGAACTCAGAAAACGCAGCAAAAGGAGCGTGGGATCAACGGGAGAGAAGATACGAGAAAAAAAGCACCTGCTGAAAAATGTCGAAAATTCAGGTTTTCGTTTTTTGGCTGTAACTTTCGATGCGTTGATCGCAGCGTATTGGGACTGCGCCCAATCGATTTCTCTCGCAAAATTACGTCGGAATAGTGCCACAATTAATTTATTCCAGCACTTTTGAAAATCGCGAAAATTTTCGCCAAAAATACAAAGGGGTTAACCTTCCTTTTTTTTTGACCAAAAAATTTTTCGTCTCAGAATTGATTCGTATGACTCTTTCCCGACCAATTGGACCCCAAGGAACTCAGAAAACGCAGCAAAAGGAGCGTGGGATCAACGGGAGAGAAGATACGAGGAAAAAAGCACCTGCTGAAAAATGTCGAAAATTCAGGTTTTCGTTTTTTGGCTGTAACTTTCGATGCGTTGATCGCAGCGTATTGGGACTGCGCCCAATCGATTTCTCTCGCAAAATTACGTCGGAATAGTGCCACAATTAATTTATTCCAGCACTTTTGAAAATCGCGAAAACTTTCGCCAAAAATACAACCTTCCTTTTTTTTTGACCAAAAAATTTTTCGTCTCAGAATTGATTCGTATGACTCTTTCCCGACCAATTGGACCCCAAGGAACTCAGAAAACGCAGCAAAAGGAGCGTGGGATCAACGGGAGAGAAGATACGAGGAAAAAAGCACCTGCTGAAAAATGTCGAAAATTCAGGTTTTCGATTTTTGGCTGTAACTTTCGATGCGTTGATCGCAGCGTATTGGGACTGCGCCCAATCGATTTCTCTCGCAAAATTACGTCGGAATAGTGCCACAATTAATTTATTCCAGCGCTTTTGAAAATCGCGAAAATTTTCGCCAAAAATACAAAGGGGTTAACCTTCCTTTTTTTTTGACCAAAAAATTTTTCGTCTCAGAATTGATTCGTATGACTCTTTCCCGACCAATTGGACCCCAAGGAACTCAGAAAACGCAGCAAAAGGAGCGTGGGATCAACGGGAGAGAAGATACGAGGAAAAAAGCACCTGCTGAAAAATGTCGAAAATTCAGGTTTTCGTTTTTTGGCTGTAACTTTCGATGCGTTGATCGCAGCGTATTGGGACTGCGCCCAATCGATTTCTCTCGCAAAATTACGTCGGAATAGTGCCACAATTAATTTATTCCAGCACTTTTGAAAATCGCGAAAACTTTCGCCAAAAATACAACCTTCCTTTTTTTTTGACCAAAAAATTTTTCGTCTCAGAATTGATTCGTATGACTCTTTCCCGACCAATTGGACCCCAAGGAACTCAGAAAACGCAGCAAAAGGAGCGTGGGATCAACGGGAGAGAAGATACGAGGAAAAAAGCACCTGCTGAAAAATGTCGAAAATTCAGGTTTTCGATTTTTGGCTGTAACTTTCGATGCGTTGATCGCAGCGTATTGGGACTGCGCCCAATCGATTTCTCTCGCAAAATTACGTCGGAATAGTGCCACAATTAATTTATTCCAGCGCTTTTGAAAATCGCGAAAATTTTCGCCAAAAATACAAAGGGGTTAACCTTCCTTTTTTTTTGACCAAAAAATTTTTCGTCTCAGAATTGATTCGTATGACTCTTTCCCGACCAATTGGACCCCAAGGAACTCAGAAAACGCAGCAAAAGGAGCGTGGGATCAACGGGAGAGAAGATACGAGGAAAAAAGCACCTGCTGAAAAATGTCGAAAATTCAGGTTTTCGTTTTTTGGCTGTAACTTTCGATGCGTTGATCGCAGCGTATTGGGACTGCGCCCAATCGATTTCTCTCGCAAAATTACGTCGGAATAGTGCCACAATTAATTTATTCCAGCACTTTTGAAAATCGCGAAAACTTTCGCCAAAAATACAACCTTCCTTTTTTTTTGACCAAAAAATTTTTCGTCTCAGAATTGATTCGTATGACTCTTTCCCGACCAATTGGACCCCAAGGAACTCAGAAAACGCAGCAAAAGGAGCGTGGGATCAACGGGAGAGAAGATACGAGGAAAAAAGCACCTGCTGAAAAATGTCGAAAATTCAGGTTTTCGATTTTTGGCTGTAACTTTCGATGCGTTGATCGCAGCGTATTGGGACTGCGCCCAATCGATTTCTCTCGCAAAATTACGTCGGAATAGTGCCACAATTAATTTATTCCAGCACTTTTGAAAATCGCGAAAACTTTCGCCAAAAATACAACCTTCCTTTTTTTTTAACCAAAAAATTTTTCGTCTCAGAATTGATTCGTATGACTCTTTCCCGACCAATTGGACCCCAAGGAACTCAGAAAACGCAGCAAAAGGAGCGTGGGATCAACGGGAGAGAAGATACGAGGAAAAAAGCACCTGCTGAAAAATGTCGAAAATTCAGGTTTTCGTTTTTTGGCTGTAACTTTCGATGCGTTGATCGCAGCGTATTGGGACTGCGCCCAATCGATTTCTCTCGCAAAATTACGTCGGAATAGTGCCACAATTAATTTATTCCAGCACTTTTGAAAATCGCGAAAATTTTCGCCAAAAATACAAAGGGGTTAACCTTCCTTTTTTTTTGACCAAAAAATTTTTCGTCTCAGAATTGATTCGTATGACTCTTTCCCGACCAATTGGACCCCAAGGAACTCAGAAAACGCAGCAAAAGGAGCGTGGGATCAACGGGAGAGAAGATACGAGGAAAAAAGCACCTGCTGAAAAATGTCGAAAATTCAGGTTTTCGTTTTTTGGCTGTAACTTTCGATGCGTTGATCGCAGCGTATTGGGACTGCGCCCAATCGATTTCTCTCGCAAAATTACGTCGGAATAGTGCCACAATTAATTTATTCCAGCACTTTTGAAAATCGCGAAAATTTTCGCCAAAAATACAAAGGGGTTAACCTTCCTTTTTTTTTGACCAAAAAATTTTTCGTCTCAGAATTGATTCGTATGACTCTTTCCCGACCAATTGGACCCCAAGGAACTCAGAAATCGCAGCAAAAGGAGCGTGGGATCAACGGGAGAGAAGATACGAGGAAAAAAGCACCTGCTGAAAAATGTCGAAAATTCAGGTTTTCGTTTTTTGGCTGTAACTTTCGATGCGTTGATCGCAGCGTATTGGGACTGCGCCCAATCGATTTCTCTCGCAAAATTACGTCGGAATAGTGCCACAATTAATTTATTCCAGCACTTTTGAAAATCGCGAAAATTTTCGCCAAAAATACAAAGGGGTTAACCTTCCTTTTTTTTTGACCAAAAAATTTTTCGTCTCAGAATTGATTCGTATGACTCTTTCCCGACCAATTGGACCCCAAGGAACTCAGAAAACGCAGCAAAAGGAGCGTGGGATCAACGGGAGAGAAGATACGAGGAAAAAAGCACCTGCTGAAAAATGTCGAAAATTCAGGTTTTCGTTTTTTGGCTGTAACTTTCGATGCGTTGATCGCAGCGTATTGGGACTGCGCCCAATCGATTTCTCTCGCAAAATTACGTCGGAATAGTGCCACAATTAATTTATTCCAGCGCTTTTGAAAATCGCGAAAATTTTCGCCAAAAATACAAAGGGGTTAACCTTCCTTTTTTTTTGACCAAAAAATTTTTCGTCTCAGAATTGATTCGTATGACTCTTTCCCGACCAATTGGACCCCAAGGAACTCAGAAAACGCAGCAAAAGGAGCGTGGGATCAACGGGAGAGAAGATACGAGGAAAAAAGCACCTGCTGAAAAATGTCGAAAATTCAGGTTTTCGTTTTTTGGCTGTAACTTTCGATGCGTTGATCGCAGCGTATTGGGACTGCGCCCAATCGATTTCTCTCGCAAAATTACGTCGGAATAGTGCCACAATTAATTTATTCCAGCACTTTTGAAAATCGCGAAAATTTTCGCCAAAAATACAAAGGGGTTAACCTTCCTTTTTTTTTGACCAAAAAATTTTTCGTCTCAGAATTGATTCGTATGACTCTTTCCCGACCAATTGGACCCCAAGGAACTCAGAAAACGCAGCAAAAGGAGCGTGGGATCAACGGGAGAGAAGATACGAGGAAAAAAGCACCTGCTGAAAAATGTCGAAAATTCAGGTTTTCGTTTTTTGGCTGTAACTTTCGATGCGTTGATCGCGGCGTATTGGGACTGCGCCTAATCGATTTCTCTCGCAAAACTACGTCGGAATAGTGCCACAATTAATTTATTCCAGCACTTTTGAAAATCGCGAAAATTTTCGCCAAAAATACAAAGGGGTTAACCTTCCTTTTTTTTTGACCAAAAAATTTTTCGTCTCAGAATTGATTCGTATGACTCTTTCCCGACCAATTGGACCCCAAGGAACTCAGAAAACGCAGCAAAAGGAGCGTGGGATCAACGGGAGAGAAGATACGAGGAAAAAAGCACCTGCTGAAAAATGTCGAAAATTCAGGTTTTCGTTTTTTGGCTGTAACTTTCGATGCGTTGATCGCGGCGTATTGGGACTGCGCCCAATCGATTTCTCTCGCAAAATTACGTCGGAATAGTGCCACAATTAATTTATCCCAGCACTTTTGTGAATCGCGAAAATTTTCGCCAAAAATACAAAGGGGTTAACCTTCCTTTTTTTTTGACCAAAAAATTTTTCGTCTCAGAATTGATTCGTATGACTCTTTCCCGACCAATTGGACCCCAAGGAACTCAGAAAACGCAGCAAAAGGAGCGTGGGATCAACGGGAGAGAAGATACGAGGAAAAAAGCACCTGCTGAAAAATGTCGAAAATTCAGGTTTTCGTTTTTTGGCTGTAACTTTCGATGCGTTGATCGCAGCGTATTGGGACTGCGCCCAATCGATTTCTCTCGCAAAATTACGTCGGAATATTGCCACAATTAATTTATTCCAGCACTTTTGTGAATCGCGAAAATTTTCGCCAAAAATGCAAAGGGGTTAACCTTCCTTTTTTTTTGACCAAAAAATTTTTCGTCTCAGAATTGATTCGTATGACTCTTTCCCGTATGGCTGTAACTTTCGATGCGTTGATCGCAGCGTATTGGGACTGCGCCCAATCGATTTCTCTCGCAAAATTACGTCGGAATAGTGCCACAATTAATTTATTCCAGCACTTTTGAAAATCGCGAAAATTTTCGCCAAAAATACAAAGGGGTTAACCTTCCTTTTTTTTTGACCAAAAAATTTTTCGTCTCAGAATTGATTCGTATGACTCTTTCCCGACCAATTGGACCCCAAGGAACTCAGAAATCGCAGCAAAAGGAGCGTGGGATCAACGGGAGAGAAGATACGAGGAAAAAAGCACCTGCTGAAAAATGTCGAAAATTCAGGTTTTCGTTTTTTGGCTGTAACTTTCGATGCGTTGATCGCAGCGTATTGGGACTGCGCCCAATCGATTTCTCTCGCAAAATTACGTCGGAATAGTGCCACAATTAATTTATTCCAGCACTTTTGAAAATCGCGAAAACTTTCGCCAATAATACAAAGGGGTTAACCTTCCTTTTTTTTTGACCAAAAAATTTTTCGTCTCAGAATTGATTCGTATGACTCTTTCCCGACCAATTGGACCCCAAGGAACTCAGAAAACGCAGCAAAAGGAGCGTGGGATCAACGGGAGAGAAGATACGAGGAAAAAAGCACCTGCTGAAAAATGTCGAAAATTCAGGTTTTCGTTTTTTGGCTGTAACTGTCGATGCGTTGATCGCAGCGTATTGGGACTGCGCCCAATCGATTTCTCTCGCAAAATTACGTCGGAATAGTGCCACAATTAATTTATTCCAGCGCTTTTGAAAATCGCGAAAATTTTCGCCAAAAATACAAAGGGGTTAACCTTCCTTTTTTTTTGACCAAAAAATTTTTCGTCTCAGAATTGATTCGTATGACTCTTTCCCGACCAATTGGACCCCAAGGAACTCAGAAAACGCAGCAAAAGGAGCGTGGGATCAACGGGAGAGAAGATACGAGGAAAATAGCACCTGCTGAAAAATGTCGAAAATTCAGGTTTTCGTTTTTTGGCTGTAACTTTCGATGCGTTGATCGCAGCGTATTGGGACTGCGCCCAATCGATTTCTCTCGCAAAATTACGTCGGAATAGTGCCACAATTAATTTATTCCAGCACTTTTGAAAATCGCGAAAATTTTCGCCAAAAATACAAAGGGGTTAACCTTCCTTTTTTTTTGACCAAAAAATTTTTCGTCTCAGAATTGATTCGTATGACTCTTTCCCGACCAATTGGACCCCAAGGAACTCAGAAAACGCAGCAAAAGGAGCGTGGGATCAACGGGAGAGAAGATACGAGGAAAAAAGCACCTGCTGAAAAATGTCGAAAATTCAGGTTTTCGTTTTTTGGCTGTAACTTTCGATGCGTTGATCGCGGCGTATTGGGACTGCGCCCAATCGATTTCTCTCGCAAAATTACGTCGGAATAGTGCCACAATTAATTTATTCCAGCACTTTTGAAAATCGCGAAAATTTTCGCCAAAAATACAAAGGGGTTAACCTTCCTTTTTTTTTGACCAAAAAATTTTTCGTCTCAGAATTGATTCGTATGACTCTTTCCCGACCAATTGGACCCCAAGGAACTCAGAAAACGCAGCAAAAGGAGCGTGGGATCAACGGGAGAGAAGATACGAGGAAAAAAGCACCTGCTGAAAAATGTCGAAAATTCAGGTTTTCGTTTTTTGGCTGTAACTTTCGATGCGTTGATCGCGGCGTATTGGGACTGCGCCCAATCGATTTCTCTCGCAAAATTACGTCGGAAAAGTGCCACAATTAATTTATTCCAGCACTTTTGAAAATCGCGAAAATTTTCGCCAAAAATACAAAGGGGTTAACCTTCCTTTTTTTTTGACCAAAAAATTTTTCGTCTCAGAATTGATTCGTATGACTCTTTCCCGACCAATTGGACCCCAAGGAACTCAGAAAACGCAGCAAAAGGAGCGTGGGATCAACGGGAGAGAAGATACGAGGAAAAAAGCACCTGCTGAAAAATGTCGAAAATTCAGGTTTTCGTTTTTTGGCTGTAACTTTCGATGCGTTGATCGCAGCGTATTGGGACTGCGCCCAATCGATTTCTCTCGCAAAATTACGTCGGAATAGTGCCACAATTAATTTATTCCAGCACTTTTGTGAATCGCGAAAATTTTCGCCAAAAATACAAAGGGGTTAACCTTCCTTTTTTTTGACCTAAAAATTTTTCGTCTCAGAATTGATTCGTATGACTCTTTCCCGACCAATTGGACCCTAAGGAACTCAGAAAACGCAGCAAAAGGAGCGTGGGATCAACGGGAGAGAAGATACGAGGAAAAAAGCACCTGCTGAAAAATGTCGAAAATTCAGGTTTTCGTTTTTTGGCTGTAACTTTCGATGCGTTGATCGCAGCGTATTGGGACTGCGCCCAATCGATTTCTCTCGCAAAATTACGTCGGAATAGTGCCACAATTAATTTATTCCAGCACTTTTGAAAATCGCGAAAATTTTCGCCAAAAATACAAAGGGGTTAACCTTCCTTTTTTTTTGACCAAAAAATTTTTCGTCTCAGAATTGATTCGTATGACTCTTTCCCGACCAATTGGACCCCAAGGAACTCAGAAAACGCAGCAAAAGGAGCGTGGGATCAACGGGAGAGAAGATACGAGGGAAAAAGCACCTGCTGAAAAATGTCGAAAATTCAGGTTTTCGTTTTTTGGCTGTAACTTTCGATGCGTTGATCGCAGCGTATTGGGACTGCGCCCAATCGATTTCTCTCGCAAAATTACGTCGGAATAGTGCCACAATTAATTTATTCCAGCACTTTTGAAAATCGCGAAAATTTTCGCCAAAAATACAAAGGGGTTAACCTTCCTTTTTTTTTGACCAAAAAATTTTTCGTCTCAGAATTGATTCGTATGACTCTTTCCCGACCAATTGGACCCCAAGGAACTCAGAAAACGCAGCAAAAGGAGCGTGGGATCAACGGGAGAGAAGATACGAGGAAAAAAGCACCTGCTGAAAAATGTCGAAAATTCAGGTTTTCGTTTTTTGGCTGTAACTTTCGATGCGTTGATCGCGGCGTATTGGGACTGCGCCCAATCGATTTCTCTCGCAAAATTACGTCGGAATAGTGCCACAATTAATTTATTCCAGCACTTTTGTGAATCGCGAAAATTTTCGCCAAAAATACAAAGGGGTTAACCTTCCTTTTTTTTTGACCAAAAAATTTTTCGTCTCAGAATTGATTCGTATGACTCTTTCCCGACCAATTGGACCCCAAGGAACTCAGAAAACGCAGCAAAAGGAGCGTGGGATCAACGGGAGAGAAGATACGAGGAAAAAAGCACCTGCTGAAAAATGTCGAAAATTCAGGTTTTCGTTTTTTGGCTGTAACTTTCGATGCGTTGATCGCAGCGTATTGGGACTGCGCCCAATCGATTTCTCTCGCAAAATTACGTCGGAATAGTGCCACAATTAATTTATTCCAGCACTTTTGAAAATCGCGAAAATTTTCGCCAAAAATACAAAGGGGTTAACCTTCCTTTTTTTTTGACCAAAAAATTTTTCGTCTCAGAATTGATTCGTATGACTCTTTCCCGACCAATTGGACCCCAAGGAACTCAGAAAACGCAGCAAAAGGAGCGTGGGATCAACGGGAGAGAAGATACGAGGAAAAAAGCACCTGCTGAAAAATGTCGAAAATTCAGGTTTTCGTTTTTTGGCTGTAACTTTCGATGCGTTGATCGCAGCGTATTGGGACTGCGCCCAATCGATTTCTCTCGCAAAATTACGTCGGAATAGTGCCACAATTAATTTATTCCAGCACTTTTGAAAATCGCGAAAATTTTCGCCCAAAATACAAAGGGGTTAACCTTCCTTTTTTTTTGACCAAAAAATTTTTCGTCTCAGAATTGATTCGTATGACTCTTTCCCGACCAATTGGACCCCAAGGAACTCAGAAAACGCAGCAAAAGGAGCGTGGGATCAACGGGAGAGAAGATACGAGGAAAAAAGCACCTGCTGAAAAATGTCGAAAATTCAGGTTTTCGTTTTTTGGCTGTAACTTTCGATGCGTTGATCGCGGCGTATTGGGACTGCGCCCAATCGATTTCTCTCGCAAAATTACGTCGGAATAGTGCCACAATTAATTTATTCCAGCACTTTTGTGAATCGCGAAAATTTTCGCCAAAAATACAAAGGGGTTAACCTTCCTTTTTTTTTGACCAAAAAATTTTTCGTCTCAGAATTGATTCGTATGACTCTTTCCCGACCAATTGGACCCCAAGGAACTCAGAAAACGCAGCAAAAGGAGCGTGGGATCAACGGGAGAGAAGATACGAGGAAAAAAGCACCTGCTGAAAAATGTCGAAAATTCAGGTTTTCGTTTTTTGGCTGTAACTTTCGATGCGTTGATCGCAGCGTATTGGGACTGCGCCCAATCGATTTCTCTCGCAAAATTACGTCGGAATAGTGCCACAATTAATTTATTCCAGCACTTTTGAAAATCGCGAAAATTTTCGCCAAAAATACAAAGGGGTTAACCTTCCTTTTTTTTTGACCAAAAAATTTTTCGTCTCAGAATTGATTCGTATGACTCTTTCCCGACCAATTGGACCCCAAGGAACTCAGAAAACGCAGCAAAAGGAGCGTGGGATCAACGGGAGAGAAGATACGAGGAAAAAAGCACCTGCTGAAAAATGTCGAAAATTCAGGTTTTCGTTTTTTGGCTGTAACTTTCGATGCGTTGATCGCAGCGTATTGGGACTGCGCCCAATCGATTTCTCTCGCAAAATTACGTCGGAATAGTGCCACAATTAATTTATTCCAGCACTTTTGAAAATCGCGAAAACTTTCGCCAAAAATACAACCTTCCTTTTTTTTTGACCAAAAAATTTTTCGTCTCAGAATTGATTCGTATGACTCTTTCCCGACCAATTGGACCCCAAGGAACTCAGAAAACGCAGCAAAAGGAGCGTGGGATCAACGGGAGAGAAGATACGAGGAAAAAAGCACCTGCTGAAAAATGTCGAAAATTCAGGTTTTCGATTTTTGGCTGTAACTTTCGATGCGTTGATCGCAGCGTATTGGGACTGCGCCCAATCGATTTCTCTCGCAAAATTACGTCGGAATAGTGCCACAATTAATTTATTCCAGCACTTTTGAAAATCGCGAAAACTTTCGCCAAAAATACAACCTTCCTTTTTTTTTGACCAAAAAATTTTTCGTCTCAGAATTGATTCGTATGACTCTTTCCCGACCAATTGGACCCCAAGGAACTCAGAAAACGCAGCAAAAGGAGCGTGGGATCAACGGGAGAGAAGATACGAGGAAAAAAGCACCTGCTGAAAAATGTCGAAAATTCAGGTTTTCGTTTTTTGGCTGTAACTTTCGATGCGTTGATCGCAGCGTATTGGGACTGCGCCCAATCGATTTCTCTCGCAAAATTACGTCGGAATAGTGCCACAATTAATTTATTCCAGCACTTTTGAAAATCGCGAAAATTTTCGCCAAAAATACAAAGGGGTTAACCTTCCTTTTTTTTTGACCAAAAAATTTTTCGTCTCAGAATTGATTCGTATGACTCTTTCCCGACCAATTGGACCCCAAGGAACTCAGAAAACGCAGCAAAAGGAGCGTGGGATCAACGGGAGAGAAGATACGAGGAAAAAAGCACCTGCTGAAAAATGTCGAAAATTCAGGTTTTCGTTTTTTGGCTGTAACTTTCGATGCGTTGATCGCAGCGTATTGGGACTGCGCCCAATCGATTTCTCTCGCAAAATTACGTCGGAATAGTGCCACAATTAATTTATTCCAGCACTTTTGAAAATCGCGAAAATTTTCGCCAAAAATACAAAGGGGTTAACCTTCCTTTTTTTTTGACCAAAAAATTTTTCGTCTCAGAATTGATTCGTATGACTCTTTCCCGACCAATTGGACCCCAAGGAACTCAGAAATCGCAGCAAAAGGAGCGTGGGATCAACGGGAGAGAAGATACGAGGAAAAAAGCACCTGCTGAAAAATGTCGAAAATTCAGGTTTTCGTTTTTTGGCTGTAACTTTCGATGCGTTGATCGCAGCGTATTGGGACTGCGCCCAATCGATTTCTCTCGCAAAATTACGTCGGAATAGTGCCACAATTAATTTATTCCAGCGCTTTTGAAAATCGCGAAAATTTTCGCCAAAAATACAAAGGGGTTAACCTTCCTTTTTTTTTGACCAAAAAATTTTTCGTCTCAGAATTGATTCGTATGACTCTTTCCCGACCAATTGGACCCCAAGGAACTCAGAAAACGCAGCAAAAGGAGCGTGGGATCAACGGGAGAGAAGATACGAGGAAAAAAGCACCTGCTGAAAAATGTCGAAAATTCAGGTTTTCGTTTTTTGGCTGTAACTTTCGATGCGTTGATCGCAGCGTATTGGGACTGCGCCCAATCGATTTCTCTCGCAAAATTACGTCGGAATAGTGCCACAATTAATTTATTCCAGCACTTTTGAAAATCGCGAAAATTTTCGCCAAAAATACAAAGGGGTTAACCTTCCTTTTTTTTTGACCAAAAAATTTTTCGTCTCAGAATTGATTCGTATGACTCTTTCCCGACCAATTGGACCCCAAGGAACTCAGAAAACGCAGCAAAAGGAGCGTGGGATCAACGGGAGAGAAGATACGAGGAAAAAAGCACCTGCTGAAAAATGTCGAAAATTCAGGTTTTCGTTTTTTGGCTGTAACTTTCGATGCGTTGATCGCGGCGTATTGGGACTGCGCCTAATCGATTTCTCTCGCAAAACTACGTCGGAATAGTGCCACAATTAATTTATTCCAGCACTTTTGAAAATCGCGAAAATTTTCGCCAAAAATACAAAGGGGTTAACCTTCCTTTTTTTTTGACCAAAAAATTTTTCGTCTCAGAATTGATTCGTATGACTCTTTCCCGACCAATTGGACCCCAAGGAACTCAGAAAACGCAGCAAAAGGAGCGTGGGATCAACGGGAGAGAAGATACGAGGAAAAAAGCACCTGCTGAAAAATGTCGAAAATTCAGGTTTTCGTTTTTTGGCTGTAACTTTCGATGCGTTGATCGCGGCGTATTGGGACTGCGCCCAATCGATTTCTCTCGCAAAATTACGTCGGAATAGTGCCACAATTAATTTATCCCAGCACTTTTGTGAATCGCGAAAATTTTCGCCAAAAATACAAAGGGGTTAACCTTCCTTTTTTTTTGACCAAAAAATTTTTCGTCTCAGAATTGATTCGTATGACTCTTTCCCGACCAATTGGACCCCAAGGAACTCAGAAAACGCAGCAAAAGGAGCGTGGGATCAACGGGAGAGAAGATACGAGGAAAAAAGCACCTGCTGAAAAATGTCGAAAATTCAGGTTTTCGTTTTTTGGCTGTAACTTTCGATGCGTTGATCGCAGCGTATTGGGACTGCGCCCAATCGATTTCTCTCGCAAAATTACGTCGGAATATTGCCACAATTAATTTATTCCAGCACTTTTGTGAATCGCGAAAATTTTCGCCAAAAATGCAAAGGGGTTAACCTTCCTTTTTTTTTGACCAAAAAATTTTTCGTCTCAGAATTGATTCGTATGACTCTTTCCCGTATGGCTGTAACTTTCGATGCGTTGATCGCAGCGTATTGGGACTGCGCCCAATCGATTTCTCTCGCAAAATTACGTCGGAATAGTGCCACAATTAATTTATTCCAGCACTTTTGAAAATCGCGAAAATTTTCGCCAAAAATACAAAGGGGTTAACCTTCCTTTTTTTTTGACCAAAAAATTTTTCGTCTCAGAATTGATTCGTATGACTCTTTCCCGACCAATTGGACCCCAAGGAACTCAGAAATCGCAGCAAAAGGAGCGTGGGATCAACGGGAGAGAAGATACGAGGAAAAAAGCACCTGCTGAAAAATGTCGAAAATTCAGGTTTTCGTTTTTTGGCTGTAACTTTCGATGCGTTGATCGCAGCGTATTGGGACTGCGCCCAATCGATTTCTCTCGCAAAATTACGTCGGAATAGTGCCACAATTAATTTATTCCAGCACTTTTGAAAATCGCGAAAACTTTCGCCAATAATACAAAGGGGTTAACCTTCCTTTTTTTTTGACCAAAAAATTTTTCGTCTCAGAATTGATTCGTATGACTCTTTCCCGACCAATTGGACCCCAAGGAACTCAGAAAACGCAGCAAAAGGAGCGTGGGATCAACGGGAGAGAAGATACGAGGAAAAAAGCACCTGCTGAAAAATGTCGAAAATTCAGGTTTTCGTTTTTTGGCTGTAACTTTCGATGCGTTGATCGCAGCGTATTGGGACTGCGCCCAATCGATTTCTCTCGCAAAATTACGTCGGAATAGTGCCACAATTAATTTATTCCAGCGCTTTTGAAAATCGCGAAAATTTTCGCCAAAAATACAAAGGGGTTAACCTTCCTTTTTTTTTGACCAAAAAATTTTTCGTCTCAGAATTGATTCGTATGACTCTTTCCCGACCAATTGGACCCCAAGGAACTCAGAAAACGCAGCAAAAGGAGCGTGGGATCAACGGGAGAGAAGATACGAGGAAAAAAGCACCTGCTGAAAAATGTCGAAAATTCAGGTTTTCGTTTTTTGGCTGTAACTTTCGATGCGTTGATCGCAGCGTATTGGGACTGCGCCCAATCGATTTCTCTCGCAAAATTACGTCGGAATAGTGCCACAATTAATTTATTCCAGCACTTTTGAAAATCGCGAAAATTTTCGCCCAAAATACAAAGGGGTTAACCTTCCTTTTTTTTTGACCAAAAAATTTTTCGTCTCAGAATTGATTCGTATGACTCTTTCCCGACCAATTGGACCCCAAGGAACTCAGAAAACGCAGCAAAAGGAGCGTGGGATCAACGGGAGAGAAGATACGAGGAAAAAAGCACCTGCTGAAAAATGTCGAAAATTCAGGTTTTCGTTTTTTGGCTGTAACTTTCGATGCGTTGATCGCGGCGTATTGGGACTGCGCCCAATCGATTTCTCTCGCAAAATTACGTCGGAATAGTGCCACAATTAATTTATTCCAGCACTTTTGTGAATCGCGAAAATTTTCGCCAAAAATACAAAGGGGTTAACCTTCCTTTTTTTTTGACCAAAAAATTTTTCGTCTCAGAATTGATTCGTATGACTCTTTCCCGACCAATTGGACCCCAAGGAACTCAGAAAACGCAGCAAAAGGAGCGTGGGATCAACGGGAGAGAAGATACGAGGAAAAAAGCACCTGCTGAAAAATGTCGAAAATTCAGGTTTTCGTTTTTTGGCTGTAACTTTCGATGCGTTGATCGCAGCGTATTGGGACTGCGCCCAATCGATTTCTCTCGCAAAATTACGTCGGAATAGTGCCACAATTAATTTATTCCAGCACTTTTGAAAATCGCGAAAATTTTCGCCAAAAATACAAAGGGGTTAACCTTCCTTTTTTTTTGACCAAAAAATTTTTCGTCTCAGAATTGATTCGTATGACTCTTTCCCGACCAATTGGACCCCAAGGAACTCAGAAAACGCAGCAAAAGGAGCGTGGGATCAACGGGAGAGAAGATACGAGGAAAAAAGCACCTGCTGAAAAATGTCGAAAATTCAGGTTTTCGTTTTTTGGCTGTAACTTTCGATGCGTTGATCGCAGCGTATTGGGACTGCGCCCAATCGATTTCTCTCGCAAAATTACGTCGGAATAGTGCCACAATTGATTTATTCCAGCACTTTTGAAAATCTCGAAAATTTTCGCTAAAAATACAAAGGGGTTAACCTTCCTTTTTTTTTGACCAAAAAATTTTTCGTCTCAGAATTGATTCGTATGACTTTTTCTCGACCAATTGGACCCCAAGGAACTCAGAAAACGCAGCAAAAGGAGCGTGGGATCAACGGGAAAGAAGATACGAGGAAAAAAGCACCTGCTGAAAAATGTCGAAAATTCAGGTTTTCGTTTTTTGGCTGTAACTTTCGATGCGTTGATCGCAGCGTATTGGGACTGCGCCCAATCGAATTCTCTCGCAAAATTACGTCGGAATAGTGCCACAATTAATTTATTCCAGCACTTTTGAAAATCGCGAAAATTTTCGCCAAAAATACAAAGGGGTTAACCTTCCTTTTTTTTTGACCAAAAAATTTTTCGTCTCAGAATTGATTCGTATGACTCTTTCCCGACCAATTGGACCCCAAGGAACTCAGAAAACGCAGCAAAAGGAGCGTGGGATCAACGGGAGAGAAGATACGAGGAAAAAAGCACCTGCTGAAAAATGTCGAAAATTCAGGTTTTCGTTTTTTGGCTGTAACTTTCGATGCGTTGATCGCAGCGTATTGGGACTGCGCCCAATCGATTTCTCTCGCAAAATTACTTCGGAATAGTGCCACAATTAATTTATTCCAGCACTTTTGAAAAACGCGAAAATTTTCGCCAAAAATGCAAAGGGGTTAGCCTTACTTTTTTTTCATTTTTCGACCAAAAAATTTTTGACTCGGATTCGATTTGTATGACCCTTTTCTGACTAATTGGGCCCCCAGGAACTCAGATAACGCAGCGAAAGTAACCTGGGATGAACAGCGATGAAGTTACGATGGAAAAAGCACCAGCTGAAAAATGTCGAAAACCCAGGTTCTCGTTTTTCGGCTATAACTCTTCGTACGTTGCTCGCAGCGTATTGGTACTGCGCCCAATCGTTTTCTCTCGCAAAATTACGTCGGAATAGTGCATCAAAGAATTTATTCCAGCACTTTTCAAAATCGCCAAAATTTTCGCCAAAAATGCGAAGGGGTTAGCCTTACTTTTTTTTCATTTTTCGACCAAACAATTTTTGACTCGGATTCGATTTGTATGACCCTATCCCGACTCATTGGACCCCCTAGGAACTCAGAAAACGCAGCGAAAGTAGCCTGGGATCAACAGCGATGAAGTTACGATGGAAAAAGCACCAGCTGAAAAATGTCGAAAACTCAGGTTCTCGTTTTTCGGCTCTAACTCTTCGTACGTTGCTCGCAGCGTATTGGTACTGCGCCCAATCGTTTTCTCTTGCAGAATTACGTCGGAATGGTGCATCAAAGAATTTATTCCAGCACTTTTCAAAATCGTCACAAACAAAAAGCCGAGAAAATGCAGATCAATTTTCGCATTCTTTGACTGTAGCGTTTAATCCGTTGCTCGCGGCAATGTGTAACTTTTCGCAGTTTGTTTTACACATAAAGTGACGTCGATATTTTTAAACCTCGTTAAAATGGTACTGAGCAATCAACGGAATCCGAGATATTTTTCGTTAAAATTTCGTCAGGCACCAGGAAACCATCTGGCCCCCCCCGGCTCAGGGGGGTCGCTCAAAAAGAGTGACTGATCACTTGATTGCTGTCGATACCGATCGTGTCCGTCTACATGCATTCCTGTTTGCTAACTTCAAAGTGCTCCCTATTCACGCACTACGTCTAATTGGAACTAGTTCAAGAATTCATCTACTGTTGTCAAACTGCTTTCATCCAAAACTTCATCGTGGTTAAATCCAATCAGCCGCTTCCGAAACATAACAAGATTTTACCACTGTAATCGACAAAAATCCTTGACCTGATTGCATTGTGGGTGTACGATGCTGGCTACTTTTGGACGGAATCGAGTTGTGCAAGTAAACTATTGTCTGAATTCAAGTTCTTTCAATTTCAACAAGAAAGTGTTTCATATTTCAATATTATTATTTATTTTATTTCACCTCATATCTTACAGAGTATGGGTTTCCCCGTTATAAGGCATAAAGATGATACTTGTCATTGGCAATAATATCTGATATATTACATACAAAAAATACTTCCTACTTATATTGGTAAACGTGATTCTCTCGTAAGTGGTGTATGAATTCATTTTCCACGGTTAATTAATAATGCTCGTCGTCAGAAAATTGGTGTAGCTTTCTTCTCGGATTCAGCGGATTAATAACGGATATGCAGCACCTGCACAGGCATCTGACGTACCGGCATCGATGTTCCGCGCTTTGATATATCATGTGTTGGCAAGTTACGCTCATTCGAAACTCACAAGACCCCATCGCAGAGTATCGTCGGCTGTCGCAAGCGTCCAGCACCAGCGCACGTTAGCGATTAACATAACCTCTCGTGCTCCATAACCTGAAAGCAATAAGGCCCAAATAAATCACCACGTGAGAAGTAGAAAAGGAGCGTCAGTGAACGCAAGTTGGTGATCGAACTTTCGATAATAAACCGTTAATGAAAGTATCAAAATGGGTAAAAAGTCGAAGATTGGAAAGCAGCGGAAGGATAAATATTATCAGTTAGCCAAGGAGACAGGTTAGTGCTCTATATGAGAAATTCTAACCTAACTTAAAACTATCCACATTTTTTCAATGGCTTGATATTAATTGAAATTTTACCTTACCCAGGTTTCAGATCTCGTGCGGCGTTCAAGTTGATCCAACTCAATCGTAAATTCGAATTCTTGCAAAAGTCTAGAGTATGCATAGATCTCTGCGCTGCTCCTGGTGGTTGGATGCAAGTCGCCCGGCAGAACATGCCCGTGTCGTCAATCGTCATCGGCATAGATCTATTTCCGATAAAACCGATACCCGGCTGTATCAGCATTACCGAAGACATTACAACGGACAAATGTCGTGTCGCCATCTCCCGAGAGTTGAAAACGTGGAAGGCTGACGTTGTTCTCAACGACGGAGCCCCAAATGTTGGTAAAAATTGGCTGCACGATGCCTATCAGCAAACCTGCTTGACTCTGTCGGCTCTTAAAGTTGCCACACAATTTCTCAGACCTGGAGGATGGTTTGTCACTAAAGTCTTCAGGTCCAAGGATTATCATCCTCTTGTCTGGGTCCTGAAACAACTATTCAAGAAGGTATTATTAGTTGCTATGTATTATCAGATCCAAGCAAACATTAAATAATAAATATTTAAGCAGCTAACGCATATTGTTTTCGATTCAGGTACATGCCACAAAGCCTCAGGCTTCGCGTAACGAGTCAGCAGAAATATTTGTCGTATGTCAGTATTACATTGCACCGGATAAGCTTGACCCTAAATTTTTGGACCCCAAATATGTTTTCTCCGAACTGGACGTCGAGTCCAAGAATAAATTGAACGTCTTTCATCCAGAGAAGGCAAAAAAAGCCAAAGCTGAAGGATATGCTGAGAACGACTATACACTCCATCATAAGATGTCTGTCTCGGATTTCATAGCGAGAGAAAGCGGAATTGAAGCACTGCAGTATGCTTCAGAAATTTATATCGACGACGAGAGAATAGCATCTCATCCAAAAACAACCAAGGAAATATTAGAATGCTGCAAGGATATAAAAGTCTTGGGTAGGAAAGAATTAAGGTCTCTGTTAGCTTGGTGGAAATTGTTGAAGGAGGAATTCTGTAAACCCGAAGAAGATGCAGAAGCATCGACTCTGAACAAAGATGAAAGTACAGACCAGGTAAGGCCGCTGACCCTGGATGATGAAGAGGACAAAGAAGATTTAGCGATTGAAGAGGAAATCTCGGAACTCAAGGCGGAAGAATTGAGAGAAGCAAAAAGAAAACGAAAGAAGGCCAACAAAGAGAGACAAAAATTGAACGATCGATTGAACTTGAAAATGGTACACAAAGGAGACGAGGGGCCCAAGCTTGAAGGAGACGACATGTTTGACTTGAAAGAAATTAAAACACGCCAGCATTTGAACACCGTCATAGACCAAACACCTGACATGGTCGCTGAAAGTGAACCAGAATCTGACGACGAGAATTTTCTGCCAAAAAAATTAAGGTACGAAAAAGACACAGGGCACTTGGACAGCTCCGGGAAGTACTATAAGACGGAAGATAGTGAGCCTGAAGACACGGATGCAGATGATTCGGACAGTGATAAATCCGGGCTAGGTATGTAATCCATTCCTCGACCCCAATTTCTAATTATTCTGATGCTGTAGACATTTTATAACCATTTCACATTATGAATATCTGCATAACTGTCAAATTATATTGCACACAGGACTCAGTGAATCTGAAAACGAAACTCTTCAGGGTCAATCTAGAAAGAGGGGACTCGGAGAAGACACTACCAGCAATCCATTGGTCACAGATCTGGATGGACGAGACAAAATATCTAAAAGAGCACAGAAAGCAGAGCTGTGGTATGAAAGGGACATATTTAAAAATTTAGAAAACGACGGAGACGCGGATATTGAACTTGACAAAATGGCACAGCAATTGAAGAATAAAGGAGGAAGCATACTTGGTGAGGCAAAGTTAAATGCTAAGAAGCAAAAGAGTAATGAGAACGCACGTAGTGAGGATAGTGATGAGGAAGTCAGCAGCGATTCGGACGATTCAGATTACGACATTGAGGAAGCGATGGCTGATGATAAAAAACCTAAAAAAGTAAACGGGAAAGGCGGATTTGAAATTGTTAAAAAAGAGAATCGTAAGTAAATGGACAACTTGTTTCGATTAGTCTTATATCCAGTAATTAAAATCTCACCCCGAAATTTCACAATGATTCTAATTCGGTTTTGGCACTGTCAAATTCAATCAATAATGTCCGAATGTTTTCAGCATTCACAAAGAAAAGTAAGAGAAAATTAACGGACGAGGATTTGGCACTGGGTTCGCTGCTGGTGCAGAGTAAAAAGGCTCGGAGGGAACTTGTTGACGCAGCATGGAACCGTTACGCTTTCAACGACGAAAAACTACCCGAATGGTTTATCGAAGACGAAGAAAAACACATGAAAAAGGAGGCGCCTGTTCCGAAGGAACTCGTAGACGATTACAGAAAAAAAGTAGAAGACCTGAACGTCAGGCCGATCAAAAAAGTGCTCGAAGCGAAGGCAAGGAAGAAGAAGAGGGCTGTGCGTAGGTTGGAAAAGGCAAAGAAAAAGGCGGAGTCACTGATCGACAACGTGGATCTTACTGATGGCGAAAAAGCAAAACAAGTCAAAGCGTAAGTAATTCTCATCGTATTATTACAATCAATGAAATTGTAGTATTTGTGGTATCGAAAAATTTGTACAAACACCTGCGTCCGATGGCTTCTTCAATTAGTTGTTTATTTTTTATAGATTATACAGAAAGGCGCACAAGGAGCCGAAGAAGGAGGTGACATACGTCGTTGCGAAGAAACACTCGATGCAAAAGCGGGCGATAAGACCGGCAGGGGTTAAAGGACAATACAAAGTCGTCGATCCTAGAATGAAGAAAGATTTGAGAGCTGCCAAAGCGAAATCCAAGACCAAGGGTCGCGGTAAAAAAAGCAAAGGGGGAGGAAAGCCACCGAGAGGTAAACCCAAGGCGGCCAAAGCTAAGAAAGCTAAATAACAGGTTAATTCAGATTCCCATACGAACTGCGGCATTCGATTCCCGTAAAAAATACGAAATATTTATTTAAAAAAAAAACACACACACACTCGCACACGTAATCAATGCATATCGATTAATCGTTGTAAAACGTGTATCAAGAAAATAAGCCGCCAATGTAAGTGCATGAAAAAAATGAATTGTTTTCGAAACCTTCAAGCGCCGTCGTCTACGATTCTACGTGTTTTGAATAAAAATTAATTGTTGACAACATGTACGTTTTGTCTTTTGTCACTTATCTCCTTCACTTATCCTATCTCGGAAACATAGTCTCACTTTGAGTGGTATAAAGCAATCACCTCGTACAAACAGTTCTATTTACTTAGGATTACAGTGCTCTAAGATACGGGGCTATATATTATTGCCTATTATTTCAAATCAGCAACTTTGTGTTGAAATGACGTTTCTAATCACGTATCTCTTGTCGAAGAGCTCCTGCTTACTGAATTCGATTACATGCAGAGGGCATTTCCATACGACGTTTTGGCACTGTGGATAATCGCGTCAATAATTATTCGAATTCAAACTGCCAAGTTTTCAGCAAAACATATCAGGAGGCAGATATAAAATCGCGGCAATTTCTCACATATATTTTCAAATTTAGAATTTGTCTCAGATCTCTATATACCATTCACATATCGAACATCGAGACAAGTTTTCCTTAACTAGCTTTACCATTTTTTTTATTCATTTATTTTTTTTGAATTTTTTTAATATTTTGCACGGTTCATTAATTTCTGGATGAATAAAGTTCACCGCTGTGGAAAGAGAAAAAAACAATTTTAAACGCCTATAATTAGTAATGAGAAAGATTGCCATGCCGTTGTAATTTGTGCATCGCAAATGTTTATTTGCAAGGCACCCGTTTTTCATTCTCTGCCCGATGTCACGTGAATAATAATTATTAATGATAATTAGTCTTCCGTACAATGGTATAACGGTCAATAACAAAATCAAGATACCTCCGTCCTCACCCACAAGCGTCTTATTTGCCAGATTATTTTTGCCCACGCGAAACAAACAGCCAGTCAACGAATTATCACGAAAAGAAGAAAATCATATTGCAAACACTCTTAGTTAACAGTAATCTTAACAATTTTTTCGCAAAATATTGCTGACTAGGAATATAATTTTCTTCCATTCGTCGGTGTATTATTTTATTCATCATATACCGTATACGCACGTTATAACGATAGAATATTTCAAACATAAGAATGTCGTCAGACTTTTGAAATTTGAGTAATACGTCGTAGGCGAGCGTAAAAATACGGCGTTACTTTTTCCTTCTCTTTCTATCAGCGTTTTTTTTTTTATTTCCTACATAACGCGAAGAGTGTCCTTGAACTTTGAACTTGTACAGAGCGAATCGCGGATTATTGAAGGTCAAAGACTACGCAAACGAACCAGGGAACTTTTATTTCACGCCTCGCGTCATTTTTGTTTGTTCAATCGATACTGTAAATACGGTTTCTCAACACACGCACGGAATAAAGTCAAGTTACGGCAAAGTCTGAAACGTACATATTTTACATACAGAAATAAATTGTCATGGTAAATGCATATTGCTTGCATATTATATCCAAATACCGCATAAACATGCTTGTCTCGTCTAGATATTTAATTACCTACAGCATCCTTGTATTAAACATTGTACGATACTTACTTACATACGCATAAAAACACACGTGCATTATACCCACACGATGAATAATTAATATCCATGCATACAGGCGGTATATTGTAATTACTTTAACCATCAGGCGTCAGGATTCAAAGTATAAACAATTAACGTCCGAGTACCTGCTTCGCGTACGTTACAATGTCCGCTACGCGTATAACATTGCGTATAACAGTCGAAGCGGAGTGAAGTGAAAAATAGAGAAAATAAAAATCGAATACTAAATCGCTCGTGTCGATATAGATCGCAGACGCGGTGTAATTATACATGTATGTGTATATGTATGCCGATAGCAAGCGTACAGCACGTATACAACATCGCGGTAAAATTGAATATACCGAGTGTGTATACATATTAATAAATCGTCATTACAGAGCGGGGCGTGTGGCCTCCGTTAAACTTGACCTTGTTTTATTTTCAAACAACCCTGTAACAGCCGCGTGTATCCGTGACATATATCCATCACTGTGTTGGTATACGTACAAATGCATTCCCATTTGGAGCCACTTGCTGTGAAAACGGTTGTAAGAAAATCGAGGAAATAAAATTGTTTGAGATAAAAATTTGATTGTGTTTTCACTGGTTAGAATATCCGCGATATCCGTTTCTCGCCCCTCGATTGATCGCTTGGATCGATCCCTGTTTCTCAAAAATACGAAATCTGTTAGGTATACATATATACATGTATACCGTGTGTTGAACATTATTGTACGTACAACGTACATACGTATCTTGCATTGCGCAATCGTAGACAATAATTTATATAACAAGAGACCGTGACGAGTCTACAATCTGGCAATGAACTTGACCCTTAAGCGGATTCTATTAAGGCCTATCTACGCATGCATGTCGCTATAGGTATGCAGCTAAAACTATGCAAACTAGGCATACGAGGCGGGCAGAGAAGTATACCTACATGTCGTACATATGTACACACACAATACCGAGGGCATTTGTTCGCATAGTTGCACCAATGGTCTTGCGGCACTTGACTACCTCCATGTGTACGTATGCGCTCGATTATGAGCATAATGCCGTCGATGGTTAGCACACATCCAGGTGGGCATATATGCCCGCTCCGTGTTTACCTACCTAGATGTAAACGACGCGAAGGTCAAGTGCATCATGCTAGGAAATAGCTGCGGCGACGCGCAGCTTTAACCAAGGACGCGAGACTCCGAATGCTCGGTATGATATATGATAGATGTACCTGTTATACGAATGTGCATCGTCGTTATGATTACGGAAGGTGCTACGACCACCGAGGCTCGTTAAACCAAGCGGAATGGAGAAGCGAAGGAGAAAATCCAACGTTTCGTGTTTTTATGCTCTATTTTTTTTTTTTTTAATACTCTTACGGATGATAAACGGGGAACCAAGTACCTGGGTATTATGTATGTTCTGTATCCGCGAAAAACGATGCGCGGTTATATACCGTCGCCTGCTTCTCATTTGCATCATCAAACTAGGTATGTTTGTCATCGCAAACAAACGCGCGGCATAAAATCGCGTCAATTCAACCTTGAGGATGCTTCGGTCGCTTATGTCATTTTTAAGCCGGATTTTTTTTTTCTTCTCATCCTACAGAGATAAACGATCGGCGAACCGGCGAGTGGGCGTCGGTTGCCTCGTTGCCTTGATTTTGGAGGATTTTTATCTTTTCTATTTCAAAAGAATCGCGCGTTTACGAGTAATTTTATAAAAGCGCGCAATCGACGCCGCCTGCATAGGCGGCAACCCAAGTTACGTTGGTACAATCCGGGCTGCTATACTTGGCGGAAATATACAAAGGGCGTAACGGGGCGGGAAATTTGGCAAGTTCTTCGCTTCTTGTTTACTTCGTTTAATCGTCGCTCGACGATATTGTGTAAAAAGCGAACCACTACCACATACCGAGACTTATGAACGTACTTTAAATTTCGACGCAGTATTTATTTTCAAATATTATTCGACGCTGTTTCCAATATGTTTAAAAAGAAATTACAAACGTCGCGCCAAACCGACGAAAACTCAAATTTACAATTGTATATATATAAAAGTTGAAAAAAAAAAAAAAAAAAAAAACAAGCAAACAATACAGGAACGCGATTAGCTTATCGCTTCCGTTATTGCAATCATTGTCCGGTCATTAAAATATAATTACGGAAAAAATATCTTCGCTCTGACATTGACGCGTGTAACAAAATGCCGCGCGGATCCCTCTTATCATCAGCCTCGTACCAAATACATTTTCCAAACCGAAAGCGCTGACGCGGCTGGTACCGGAAGTGGTATAAGGTTATCGGCGACGCAGCTTTGACACGCGCGGATTCTGAGCGGTATTTCAAAATAATACGTATACATCGGCCGTTCTTTCGTCGTCGATATTCCAACAGAGATCGTTCCTTGTTTGTTTGCCGTTTTTCCTTCTTTCTTTCTTTCCTTCCGTGTCCCACATTTATTTCCGATATCCCGGTCCCTCAGCCCTCCGTGGTCCTCCCGCCCCCGCCGTTTTTCCACCTGTCACCATTTGTCAGCGATACCGAGCAAGTAAGTGCGATGATGCAACTGCGTAGCGTCGGGACGCTGCGCGGTCGATGTCAAGGCCAAGGTCGTCTCGTCAGTCGCGTCGATCGCCGTTTAAAGTCCGTTGCACGCGGTGAAACTTCGTCCCGTCCGCGTGCACGTTACAGGCATTCGTAGACGTGAGGGGCATGTGTGTCCATACCCTGTGTAAACCGACTAATGGCCGCGGGGTGAGAGGATATAGGTGAATGATTATTCAGCTAACATATAGTCAGTCATCCTACCTCAACAACAAATCACGGTTATCGTTATACTCGCGGTTCTGTGTACGCACGCCTAGGGTACGGGGCCAGAGTTTACGGAATGTTTGCAAAGCAGTTTACCGCATATGACGGAAAAATACTTTGCCACTTTTCGAGTACGAGCGAGTGACGCAACTCTAAAAAATAAATTATCGTAAAACCTGAAGATAGTGAAAGAAAATATTTACAGACCGTTACCGATTATTTTCATATTTCTTATTTATTTTTACGCGTACACCTTACGGACTTGCATATACATATACTCGTATTAGTTTATTTCTTTCGTATCGTGGTCCAATTAATCATTTTTCGTATAAATTAGAATTGAAAACGAAGTAAGGACATCAAGGTGATGCCCGATACTCCTATTTTGGTAACAAAAACCGTTATCCAAATTTCTCCGAGACGATTAATCTTGCGAATAAAAGTCGAAACAGCCAACTGCGGAATTGTTTGGCGCATTTCGATGTTGATTGATGTAAGATTAATAGGATCACTGTACAAAAAACATAAACGAATACATATATATATATATATACGTATAAGTCCGTAAGGTGTACACACAAGAATAAATTTATAAAAATATTCCAATAATTGCTATCGACCACTAAATATTTTCCTACCTCCTCCAGGTTTAGCGACAATTTTTTTTCTCAACATTTGTCACAAATTTGTCGAGTGATTAACCTTAAAGAAAAAAAGAATCAAGTTAATAAATGAACCACCCTGCTATATTGTACACCCTGGCTTTGCTCTACATAAATTCGATGGCGTCTTTCGTGCTTTTGGTAACTATTGAATTAGCCTGAAAACCATCGTACGATTACAGTATTTATTTTCTACAACGACATGTTGTTTAAAGCTCCGGATCAAACAAGACAAATTCCACAGCCGGTCCGAGAGTCCAAATTCACGACCCGACCGAGATTATAACAAACACATCCTATTTACCGACCCTAGTATGAGCGATTCTAACGCGAGCAGATGGTTTATTATTTAAATTTCAAGGTGTCTTGAAATCGGTAGAACGATGAGAAGGGACCCCCCGATCGTCCTTGCGCGTTGTCTCTCCTCCTCGAGGGTTTGTAATCGAATTGCGCAACCCTCCAGTTTCTTCTCCCGCATCTGGATTGTGTAATATACGGTTAAGAGGAGGAGAACTCGCTTTTCGCCCCGCGGGTCGTCAGGGAGTACGGGGTTGCTGATGGAAAGGGACCGTTAAGCCCGACGTATACCGGGAGAGTTTAAGGTCAGGGTTGACCTAGCTGCGAAGTTCGAGAAACACTCGTACACAGGTGAATCGAAACAACACCCACACAACCCACGCTCGTATCCGAATAGCTAACTGCTCGCCGTTTCATCGAACGAGCTGCGCGCGCTTCGACGCTTGCGTCGCGATGCCTCAGCCACTGTCAAGGTCATTCTCGGTCACGGGCGACGCTCGTTTGCTGATCCAGGGACGAGGCGAACAAGAGCGGCAAAACCGGCAAAACTCGAACCTTCCGTACTCCGTCCTTGATTTGCGTTATACAAGCAATTCCCGAGAGGAGGAAGAATTTTTTAATGCAGAGATTAAAAAAATAAAACAAACAAAACAAATGGCGGTCAAACGAACCCGGCTGGTATCCTTTCCTCCCACTTTGTACCCCTGACCTTCCTGTGAATAATTTCCCTCCGAGCCTACATCAAACATGCAGGAGGCATGGTCCCGGGTTCCAACCCCCCCACCCCCACAAGGTTCGTACGCGCCTGCCTTCCTGGATTCCCAAGTCCCCCAAGGGGCGACAGGGTTAAACCGAGCGCCGAGGGTGCGGACAAGTTCAAGGCCGCAATGTCCGGGCCGCGCCCGGGCGAGCCAACCCAAATACGATTTCACCTCCCCTGCAATCGGGAAATAAAACTGGTACCCGCGCAGTGTGTGTGTATGTGTGTGTGTGGGGGGGGATTCATGGTCGAGAGCCTCCGGAACCCTTCTACAGAGGTCGAGTATCGTGAAAACTTCCCAAAGCTGCTCTAGTTTTCGAAAATTTTATACTCTATCCAGTCACACATCGTGTACCTGGTGAAAATGATTTTTACAATTCTCTAAGAATTTTTAAGAAATTTTTACAACATTTCGTACATTTATGTGCAAAAAATTGTAAACACGCACGGTCTCTCATAAAAATTTGCAGATTTCCCATGAAAATTTGCATTCCCTCGGTAAAAAATTTACAAGCTGATGCAATTTTTTTTTTATACAATTAAAAATTTTCATCAAGGATGGACATTGGTTTTCCTATTGTAATTACAAATGTATAACCTATGAGAAAGAAGAAATGAGGAGATATAACGATAATTATCGGTCGATTTCAGCCAACGTCCCGAATAACTTGAAAATTACCGACTACAATAATGTCCGGAATAACGAATGGACGTAAACAATTGAGAAATCCTACGTAACATTAATGTGTATATTAATAGATGTTGTGAGAATTCATCGTTTCTATTACGAAACGGACTAGAATAATTCTGTAAAAATTACAACGCTTACGTCTCGTAATTTCCAAGTACCAAAAGCGTGTAATGTGTTTAATTTTTTTCTTTTCGTTTTTTTGTTTTTTTTTTTTCAACATTCGTTTCGTTCTCGTCTCCCAGTTTCACCGAGGCTCCGTTGTCGCGGGAAAACCAATTCCCTCGTTTCTATTTTCCGCTTGGTAGCGTGGGCGAGGCGCTTTTATACATCGACGCAACGACCTTGAACTTCATCTTGCCGTTCGCTGACGTCACGATCCTCTCGACCCCTCGGTCTCCCTCACCATAAACTCCCTCCGCGATACGGTCTAAATTATTTATTAAACATTTTTCTTTTCTCGCTCGTTCCGTCCTGACGTGCATATGCTGTTCCAGCGGGTTTACAGCCACCGGATCCAATATCCACATGCATACGCTGCGAAAACCTTACACGTGGCGAAAAATTTTCAACGTTGCAGAAAAAAAAAAAAGGAAAAATGACGTCGGCTGCAGCTGCTTCTTTTCAAATTCAATCACGAACGTCGGGCTTTTCTACACGTGCATACGTACAGGCACGGAGGAACAATGAACGCGTGGATGATTATCGTTTGCATTTTGAATAATAACATTTTATTCATACCGCAGTTAAATGATCGACTTTGTGCGAAAACAATGTTGGCGATTGCGTACATGCGGGGAGGTCGTTGTGACGTAGGTACATGTAGGTGGTCGTATTGTGCGTATCGGACGACGAAGGACGTACCACGGTGCCTGTAATACGCGCTAATATGCTCTTCTGCATCGCATACGCAAAAACGAACAAATGCACCAGAAGATAATAACCCGTGGTGATATTTACGTATAATAATGCGCATGACTGACAATGAAACACACCGTTCGTGTCCGGATGTTGAAAATCGAGTGTGTGCGTAGGATGATCTACCTACCGTACGTATCGCGCACACCACGAGGTTGCCGATAAGTGGAAAATCACAGTGTGGCCGGTCCCAGCATCGCCACGCGGGAAATCAATCTGTCAAGTGTTTACCAAGAGACGAGTTACTCGGCGTATCGTTCGCCAATTGTCGATTCCTGGATGATGCCTCGGTACTATCGCGGTTGATCCAGCTCCGACAGATTCCTGAGAACAGACGATGGATTATTGCAGACGGATGAATAATGACGTAGGTGCACGGAATCCGGAGTCTGAAGGTTGCCCCGGTCGAGGGCGAGAATTTAACTGCCGTCGCGTTTGGTGTTTCTGACCTGTAAATCAATTTCGATCTGTTTATCCCGTGTTTAAACGTTCGCCAGTTAGTTTTCCACAAGGACATTATAATGCGCGTTCGTAAATCAGACGATGCTTGAGCACAATTAAGGTGTATGATGTATACATGTGCGTGTGTGTGTGTGTGTGTGGGGTGTGGGTGTGTGAGGTAGGCGTTTGTCCACTCGACGAAAATTGGCCAACCCCGAACCGGCCTGCATTATACCGCGATGTTGCAAAATATGTTCATGGGTGCAGTAAACGCGCATTTCCTACGTCGTAGTTGAGAGTCTGGGTGCACCGTAAATCAGTCGGAGGAAGAGGCTGTTGTAGTATCCGACTGCGAATCCATCATCGAATTGAAGCCTGAACCCGGAACCGACTACCGGAACAATCGCTCAACGACCGAGGAGATTACCTTCTGGCGGACCCGAAATACAAAAAGATGAAGAAGAGGGTGAAGGCGTGTTATCCCGATTTGCAGGCCTCGACGTCGGTCCTGAGGCCATGGCTTCCTCCGATTTTCGAACAATGGCCCAAGGCCAGAGGATGGACTTGGAACCAATTAGCAAATTTTGGGAGTCATCCAGCTCTACGGATTTAACGATATTTCGACGCTACTAAGTAGCGGTGTAAATATGATTCAAAGACCAGCCAAGCATCCGAGTGTTTGATTGTCGAAACGCGGTGAGGTACGGAGTAATAAAGATCGCCTTGTTGGACTGTGGAGATTCATTAATAACCGAGTTGGAGAACAATTTTCGCAACACGACTCGGTACTCGAATGTTGCCTCCGATCAACTTCAACCTCGGCCTGCCGAGCAGCGAATGACGATGAAACCCGATCAGTGATTTCCTGGATACCTGAATAACCGCGGTCGTAACTTTCCCCGGAATAATTGTTAAATTTTGCAAGGAACTTCGACTGCCAAAAGCCATTGCATAACTCCGGTTATATTCCTCCTTGGAAGGTGTTTACGAGCCTAGATACGAGGTTACGATGTGCACGCGATGACGGGTCGACGGAAGGTCATCGTCGTTGCACAATCGGGTTTATATCCGTCGGTGATTGTTAGGCGCGAACCGTTGGGCCCCAGGACATTCGATCGGCTGACAGGTGTCGGTCGATCAGTCCTTGAGGTGGGATTCCACTGCGGCAAGCCTTTCCCGTTGCCCCTAAGGTCCGGATGTCGAATTGTAGTGGATTGTTTTGACCATGCGGACACGCTTCGGCACATGGACGACGTACATACATGCCTATACTATGACAGACGTCGAATAGTCGATGCTCGTTGAGCCGTTCGACTTCCTAGATAGCGAAACGATTTTGTGGGGAAGGTACCGCGTCTAGCCTTATATTTCAAGGACTGTTTCTCTCGAGTTCGATTTTATGGTTGGTATTATTTATAGGAACGTCCACCAGCGCCGTCTTGCTACACCCTGACCCTCGAATTTCTACGACCGTTGTGCAGCGATTTGCAATCGATTGAAATAGCTCCAGTCGACTTGGAGATTTTCAACCTCGACGAGATTGCCGAACGGTTTCGGTGAGGAACAGGGGACGACGGTTTCTGCTCTCTTTCTGACAAACCCAAGAGTACGCCGTTAACCTTGTTAACCCAGTGAATCGCGTCCGGATTCTGAACAGGAAACCGTTATTATACTCACAATCAGCTGAACAAGACCAAATTATGGTTTGTATGAGTTACTGGCTCGTATACGAAGAATCGTTTGATAGATACAGATTTAAGTATACTCGGAATTTCTCTGGCTTGCGAGCGAGCGTCACGTAGTGTTGGAATTAGACTATGGTTGAAATTAGACGGATGGCTGGAGGATCGGACACGAGTCTCTTCGTAGAAACGTATGGCGCGCGTGACTCTATCGTAATCACGAGAAGCGAAAAGGATAAACACCATACCCAACTATAGCTGTCTCGAGTATCGAATGTCACAATGACTCGAGTGCAAATACCCAATTTGCCGAATCTCGCGGTGTTTTCGCGTTTACAGCGAACGCTACCGGACTCGTCAGGGACGTTCAGTCTCGTTTTTGTTCCTCCTTTTCTTTTTTGCCGACTTGTTTGTTTGTCGAAATAATTCATCAACGAATTTATTCCTCGTGGTTCTTTTGGCGAAGAAGAAGCAGAAGAAGAATAAGTAATAGAAAAATAAAAGAAAGAAACAGGCATGGGCACCGTAGCACCTGCGCACCATGGACTGTCGTTTCACTTCACATTTACGACTCAAAGGTTCGAAGGTGGGTGAGAACGGTTTAACGTATGTGCGGTAACCACTGAGACCTGTGGTGGAAGTAACGGGCAATCTATTATAACACACAGAACCTCGTTTATTAGGAAGAGTTATTTTTGACCCGAGGTTACGATGACCTTTCCCAAGTTCCGCAATTTGTCTATACATCTATGATACGTGCATAATACACACATCTGCACGGCGACTAGGTACGAATGGTTTTGCACTCTACATTCAACGACGTATCCAACCCACGTGTTTGTTGTACCTACGCAGATGCATTCGCCGGACTTATTGCGGGAATAAAAGGCTTGCACGAAGGCGATATGGATCTTTGGATTAATTTATCCTCGCCGTCGCAGTAAAGTGCACCGCTGCACGTTAAGGCCCGTCAAACGGACGATAAATTACCGAGAGAATAGATTGCGTCAAGTACCCACGTATACGGTGGCAATTCAATACGTAGGTAGCGACGACTTTGTCGTGTTTCTTTTCCTTACAATCTTGCGACATTCAAGCGGTTATTTCCGCTTTCCGTTTAAAATCCTCTATCCTACATTCGAAATGTTTTGCTGCTGGATTTTGGCACCCGGATGTCACCTTGAGACCGGCAACAATATGCTAAACACATGTTTGGGCAATTATTGTAGCATGACACACGCCGTAATCACTTGGCAGCATATAAAAACAATTAAAGTCTAGGTGTATGTATGTGTAAGGTGCGAACGGAAAATAAAATTATCCATTCATTTCTTTCCATTTTACGTAAACGCCAAAATTCCGGGGCAATTTCTGCGGTGGTACCGTAACGCCGAGGAACCACCACCACCACCGCCACCACCACTACCACCACCAACACAACACTACCCGGAGGTGGAGGCCCGGAGTGAATGCGAGCTTGGCATTCCTCCGTATTATGCTCGAGGGCAAAGATTTACTCCGATGTTTACAAAAGCGTTCATGTACCTAAAACGGATTACGGTATTGTGTAGAGGAGACAAATCGGTGTAAGGCAAAAGCGACTAACGAGCATATTATACTTGTAACGTTGTCACCAAGGACGAGTTGCAGAGGAGCCAACCAACCGCCTTTCGAATCGAAGACCTTGGCAATGCCTGGCTTTTCGACATCGCTGTTCCGAATGGTTTTCACCTCGATCACGCACGCTTTGCAGGCCAGCTGCGATTTCGCCGTCTCCTTCCGCCATGCGGTCGATAGCTGTATAACAACCTGGTTCAAGGATGCGGCCGTGGAAGCGGTGCAAAAACGCTATCAGGAAGTGGCGAAAAGTGTCAACGGATGGTGGTTTTCACGAGACATACCGCACAGCTAACGCTGACGTATATATATATCCTGTAACTAATCGTCCTTCGCTTTTGAGCACGATGTCCTGCATGCATGAAGCGTAACCCGCGAACGCGGAAAACGTTGCTTGCTAACGAAGCTCAACGCTGTACGTCTCGAGTTTCCTCCACTCGGTAGTGTTTGCGTTTCTAACTTTCCCCCGGATTGCTCACCATGAGTTAGCGTGTTGCCACTCTTCTGGGACGGAGATTTTTCGAAATCGAGAGTGCGGATCCAAAGGTCACAAATTTGCTTCGACACTCGTTCACTGCTCTTATGTATACACATACGTGTACGTGTACGTATACGACGTTCCTCCTTTCGATTCGGGGTAGTAATACATTCGATGGTTTCTCAACTGCCTCGAAGTCGACGAGTTTCGATTGACCATGAAAAAGGAAATTTCGTTTCATTTCGAAAGAAAATAATACATACCCATAATACGATACGATGTTGTGGCCTTCAAAGTTTTCCTATCCACGATCATCGAAACTCATATCACGAAAATTCTACAATCGTGGTTTTCGATTATTTCACTCGGGAATTTTTGCGGAAATGAGACAATTCACGTCAAATCATTATTGATCAATTTTCTTTCTCCGCAAAAAAATGCAGACTTCACGGCTAGAGAACATTAGATTTATATAATATACGGTTTACCGTTAAAATGATAACTTACGATCCAGAAATCAATGCAATTTATAAATCTACAGGGCGACCACTAAATCTCCGGTACGAAATTCCCTGACTTTTCCAGTTTTTACAGACAGAAATTTTACAATTTTCCCTGACCAATTCGGATAAATTGGTTATAGGAAATTGATAAAAATACACGTATTTTCCATACTGTTATTGTTTGTTTTTTTTTATGAAAGTACGAACCGTCACCAGGGTCAGACTGTCCCATCTAGTCGACGCGCACAATCGTTTGTAAAGTAATATTTAGGAATATTCAAAGTTTGAAGAGAACGTTCCGCCGATGATAAATAAATTTTTATTCGATCTGATTTATTTAAAGCTTAATAAAATTGTTTAAAATAAAAAATAATACGGGAAAAACTTTTTTTCTCGGTATATATTTTATTGCGAGAGTGATAACGTTCCAAAAAATCTGTAAATGCGAGATTTTAGTGGGCATTGGTGCTACTATCTGAAAAAAAATGTACATCATAATACCAGCCAATCTAGACGAATTTCACACTCTCGAAATCCGACTTTTTTTTTCTTATTTAGAGAAAACGCAATTCGTCTGGATTGGCTTGTATTATGATGTGAATTTTTTTTTTTTTGATCCATCTAAACCTCGCAGTTGGAAATTTTTTGAAACATTATTACTTTGACAATAAAATATATACCGAGAATAAAAGTTTGTCCCATTTCATTTTCATAAGAAACTCCGATCGCAAAGCTGTCTATCCTCACAGTTCAGGTGAAAATCGGAAATAATTAGGTAATCAATTTTGAATTATTCGAAGTTGATTTCGTGGGTGGGATGAAAAAAATTCATCATCACCCTAAACAAAGACCACCTTCAAGTGCATACGCAACGTGACATACAGCGCAAAATTTGTAAAAAGTGGCGTCTCCTAATCGATTCATCGCCTTGCTTTCTAGCGAGGTCAATAAATTTTCACTTTCGTTGAGACGTTTGACGAAAAATTTGGGTCAGGAGGGCAGCAGGTCGTGTTTGCTGTCCCATTTCAGCGAAATGTACAAGGTTCGAAATCATTTGCCCTTTCACTTTGTGCAATATATATATTAAAATCCTGCTGCCCCCGTTGTACGATTTTATTACAAATTTGCACAGCTTGATAAGATACTGCCAGAGATAAGTGAACGTAGTCTAGTGGAAAAAGGGTATTGTGGTGTGTGAAAAAAAAAAAGAAAAAAAAAATCTGTACACATAATCGACGAGAACGCAACGATCGTTTCTCACGTCGTGGATATATAATTCGACGTCGACGTCGTCGACAACCTCGCAAGACTCTCGACCGGGACGGCTTTCGCTTTCTCTCGCGTTCGCGTGACTTTCACTGTGCACAACAGTGTGTCTCTCCTGCAGTATAAGCGTGGCGGTAGAATGCAGCAGTAATCGTCGGGCTTATAAACGGGCGTTGGACCAACTGGGTTTCTGGGTCGAGACGAGAGTCGCGCTTTGCGCAGAAGCGTTAAACCGATCGGCGAACTCTCTCCGCGAATAGTACCGCGACCCGGCGAACCCGATGAGGCCCCCCCCCCGTAAATCGGGAGCGGAACGGGCAGAGAGGGGCCCGACTAACGATCGAAGAAATTTCGAGGAACGAGAAAAGCGGTTTTACCGGGATCCCTGATCCCTGCATCAGGCACACAGTCCGGGGAGTTAAACGGCGATCCTAGGTTTGCACAATCGGTATTTGGATCATCGAAATCACGGCCAATAATCGTAAATTCATAAATGAGCCACGGCACTCCGAGGGCAAGGGCACGCGAGGGCCACGCACGCGTAAAGAGACTGAAAAAAAGGACCGGGCCCTGATCCTCGGTGTCGTAAACGGCCAAACGAGACGTGATAAACGTCCTAATTGCCTACGTATTATGATTACAGTTTGTCACGTGCAGCGTACAATGTAATAACATCGCTGATTCGGAGTCCTAAGGTCGGAAACCTTAAATACCTGCATTGAAACTTTCCGACAATGAGAAAAATAGGAATTGTAGGTGCGACAGGTTTCCAGACGGGCATGGCAATTCGATTCTTCGGGACGGAAAAATTTTCAGATCATTAGACAACAACGTGGGATGAAAATCAGAGATGTTTGTCAGTGTCTTATCTTTGGATAAAATTCGTTTCAGCTTTTTATCGTGCATTGAATAATAGAAAACGAACTAGACTCCTGTTTTCGGAAAGCTTTGTAGTTTTCTACTTCGTCTTATTCGCATCGCGCTATACGTCAATATCGCTGATTTTCATCGTCAGTCTTAACGATCGAAGACTTTGCCAAAATCCATCCAATTCAATTATAAAGTAACGTTTTTTTCCCACGTCGCGATGATTTTACACACTGACAATGAGAGAAATTTCATTTGGACGCGATCGGTTTATTTTATAAGATTAAAATAAGTATCGTCGTCGAAATATTAACTTTTGAATATCATTGAAATTAAAAAGGAACTATCGACTAACGTCATCTTACAGATATATCGATACTAAATTTTCTGGAAATCGGAAACATTAAATATGTGTTCTTTGCTTAGCTAAATTTGTTCGGTGTATCGTATAAACATGAACCCGATACCATCGGAACAAACAAATTCCAAGTTTAAATAACCATAAAATTCAGTGTTTACAACAATTGAATATACTAAATATTTACTTGCGCCACATTATTTGAGCCACTCATTACAATTTCAACATTGCTTAAACATATTTCATGGGCACAGAAATTTTCTATCAACCATGTAAAGAATGATAAATTTTCCCCCTACTCGGATTCGATCAATTATTAAGCCAACCGACCGCAGACAAATTTTCCGCGATCATGGGCGGAAAGAGACACAAAGACACCGACACGACCAACGAGAAAGAAGGAAGAAATATGGGACCGGGATGTTGTACGGAGCGGCGGAGGAGGAGGAGGAGGAAGGGACCCTTCCTCCATTCGTCCGTTTGTCCGTCCTAAAGCGGCCCTAAACGGTGTCAGGGTCGAAACCGTCAGGCTTCTAGCAGGGCGGCAAAGTAGGCCACGGCCTCAAAACTCAAACACAGTGGGTTCGTCGCGTGTTCCACAAATTATCGTCGTCTATACGTACACCAAACCCGAGGCACGGTAACAACAACGTTTGCGAAGATCCGAAAAGCCGATCCTCCCGCAGCAGCCTTGTTCCTGATCGGGATCCTCGAGATAATATCGGCCCCCAAAAAGATCGTAGGGAACATGATTCGCGCTCGTATGAATAATAATGGACACGTCTAATTTCCGGAAGACATCACCTTTACATTAGATATATACTATAACCATAAAATCACGTTAAAGAGACGTCCGAAATGGAGAAATTCGCGAGTGGAAATAGAGAAAAAAAAAAAAAAAAAATGACCAACAACCTCTTGGCTTGAACGGAACGTTTCACCGTTTTCGCAGGAGGGGGGAGGGTCATCAATCCGTATAGAATATTTTCGACACAATGGGTCTTCTGCCACGGAGATACGAATGCTTGGTTATTCTATATAATATGTAGGTAAATAGGCCGCGTCGAGCATGGCATACGTATATGGATACGCCAAAACGCCCACGCTTGACGGTCCGCTCTCTCTTTCTCAGATTGCATCTCCGAGATAATAGAAGTGCCCGCTTCTTTTTAACCCCCCCCCCCCCACCCCATCCGCCTCTGCCGTTGAACTTCATTGTGTGCACGGTGTTGTGACCCTCATTTCTGATCTCACAATTTTCATTTCTTTCCTCGATAAATAATCGTTTCTCAAATTTTTTTTTCATTCAGAGTTTCATATTATAATCCAGATACCCGCTGACCGTACGAATGATTGATCGGGTGAAAGTTCCTGATCTTTTCGTATTATTTTATCGCTTATTCGGCTCAACGGCGATTGATCATTACACAAATAGAAAAAAAAAAAAAAAACCACACAGATTGCGAAGAAAAGTGTTTGAAAAGTTAAAGAATAATCGTGTGTACAATAAAATTGACCGAAAGAAGAAAGTGAAGAAAGAAAGATGGATAGAAAAATCTTTCTATTACTGTTCTAAAAAGTTGCGAGAACTTCCTAGTCGGTTAATCCGAATCGCGTGCAGGCCTGTCGTTGTTAATATTATTATTATTGTTGTTGTTGTTGTTGTTAATAATAATAATATCATTATTATTAATATTATTATTATTATTATGAAACAACGTGACGGGAGAAAGTGTTTTTTGCCGTGTGAAAAGCGGGGAACCGGACAAAGTAATTCGCATCGCGAATTGGCGTTCAAGATTGGGGTAAAAGGTGTATTTAAAGTATAATATGTAGAATAATGTGTCGTAGTAAAAGTAATTCGAAAGTACACATGCAGCCGGCAATGGTATATCGGCTAACCGATTTACTCTTGACGAAAGTTTGTACATACTCGTACATTCTCTCGCTCCGCGGGTTACCAGCCCGTCTGCAGTTGTGCGATATCTGCTATTCAGTGTCCGGGGCGAGATTAGATGCTTTCACTTTCTCCGTGAGATCCTCGCGGCTGACCTGGATCCCCCGATTCTCGAGTATAATTCAAACCGTCGGCGAAAAAAACGAAATGGTATCGTAGGTATATAACGTACCGACAACGAAAGGAGAAGGTGAAAAGAGAAAAAGTTGGCATGAAAAATTTCGCAAAAGAAAGCCAGAAGGTGTGCGGTTTCATTGTTCTGTTCGAATATTTTCTACCGTTTGCAGCGAAATCGAGTCGAATTGATACGTATAAGAGATGGACAATCGCGAATTATCACACCGTCACATATGCTCGTAACTTGATAATCGCTTAACCGTGGGAATAACAATTATTATTCAAGTTTCATTCATTCATTCATTATACCAACGTGCCGAAGAACTCTGCATTTTTTTGCTTACGTATACGAGGGACAATTATACGCACACACACACAGACGAGTGAAATTATTCCCAAGAATATAATTCCTTACACACATGTATGTATGTATATATATATATATATATACCTTATGTATAACGAGTGGCTATCTAATCGGGTCACATTCCCCATTCAATTGTTTCAATTTCCGTTTAACGACGCGGCCTTCGTGAAACGCCTTCGCTGCACCGTATGACCTAAATAATTCCGTACTTAATTTTCCTCGGCAAGATAAAAAATTATCGCTCCTTAACCCGCACGTTCTATTTGCAACAAAGAGAGAGAGAGAGAGAGAGAGAGAGAGAGAGAGAAAAGACAAATTACAAGTTTTCCATGCCGTCACTTGGCAGGTATCAATAATAAAGTTCTTTTCGAAGAATTCAATTATCTTTCAGGGTTTGACAGGAATGTAAAAGTAATACGGACAAGCGTAAATAACGACTTTCCATCTTTTTCAGCTGCACGGAAAGGAGGAAAGAAAAAGAAATATATATAAATAAACATTTGCACGACAAAGTGATTGCGGAACGTCCGGTTTTTTCAACACACCTGCCGACTGTCCCCTTGAAAACGTTTCCGAGGGAGCCGAGAGCCCGTGAAATCATTGGTTCTAAACGAGTCCCAGATCCCCTTGGACGATTCGACCGTGACCCCATAAATATACTACATCCCGACTAAACGGCGGTGAAAAATCATGATAGCTGTAATATAACGATAACGGTTAGCTGCAGAGTTAAACCCAATCCATGGTTTCTTAGATTTGAGAACGGTTAATACGAAAAATGCAGAATAATCCAGGGATGAAAACGTTTTAACCTAAACTCTACTCGCCGGCAAGGCTGGAAAATACTTTGGAGAATTTCAAGTGTTTAATGTCGTAAATTGCACTCTATATCGATGAAGAAAAAGAAAAAGATGAAGAAGAAGGAAAAAAAAATAAAAATAATAACGTTGACGTTAAGATCGTCGATAATCAACGATGAATTATGACCTGAGAAGCTCGTCTTTGACCCCGTTCCAAAAATAGGTTAGAGTTACACGGTGAGTGTGAAAGAGCTATGGAGGGTCTTAGGCTTGTTCGTTTTAAAGAGCCTGCACGTACAACGATTAATGCACATGTGCGTAAGACGGCGACGACGGCATGCCAGCCGCGGTCTGTAAAGCTGTACAACCGCAAACGTGGGCCTTGAACAGACCGTTAAGTGGTTGTGAACGCGGGGTAATTATTACCGCGTAACGTGTAATGTGGGTTAACGGCTTACTCGGTATCGGTTGAAAGAAAAGGTAAAAGTAAGTGAAGTAAAAAAGGAGAAGACAAGGAAGAAGAAGAAGAAGAAGAAAAAGTATAAATATCCGATCCATCGACGAGTGTATATCACAGGCGATGCCGTTGTTGGAAGCAGGCGTTGCAGAGTTCGAACCAAACGGCCGCAATGGCGGGAAGCGGTGAACCGTGAATTCTCTTCATTGTCTCGGCTGCACCGCGCGATAATGATGAAATGAAAAAAAAAAATCCTATTACCTTTTTGCTTCATCGAGCCAGGTTACACCTACAATGTCACAGTCGCCGTAGTAGTGTTCAACCTCGTATCGTTCGTTGCGAATCGGGACATGCACGTTGGACGGTGGGCAGAAATAACGTTGATAAAGCAGCACCAACGGCAGCGCCTTCTTTGGCATATTTCGAATAGTTGTTTCCAACCATCGAAATACTGCGAGTAGAAAGAATAAACGGATATACGAAAATAAATGTAGGTATAAGGTACCCAACGTCTCGATTGACGATCAGGCTCGATGCGAAACAGTTCCAACGGATCGGTCCAAGCCTTGGACACGATATTTGAATCTTCGGAAAGTCACCGTCGACACCCGCGGCATTGGCGGTAAATAAATATTGATTGAAAGTTCAGGCGGTTGGAGAAAAAAATCGGCAATGTAAAAAAATACCGAAAGGTTATCGTCGTTGTCGTCGCATATCTTATGCCGAAGCACCGATTCGATTGGCACGCTCCTGCAAAGTTTGCGGAAGAAGAATGTGGCGTCCTTGACTTTTCGGTATCGGCATCAAAATACGGGAAATAAGATCTCTCTCTTCCGACCTTGACTCCGTGGTCCACGTGGAGTCCTGGCGGAAAACAACGAATGCTCGTAGAATAAGGATAGGATAAGAGGAGAGGGAGGCGGATGACGCGTTAGAAGTACCGCTAAAACAGCCGCACGCATTCAGTGTCCTTTTTCCGTGGTCCTTGAGGTCCTGCCTACGATCGGCGCCTTGAACAACCGTTCACCGCGCCTTATTCGCATGACCGAGGTGTGCGAATCGATACGTGTTCGATTATTCATCGCGCCGAAGGATCTGTATCCTGGAATTGCGTCATTCTCTGTGATCGATGTTATTTCCTTATCCATGTACTCTGTAATAGGTACACACAGGATAGACCGTTGAGAAAAATACGACGTGTCTGACTTGTTTCAAGGACTATACAATTTGGCGTCATTCTGACGTTACCTGACGGACGCGACGTTGTAAATTCGACCATAAAAATTGTTCCACGATACTTAACACTGGTGCGTTTTCGAGACCACCATATTTCACAAAGTAACCTCACCAGCGTTCCAAATACCGCCTCACCGAAAGCCAATTTCGGTGACAGAAATCTGGACTAACTCATCCGGCGGAATGACAGGTCTTATCTGGTCCCCGCATGTGCGGTGCATATGATATAATGGAAATCGCGATGTTGGATTAGCAGATCCATATGTTGAGCGAGGACGCGAACGTGGGAAATTTATCCGCGAGGGCACGATGTTCGACGTTCGTGTAAAATGCTTGTCGCTTCGTACTATGTACATGTAGGACGTACCCTATCACATCGTACGTGTAGCTTATACGTCAGGCTGTGAGTACCCAAGAAGCCCCGCGTTTGCCGAGGAAATTCAAGACTCGTGCACGATGATGATGACGACGACGATGATAGGAGGAGCTCGTGTTCTTGGAAATTGATTTCGGAGTGAAAAGAGCCACGTTGGAGGGAAAACTCCTCGTCCTTATTCGTCGTCGTCTTCTTCTTCTTCTTCTTCTTCCTCCTTTCTCCGTCTTTCACAATTTCATTCTCGAATCGTACCGCAACGTCCTGGCTTCCCATGGTCACCGCTGGACGTTTCAGGACGCAAAGATCACGTATCAGACGGTCGTACGAAGGTCTGCGAAAACCGCAACTTCCGGTATACTCCGGGATCCCCTGCGATCGCGTTTTGTACAAGCGGCGTCAAATTCAGCTCACTTTTCCTGCTCCCACTTACATCACCGCGGGTATATTCTGCGTTCTTGTTACGCCACGCATACTTACAGCTATTATAATAATGTATTCCGAGTCACGCGGAATGTACTTGACGCGTCTATTTTTATACGCCTGTAAGAATTCGCTGGAATAATTTCCGCGGCTTTGATACGCGGTGAAAACTATCTTTAACCGGAACTACACGCTCCCTCGTATATTAAAAATTTATCAATAATATCATTCTCTAAATTGAATATTACACTACGCGTTATTCCTGGTATAATGTACTACATGGAGTAACAGCACGACCGAGAGATCGGATCCAGACCGCATTTTATTATCGAGTGTTATATTTATAATTCTCTTCGTTCAAGGTACTCGCGGCTGTTTTGTGATTAGATACGCGCGAGAAATAGAAAAAATGGAAGTGCTGCGGTTTTTTTACCTCACTCGGTGTGATTATTATTGTTATTATTATCTTTCGAAATAAATTTAATCGTTTCTCTCTCTTTCTCTCTCTATCATACTCTCCTTCTTTCTGTCTCTCTTTACTTCCTTCTATTATCGTTCACATGCTCGGGAATTATTAAGGCTGGTAGTTTTGTTTATTACATATACATTTACTCAAGAATACGCGGAAGCAGACAAAGAAGAAAATTCCTCCGCATTGAGTAGTAAGGAAAATGTACGAATTTGTTCACGTTGTAATTGACGTCTAATAATAATTTTAAAAAAATAAAAAAAATCATTTCTCTCTCTGACAAGGAGGAAGAAAAAATGTCTAATACAGTCAGCGACGATGTATAATAAATATCAAGGTCAACACGCATTCTCCGTGATTATTTCAATTTATTCGTCATCCGACTACCACGATAATTATAACAATACGAATCAAATTTCAAAACCAAGTCAACCGCCTTGATAAAGTACCGTGGTTTTCGCATAAAATTCTAAATTGACGAACTAATGCAAGACTGAAAAAAGTTGCGGTGACCTCATTTTACGACAAAGTATAAGCGATTCATTTTCCAAATTAATAAACGCTACGCGTAAGAAATTCGTCATCGCAATATTTGATGTATAAATATAATATAGAGTAAAATATTGTACAATTTTAATACACGCGATTGCGTTACGCGGTATTGGACCGTTACCGAGTTCAGAGTAAATGATAATTGTAATTCTCGCAACCGGCTCACGTAACTCTTTCGCAAATAAACTAATCGAACCAACTCATAGAGTGGTTGGTTTGATACCGAGGTGAGTGGGCAGAAGGCAGAATGGTGAATAATTATTTACATCGATGCAGGGTAAATAGCTGCTATGTTGCACGTACCTCTAAATAGGTCAATGATACTCTCTGCTCCGAATGCAATTTTTCCCCTCCGTTATTTTATCAATCGTAACTGTACAACACGCAATCAAACTTGCACACCGCTGTGCACGAGCTGACAATCAGACGTATCGATCTATCGATGGAGAAACAAAACGATCGCCATTTATCGTAACTAAATCACCAAACAGCAGAGAAAAATCAAAGTCATTCAAGTCCGTTCGTTTAATTCTTTAATAAGTTTTTCAAATTCTTAACTGTCGTAGCGTTGCCTGAACTAGGTGGAAGAAAAAACCGTGCATGGTTTGCCAAAAATATACACGGAGTGGATAATTTATTGGAATTATATTCGAATTCATACATCTCCGACAGTGTTTCTGCTTTCAAAGGGATAACTATTTTTCCACACAGATATATTGTACGTAACAGAAAATTACACGTAACGTCAAAATGGTCACGTGTCGTTTTTCCCAAGGGTACAATATAAGTATAAAGATAAAAAGCTATAAATAAACCTAGCGCAAAGATTTCACAAAAATAGCCAAAGCGGACTCTAATCATTATGGATCCTAAGATAAAAAAATATCAAAAGCTTGAAAACCCGACCCCGAAAAACCACTTTTCAAAACGCATCGGAAAAGAATGAGAAAAAAAAATTTGTTGTATATTTCAGGCCTGGGTAGGTATAAACGTCAAGAGATTCCGAACCAAAGCGAGACCATTTGTTGGTAAACCCTCCCCAAACGATCATTAATAATTTACGGAAAGATTCGCGATGGAGAGATACCGCTCATCCCGCATAGAGCCGTACAGAGGAGCGTGAGGTATCGTGGGCCAAGGTCACCCTGGCGCGTGTCAAGGTCACGAAGCTTCGCCTCGCCCCCGTTCGACCGACTCGACCTCTGAGTCCGCCACCGCGTCGCGAATATCCCCTAGACCTGATAACCATGGCAAGGGGGAGCAAGGGTGAGAGGACGGAGGGATGATGGTTTGAAAAAAAGCATTACGCCAATCTGAGAGTTCTGCGTATTACACGAGGCGACAACATCCCTCCACGTCGGCTCAGCCGCGGCCTGACTCCGTCTCTTTGAAACACGTAGCTAACGATTAATTCTCGAGGAGATTGAATGAAAGAGAAAGAGGGGAAAATATATACGACGAATAAGCCGTGGTTGAAGCCGAGGAATCTGGCTCCAACTTCAAAGAAAACGGACGTCTGTTAAAGGTAACGTGAAATCCGGAATACGGCGAAAGTAATTCGGTAGCGAGAAGCGACGCGCGATCAGCGCCATCTCGCGACAATTTCGATCATCAATCGGTATGCACGTTCCGTGTCCAACTATTCCAACGCGATTGATGGAAAGTGGCTCGATATTTCACCGCGTTAACATACGATTGATAAGAAATTCTCTCTTCGCACCAAGCATATATTAATTGTTATCTGTCAAATGCGGAAAAATATCTGTAACTCGTTTGAAATATCAAGAACGTGTAAATGTTTTTGAAACTTTACAACTCAACGAACAAATTATTACCTCTCGTTCCGTAGGTGTCTATCTAAGTGTATTCGTACATAGGTGGTATATATATATATACATATATGTATATACATATATTCCCGCGTACGTACGATAACTGGAATCACTCCCCGGGTGATTCTTCGGGCGTGTCAAGGACGAAACCTGGCGTCGTCGTCCCGCGGTTTGCCCAACGAGAAGATTCCCTCGGGGGTGTCTGTACGTAATATGGGCATTAATCCAGTCATCCCCGCTGTTTGCTGCGGCAAAAGTCGGAGGAGAGATGCGGGGGTGAGATTTGCTAGGTGCGCGGATGAAAGGTATAAGCAGCTGAGCGGGTACTTTCGCTAGTGGATGGCTAATCGCTAGGTATTAACAGATACGCGATTATCGCCTGCAAGTTTCTCGGCACCTTTTTTAACCACTCCCTGGTCTCAATTCGTTAGAAAAATAAATTCCAAAAGATAGATATAGATAGAAGGAAAGTGAGAAATGTTGGGTTCAAATTTTTAAAGGTTCAAGGTGAAATTGATTCACCCTTCGCTACGACGACGGTCTACGGATATTTACCCACGCATGTTGTTCGCAGTTTGGTAATTCAAATTTTACGTCAAACGTTCGGAAGATGCAGGTAAACTATTTATTTGGTTGATCTATTTATTTCGTTTTAATTTTTATTTTAAGAAACAAAATGCAAGTTTTTCGGTAAATGTAAACGGTACAACATATACGCTCACAGTGTCTGTATATTTAATGTTCAATTTTGAACAATTTTTTCCGCTATCAACGGTAGTTTTTAGTTTTTTTTATTTTCTTTCCCCCCCTCTTGTCAAACGTACCGACGGTAGATGTTAGACGCGCGTAAAAAAATTCTACAAGACGAGAATACCAATCCTGTACAATATTTCTTCTCTTCTTATACACCGAGAGGAACGAATAAAGAATAGAAAGGGGAGGAGAAGGAAAAAAATAAAAAAAACCAACCCCCCATTTCTCGCGCAATAGGTGAGAAATTGTCTCGAAAACGAGTTGTAGGTTTTCTTTTTCTTTTTCTTTTATTTATTTTTTTTTTTTTTCTCGTCTCTTTTTCCTCTTTCGCCCAGCCTTCTTGCCTTTGTCCTACGCCTCCCTCTGTCCATCTTCTCTCCTCCCGGTCCAATCCGTACCCCGGTTGAATCGGATCTCCCCTCCTCGCCTCGCGTCCCTCCACTCCCGCCACGTATAAACACCACCACCACCACCACCGCCACCACCACCACTACACCGACGTCGGCGTCGCGGCTGCTGCCACCGCACGCGTCTTTTACGCACCCCATGACGGCACGGGGATAGCCTGGTTGCCTCTCGCCCTTGACTAGGGGTGACCGTGACCCGGCACTCTGCAACGAGGCGTCGCGGCGCGTGCCGTCGAGGTCATCCCCCGAGACACCCCCGCCATCCATCCCCCCCCCCCCCCCCTCCCTCATCATCCCCTCACCCCTCGCCGCTCCAGCTGTTCGATGCCCGGGGGCCGGGGTAAGGTGCGTATTTATTATACGTATAATCGAGGGGTGGAAGAGAAAGAGTAGAGCGAGAGAGTGAAAAGAAATTCGCAGGTTGCAAAAATTATTATGTTTACGTCGAAATTTAGTATCGATTGTATGAGAGCAACTAAGGATTAGGAGGTTTCGAAACAACAGTAGAGGACACATTTTGTCTCGAATTTTCCAAGCTCAATTGATATCGATTGAAATTCAAATTGCGACCATCGTTTCTTGTTTATTTATTTATTTTTTTTTTTTTATCAATCTACCAAATTCAGTGCAAGGTTTGTTCTTTTTTTCCGATAAGATTTCATACCTGTCAAACATATCATTTTTAATTTGCATGTAACAAAGGTACGCGTACGAACTTATTTTATCTGTAGCGAAGATTGGTTTCTTTTTTTTCCTCTCTCTCCTTCATACGCACAAGCTGCTACAATCGTGCGATATTATTTTTTTTTTTTTCAAATTATACTTCCGTATAATTAGCGTAAGAAACGATTTATTATATACCATGCTGGGTGAAATTTGTGAAAACGCGATGATAACGAGACTACCGATTTTGCCGAATATCTTGCACGTTGCACGTTCGATCGTAAATCGATGCGATAACTCAGCCGCGAAAAAAAAAACGTCGACAACAAACGAAGGAGAGAATCGGAGAGACGAGGTATAGAAAGGAAAGTTTTATCACCGCGCCATTATCACTTTCGTTCACTCGATTAGCGAATATCGAAAACTCGAAGGCGCGTCGTGTACTTCGGGTATAAAACCAACCCCCCTCCTCCCCCCTCCTCGCCCCTTCTCACCCTCCCTCTCCGACCCTCTCTCCCCTCTCCTTCTACCTAGCGGTAACCGTTGACCTTAACCTTTCGCCACCTTATACGGTATACCTATAACGCGATTTCTCCGCCGAAAGCTCTCGCCCCTCCTTTCGGCCGAACGTTCGCCCTCTCTTCACCCCTTGGTGTTAGTTCGATTTTATTCGATTTGTAGAGAAGAGAAACGAGGAGACGACGGTTCAAGGTCAAAGGTCGTCGGAAGGTGAAAAGAAACACTCGGGTTATTATTAAATCAAGTTTAATTTTTCGCCAACGTATATTTGGGAATCGGTTCGAATAAGCTCGGAAAAATGAAAGAAGGATAAAAAGATATTCACATCCCCGCTGTCCGACCACTTTATTAAGGGGCAAGTAAACATCTTCGAGGACGTCGCGTGAAGACTCTCGCGAGAGTTTCAATTAACGATTCGCTCTATTAAGTACAGTTTTACGCGCATACGTATACTTATATACTTGTATTACAGCCGTGCCGGTGTAAAGCGGAACAATTTAATGCGTGATGATGTTACGTGCGGTGGCAAAGAGAGCGAGGTGTGAGTCAGGGATCTCGTTAATTGTACCGTTTTATTTCAAGTAATTTATCGCGGAACGTGATGTGTGCAAAAATTCACAACTATCAAGTGTCTTGACTTAATTTTTCTTCTCTCGTTATAATTTTAATTCCATCGGCTGTTAGCGTCTAATTTTTGAAATTTCTGTTACTCTAAAACTGTGCCACTTGTAAATTCATCACGTCGCGTTGTTGTACGTATCCAACGCGCAGTATCAATAAATTATATCAATTGTTTGAAAATTCCGACTGAATCGATTGAAAGGGATTGAAATATTTTATTCTAAAAATGAAATATTTCACACGCGGCCGTACAAGAAACGATTCGATTTTCAAACACAAGACACAAGATAGATGACAATTGTTTATCATTCCCTCAAGATTCTTTTTCACCCTCTTTTCCCGATTTCACGATACGACGAATTAAGCTAAAAATTGTAAATTCGAGGAGATGAAACGGAACCGAGATAATTGAGAGGAAGCGCGTGACCGTGAAACGAAGGAACGCGAAACGGAAGTAAAAAATAAAGCTCTGCGAGAAAGAGGAAAAAAAAAAATAAAAAAAATTACCACGAACGTGTCGTCAGGTTATAAATATAAATAATCTGCACGGCAGACGAATCGCGATGAGGATGAAATTTTTTCTTTTTCTTATTTGTTGGTTTTTTTTTTTTTGTCTGTTTTTTTTCAGCTTCTCTTGACGATTGTTGGATGCTGCGGGTTAAAGCGACACGATGATGAGTCAGTGAAAGATTACTATTAGTCAGATAGTCACGTACAAGTTACACACACACACGCGTGTGTCGTGTTGCACGTATAGGCTATATTAAATACAACGCAGTGCGTAACGTTCGCGATATAAACCGAACAGTGACAACAAACCGCAGGACGTGTGTGTATATATATATATACATATATATATAAAATATATGGTATATAAATACACGCGACACAACGAATAATAAAACGAGACCCCTGGTTAGCGAAAAATTTATCAGGTTAAGCTGTAATTTCCGGTAGCGCGCGATTCTTCGGCACAACCGGACGAAAATTCTTTCGCACTTTTTTCTTCTCCTTTTCAATACCAAATAAAATTAACGCACGATTCCGCTGCTTGCAATAAAAATACAATATTCGCGGTTGAAAAATTTGATCGTTGAAAAATCATCGATCGGTTGGGCGAAATTTTTCAATTAGATCGCATATGATAAATTGCGTGACGTTTAAACCGGTAATAAACGTATAATTTATTTTTTTATTTTTTATACAATTTCTCTATAATTTCGCCGTTTCGCTCGCGATTTTCGCAGATTCTTATCATCCGCACGACGTTAGCAATGGTCATAGGTGACCTTCGTCCGTAAGGGGAAGTGCAGATTGCTCACGTTCCCACCCACTACGTGTATTTATATACCTATACATATACGTACATATGGCATGACGCTAACGATGATACGTACACGTATAATGTTATATGTATACATTATATACAAGAGCGGAGTAGACCTTGTTCTAATTATTACAATTTTTTCTTTTTTTTTTTTCTTTTTTTTTTATTACTCTTTTTTGTGTCATCCTTTCTTTCTTTTCACGTGTGTGCGTGCGTGTTCTTTTTCTAACCCACTTAGATATAATGTACACACAATTGCAAACAGCGTGCAACATGCGGCACTTCTGACATATTTTCGTACAATAATAACCTTATACTTACGTAGATGCTGCGTTTACGCCGTAACGACTATAACGTCTCTCTGTAACATTGACGTTTGTGAAAAAAAAAAAAAAAACTAATAATCAATTTTACATTTGATTTTGTGTAAATCGCAAATTATAGATTCTAGTACTTTTGTTACTTGTAATTATTGGTTATATGTGGCACGATTATGAATATTATCATAATAAATATAAAGTTATTTCAACAAATTAATACGAAATTGGTACGGAAAAGTTAATTTTGCTGATATGACATAACGATTACGATCGATAAGCATCGATGATTTGCAAAACATTTGACAAACATCGGGCTTGGGTATTATTGCTTACGCCATTTTGGGGAAAGTGAATCTTTCGAAACTCATCATCCATAACTAAGTAAGATTTCAAAGTATGGCCGATAATGTAATCGATTATACCAGTAATGTTCTCCAATTTGTCCGTCACCGTGTACGTAAGAACTTTGTCAAAAAAAAAAATAAAAATTAAAATATGGTAATAAATGTGTCAAAAGCCACATAATTCTAATCAGATATTTTGTTACTTTCACCTCTCCTTCAGATACCCGAACCACACTTCCCGACACAATTCCTCGGGCCAATGTTCACACCGATCTTTTGTATCCAGAATTTAGTTGGACTCTGCGAGGTATATTTTCCAAACGCTGATATATTGCTATGCAGGGACGAGTGATAAAAAAAAAAAAAAAACACACATCCGCGGAGGCGTATAACAGACGGAGGGGGATGAGGCCGAAGAAGAAATACGTCGAGGGGGAGAAAGGGTGGTGAAGAAAAAAAAAAAAAAAGAAAAAATAAAAACAGTCGCCGCATCCATCTTACCGGAGTAATTCCTTTTCTCCTGTATTTTCGGCATTCGGCATCGTTTTTTATTTTTTTATTTTTTCCACCCTCCGATCCGCCGCAGTCACGTGGCTGTGAAAAATTTCGCCCCAACACGTGCGACCTTGTATATATATATATATATATACAATACGCAATACATAAATAATAATACAAGAATACATGTACAGACTATGTATATAAGGGTGAGTTTGATGTACGATATTTTGTCGCGGTGGGTAATCGGTGGATCGACGATATCGCGGATCCCCCCTGTAGTCGTTAAGGGGGGTGAATGTGAGTGAAAGAATCGACAAAAAAAAAAAAAAATCCAATACAATGAAATATAGGTATAAATAGAATGGAAAAGGGTCGCGAATTTTAATATTACATATATCACGTTAAATTTTTCCAACCCGGGATGAAAAAAAAAAAAAAATATAAATAAAACATACCGGGGTTACATCGTGTGTACGGACGATGATTGTGTAAAGTTACGGGATGATGACCCTGACACCCCGTTTTGTGACTGGCCTCCGTTTCGTCGGTGAGCATCGTATCGTTGACGGCACCCGAGGTCGTTTCCAGGGTGGAGTGAACAATTTTCAGCAATAAAATACGATAACGAGCCACGACGTAAAACCGATCCTACTACCGTTCGGATAAAATTTATTTAGAGCGAACGACGACGTTCGAAGGTGAAACGAACCGTAGGAGAAAATGATAATTCAGAAGCAGAGGAGTAAGCAAAAAGAAAAGAAGGAAAACAAATAATTAGACAACAGGGTAGGTTGATTTTTATAATCTACGCGGCAGAAACTGTGAGATATGTTTTTTTCTCATTTTTTTAAATGCACCTGACAAAAAAAAAAAAAAACCACGGAATGTAAAAAATATGTTCGAATTTCTGAATTTCTTGTTCTCTTATTTTTGAAGTTTGTACAATCTTTGAGTCATATATATTTGCAATTGTGCGAATAGATTTAGTAACATTTTTATTTTTTACGCATATGTACAATACATATACTCGTATATGTCTTTCTGTCTTCGTGTTTTTCTTCTTTTAATGACTATTAGTTTTTTTTTTTTTCTCTCTGATTCCGCTTCAGTTCGTGAGTATATAGGATACGGTATTATCAAATCGCGAGAGATAGGCGAACGAGCACGTAGCCTTGACACTTTATCTGCAGACTCGCAGCCTTGATAATTTCGATGTGAAATTTGCCACTCTGCTCTGTATTTCGCGATAGCGGTGTAAAATTAAGGTCAAGAGTAGGAGGGAATAATTGTTGGTTGATATCGAAAGAAAGGTCGTAAGAATAAGATGAAAATTATATTCGGACTAGTGGAGAACGAAAAAGTAGAGGTAAAAAGAAAAAAAACATGTGCGCGAAGAATATTGGCGAAAATTTTTGCAGCTTTGGAATTTTATTTATTTACTTATTTATTTTTTCTCATAGAAGCGCGGAAGCTAGGCTAACTAGTTGTGAAACTGTACTTTTCTCGCATTCGAAAGCATGCATGCTATACACATGTATACATACATATTATAAAAACTATTTAAAAAACAATGAAATTTTTCTTTAATTTTTTCAAATTTATTTATTCATTACCTCTGATAACTGGGGAAATGAAAATGTTCTACAGTTTGTTAATGGGATTTACAATGTTTCTTTATCACGACGATTGTAAGAGAAAAAACAACAAAAAATTTTTTTTAAACCGAACACCGTTAGCGTTTTTCTTGAATGGAATTCACGAAATCGAAGAGACGACGTTTGACGATTCTTGCTGAAAGTACAAACACGCACAACGTGTACCTCCGACATAATATCAAGCATTGGGAGTGTAATGCCTTATGGAAAATTGGGGCGCACCTGGCCCCTCCGGTGTTCGTACACCATGCGCAAGAGTCCAAGGATCTTTTTTTAACTTGAAGGGGGGAAAGGCAGAAGAAAAGAGAAATACGAAATCCCTCGGTAGGTACGGTAAGGTAAGGTAATTCCTACGGAGATAATAACATGGACAAGGTGGTGGTGCAGACTGCAAGCTGCGCAGAATCGCCCGAGTCACTGTTAAAATATGTCAAAATAGTTGAAGATTACGGATGAAAAATGAAAGGAACGTAAACATCGTGGGATAAAAATTAGCACATTTTACTTATAAAGTGACTCTTCCGATTAATAAAACCCGAGTTTAATTGACACAGTTTGTTGAAAATTGGAGTATGATAAATACGTGGGCGTGGGTTTTTACGAACAATCATTCGACGATCCGACACTCTGTACACCTGATGTTCAAAGTGAGAAATAGTTGAATAATAACCGAAATCCGCTAAACTTGGGTCAAGATCACCAATTTTTCGCGTTAAAACTTGTGATAAACGAAAACGAAGAGGAGAAGTAAAAAAGATTTTCAACGGTTCGCGTAAGCATTTGAACTTTTCAGATTTACATGTGGTAAAAAAGAGTAAAAAAAAAAAAAACACGACTAGCCAGCCCTCGAACTTTCCGTTCTCACACTACAGGTTCCATGTTTATGGAGGAAACAAAATAAGAAGGATAATACTAAGAGATCTGGTGAAAAGTCAACGTTTCGTTTACGGGATAATCGCGATAACTTCCATTTGTCTCTGAAAACCGAGGGAGACGAACGGGAAATTGAAAGAAGAAATTAATTACAGGGCAAATTGAAGAGGAGAAGAACAAAGAAGGATCCTCGTAACCGAATTACATTGAAAATCGTCCTCTGTTGAGAAACGGCAAGCCGGTATCTCGTGTCCTGCCGCATGGTAATAACAGCCACCACACCACGTGCCAGACGTGACCCAAATATAACACGAGGCAACGAGTCACGCGGAGGAAAGAAACCCGTGCCGCAATTTGAGGGTCGGGACTCCCGAGAGTCCGCGTTTGCCGTTGGGGTGTCTCGTGTTTTTTTTTATTTATTTTTTTTTATTTTGTTTTTTCACCCGGTACATTATCGAAGCACCTGGCCGACCCGGAGCCACGCGTCATCGAACCTCGGGGTACGTTTTTTCCCGCGCATTGCACGCCAATTGCCTCTTCGTCGAGTCCACTTTCCGTTTCGCAAATCACGGATGACAAATGTCGATGAATTTGTTAGAGGAAAATAGATATTCATCCTCGATATACGAATGGATGTGAAATTTTGCTATGTGCCGATTTCACGGGTTTGCTAAAAAATCATGACACGTTTTTGGTAGATATAATAATTATGTTTTCGAGTCTCCCGAATCCGAAAAAATCGTCTTCCATTTCCCTCCATTACGTACGATATCCTTGCGGTATACAAGGTATTTTGCATAAACGTTACTTGCTTCATTCGCTTCATCGTTTCTAACACAATTTAATTCGTGCAACATCGCAAATAGGTTGGAACGAAAAAAAAAAAAAAAAAAAGAAAAAGAAACTTATACATGGTATACGATACCAGACGTTAAAAGGCCGGGAATTGTCAACGGTGTCAATTGCGCAACGGGTATGTGACTGTGGAGTCTCAACACCAGCTATAAGACAGGATGCGATTGAAACATTGATAAACAATTACAAGGCGATTGTAGCGTGCGGAGGGTAAGCGGATCCCTGAAGAGTTTCTATAAATATTTATAATAAACTAGATACGTCGTTTGGAGCAATCCGAGTATACGCACGTTACACGGCGTACGTCGTACGGTGAAATCGGTTAACCACCTACACCTTATAATATGCGTGTGTACAACAAACAGGAAGTGCATCGATAATCATACGCTTCACCCTCGATCCGTCTGTCTAAATTTTGAACAAAGTGTCGCGATGCTGTTCAATTTGACCACATTTACAACAATAAACCACTAAAAATCATATTAAACGTCTTGAATCGTACAGATATTACGACCGAAGTCAAAGTGTAATTTGTTATGTAATATGTAGAAAAAAAATTACGATAACGAATCACAAAAACGCGAATCATCCGACATACTAGATCAAAAAATCATGTAGTAAACTGTACATGACTTTGGATCAAGTATGTTTGACGATTCGTGAATTTTGTAATTTATCACGTCATGTTTTTAAATACATTTCTCTCGAATTTACAAGATAAATAATGTAATAAATTACATGTTAATTTTGATCGTAACACCTTGCGATTCGTCACTTGGTATAGAACAATTTTTGTAGTTCAAAATACGGAAATTGTACGTTAAATTGTAGCGTCAGATCAGACAAGAATTAATTACAGTCTGATCTGTGAAACAGATTCTTAATTCTCTTATTTCCTCCATCGCAGCTGCATGGTTGGGTTATCGTAGCGAATATCAACAGGTTGAATCGGTGGCGGTGCAACGGCAAAGTAGAAGCACAAGGAGTAGGTCAAAACTGCAGCGCACGGCTCGAAAGAAAAACTTGCCAATCCCCGGGATATATATTATACATACGGGGCATTCCACGTCAAATTATTCTCTCTTCGATTTTGATCGGTGCTTTCTTTTCGTTGGTGAAATTTACGCAAAATCGCAAAACCGATCACGGAAAAGGTATGTTTTTAAATCTGAAAAAATTCACACACTGATTCTCTGATTTGAAATGTCACTTTTAAGCACCACGCGCGACAGTGGAATCTCAATATTTACTATTTTTTTCGCAAGTTTTCACCTTTTCCATGCCAGAATTGATTTCATTTTTTTACTTTCTACATGCCTCGATACAAATAGATCGCAGTATCGAATTATTTTCATCATCCCGCGATCAGTTCGGATCAGGGAAGAGGAGAAAATTAAAAAAAAAAAACTCAAATTTCCACATAGAAAAACTAAAAACTAGCGTGAAAGAAATAGTAAACATTGATATCCCATTACCGTGTGGTGTTTAAAAATCACGTTTACGGAATCGGTGTTTCAATTTTGTTTTTTTTTTTTTTCAAACCTCACCGACGGCTAAAAATATTTGAAAAAAATTCCGAGAGCGTTTTTTTTTGGATCGGTAAGAACATCGTCCCAAAAAATGACCAATTTTCCGCGGAATGCCCCATATACTTATACACATGGATGGACGGGTAGGATTATTAACTAGATTTTCCGGGTGAAAATGGAAGGGGCGATTTTCTCCGCCGCAGGATCGAGCGACTTGAAAGTGTGTTTGGCGAGGCGGTTCGCCTGCGTCACGATGACGTCAAGAGACCGAAACAACCCCCCGTGTCCTCCCCCGAATTTCCACCACTCGGCCCTGACAGCTGCGTCTGACATTGAAATTGCCAGCATCGATCCGCGCCCCAAGGAGGAAGGACGAGGGCAAGGGCGAAGCCTCATCCGAGAATCGAGGACCACGTGAAACAAAACGCAGAGACGTACGCGAGTTGAAAAATGGTTTCAACCCTCCGAGATTCTCGAATCCAGCGATGGAAATCCCCCACATTTGTAAAAAGCGTTTACCAGTACCTTCTTTTCGATCTTAATTCGCGGCTCGAAAAATTTGTGAAAAATTTGTGGAAAAAATTAGGCGGGGAAATTTTTACAGCTCGCTACACCAATTGTTGCAATATTTTTTATTTATTTTTACGTCTACACCTTACGGACTTTCACGTATTATAATACAAATACCCGACAAATGAGAGGGCTGAGAGGGATCTACGGCGTCTTGGTGGATCCGTAACCTTGAGGATCGTATTTGATTAACCTTGGCCGAGGTTTATTCCCGCGGGAAAGGGACCCGTTCCCAGTTCTCTAAATCCGAAAAGAGGTCGTCGCCGAATTTCCACTCCTCGGTTTAAACTCTGACCTTAACTTGACCTTAACCAGCCACGCGCCAATTTCGCCAACCCCCTCCCGCCGGGTGTATTTTCTCCCCCACATTTCTACGTACCTAAAGGACACCAAGTGTCTCGCTCACCGTTTATATTTCTCCGTCCCTCCACCGGCATCCACCGGCTCCAACTCTTTTTCGTCGGGGCAATAACCGTTGACGATGAGGTGGAATCGATTTTTTTCAATGGTTAAGGTGAACGGCGGTATCACTTTCAGCTTTTGCTTTTTTTTTTTTCATTTTCTTTTTTTTTTTATTTTTTTTTCTTACTTCAGGCTCCAAAAAAATCTCGGACGAGAATCTATTTCTCCGTATTTTCGCGCAACTCCTCGCGGTAATAATTTTTTAACAACGACGTCTATCGAATACAGCAAACATTTTTAAACGTCAAGCTTCGTTACAGCTATGTGTAACGTTCGTCAGGCAAATTGTGAAAGCTTACCTAACGATGATGAAAGGTGAAAAGAGGGTGCGGTGCGGTTACGGAAGTTCATAAACAGAAGAAGCGGAAGAGACAATATTGACCGCGCGATTGACGCCAATCTGTAAACCTTTGCATCTCCCGATGCGCAACGACGATTAATGGATATAAAAAGTAAATACATATGTATATATATATATATAGGTACACATACGTATATCAACGGAACTGCGCGTGTGAAAAAATATTTTCGCAACGATCGTATTAATACACGTATCGTGTGTACTTGAGCGAAACGTCTGTGTCAGAGTTGGCTTGGCCGTTGATTTCTCGTTCTGCAATGTTTTCGCCAAAAGTCTAAGTACGTACGACATAGAGGGTGAATTTCTATAACGCGAATCGTCCGTCGTCTTCTGTAGTTTAAATGCGCACGCGCTACAATCCGAGAACTTTGCTCATCGGATGTTTGCCAGGTCGACCAAGCGTCGTAAACTTACGTAACTTGAAAAATTTTCACAGCTTTCGGTGTTGAACGCAACTAGGGACGGGACATGTTCGGAAGATAGTCGATGTTTTGAAAAAAAAACGTCGATGAACTTCGGGAAAAAAAAAATCGATAAATCGTACGCGAAAATACTAATTTTAGAACACGAGCCGAATAAGAAACAATAAATCGATCGTTAATCGAGTCGCCGATAGATAAAATGACAAATATCAAGTAAGTTTCGAATATACTCGTAATGTGTACACGAATCCTGCACCGTTTCAGTGCAATTCAACCGACGACGTCGACGCGGTTTGAGGATAAATAATAAAAATTCATCGACGACGATCAACAAACGTCCGCTTATCGTTTCGCGTATACTTGTACCGCACGTACGAAGCACCGAGTCCAGAACGATTTGAATTATTTATTCCGATACAAGCAGCGTTGGAAAGCGGCAAAGAGCAAATCAAATCAAATCATGGTGGTTATGCCGCTGCACACAAACGTACGACCATAACTAACAAGTGATAAACGTCGCGGGACGCGTTCGTCGCAGAAGTGATTCACCCTTGCCCGAATGCATCGAGTGTATAGAAAAGAGAGAAAAACGTCAGAGAGGCAGAGAGGCAGAGAGAGAGAGAGTAAAAGTATATAAATATATTATTATTCTTGGAATCTCCCATAAACGATAACTTCCAGACGTCCTTAGACTCGGTCGAGGTGCAACGTGATTCCCGAACTGCATTTATGCAGCGCGTCAACGCGTCAACAACAAGAGCTGGGAGATACGTAGGTATGGTAGGAGAGGATCGGCATGCAGCTGCATCGCGATCGGTGAATCTCTTATAGTTTTTTTTTTTTTTATTTTTTTTCTTATTTTCTCCTTCATATATATCCACTGCATTTATTTACTTATTCAATTATTTACGATCTCACTCTTCGTCGGATTAAGAAAACAAGAAGCGACGTTTATTGTCGCAATTTTTTCGAAGATTCGTCAATCGAGGAGCGCTTTTTTTTTTATTTTTTATTTATTTATTTTTTTTTTTTTTTTGCGGTAAAAACGATGAACGAACAAGTCGCATCGGGAACCCACGTCCTTGGCCTTGTGCGTCACGTGTAGATGAGCTTGTAAGTATTCAGATTATATTCTTCTTCGTGACTCACGATAAATTATTCGCTCGTATTTGCGCGCGTTGTTTTATTTATACACGTTACAACGTTAAATACCGACCGTAAGAATATCCGACTCTACAATAATTTATGCACATGCAACAAGGTGGCGAAAATTTTGTTCGCACAAGATTCCCCGACTTTAAATCCAGTCGAAAAATTCAGAATCTGCCCGAACCTTTTTCCACGAAACTTAGATTATGCTACGATTCGCACTAATGATTAAAAATTGAACAATACCGTTTACGAAAGTTAGCTTATCGTTGGCTGAATTAATAAAAGTACCTTTTTCCCTATGATCCATCGTAATCGAATGATCACGCGTCAAGATTAAGGGGGGAAGGGGGGGGGGTTACATATTGTACGGTCTAAAATCGTACCTAGCCATTTTTAGCAGCTTGTTTTTAACGAAAATGAAAACACTTGGAGCGATCTAACTTTGAGGGCTTTGTTATTTATAGTTTCAAGAGGATTTTAGAATTTTGCATACAAGTAGAAAATTACTCGGAAATCGAGGACTTTCGCGGTGTGGCGCATTTCCTGACATCACTGCCCAACTTGTAACAGTTGGAACATTTTTTTTTTTTCAGTTAAAAAAATATTTTCTGGTTCGAGCTTACAGTCCAAATGTTAAGAAAAAAAAAAATTACTTTCAAATACATATACGATTATGAACAAAAAATTGTTAAAGAAATTTTTATAAAAAAATGTTGGGATAAAAATTCAATAATCCAAACACGAGCTCGAATCGATAAACAAGTTTCAAAAGGTTGTGTCAAAATTTCAATTCGATCGGATAAACGTTGACCGAGGGATCTGCCCCACCGGATTTTTCTCATATTCCTCATTAATTTCAATGAAAAAATTCTAAAATGTTCTAGAAACTATAAATAATAAAGCCCTCAAACTCAAATTCCTCCGAGTGTTTTCATTTTCTGAAAAAAAAAAAAAACTCCTACAAACAGATACGATTTTAGACCGTCCAAGCTATACCTTCTCCTCTCCCCACCCCTCGCCACGCCCTTTCGTCCGGCACGTAAATTTTTGAAAAAATTTCCCCCGCCCCGAGGAAACTTTTCCACCAAGGGTTCAGCGAACTTTTCGCCACACGCGCTGTAATCAGCTTTAATAATAATCCAAGTTTACGACGATTCCAGGTCAAAAGACGTGCCGGAATTATTATACGAGCGAGTGAAAATTGTCCGCGGAATTTCTCACCGAGTCATACGAATATATATATATATATACAAACACACGCATACGCATAACGGACTCGAGATGCAGGTTTGTGTCAGCTAAAGAGATCGCAAGTGCAACAACTGCACCGGGCAAACCTTCAGATTCGTTTCATTAATACCTACCCCACACCTACAAGTTTATACCGCAACGACTCTCGCTCGTTTTCTGCATAATTTATCGTTCGAACGTGTATATCCGCGCAAGTATCTCGCGCGTTTGTTGAACAGTCGCGTTAATTCATCCCCTTTACCCTCTCGTTGCCCCTCGCAAACCCCGTCGATGGTTTTTCAAAACTAAACGCGTTACGCTCCCGCGCTTCGAAATAACCCGTGAAAATATGCGACATCGCGAATGATTTTTCCTCTTACAATACGAATGATATAAAGTGTGTTTGGTAAACTCTGGACAAGGTCGTTTTATATTCGTTGCAAAAAATCGTACGCGTGTGTATACGCATACAATGCAACGGACGGTAAAAATGATCGCGATCGTGTGGTGGGAAAAAGGAATTTTCAAACAATTTACAAGGCACGTATACGTATGTCTACAACGTGCATACACGCTGTGATACAAGGTGCATTTATTACGGATATAACCTGCAGAGGTTAGGTCTGTACCTGGATACAGATATATGAGGTTGCAGAGCTGGTAAGATACCTACTTCTGCGCCACGTATGATGTACTTGCTTGCATACGTGCATGCGTATGTAATGCACTTCGGCGAAGTTGCCTCGACATACATATCGCGTCGTCGAACAAAGGGTTTCATAGAGAGACATTGCAAGCGAGTTTCTTCGTTAGCAATAAGATCAGCTAGACTTGCGGTCAATTATTGTTACAACAAATAATCAGGGAAATGAATTATAATATTGCAATATTACGTATAACATATTTCAAGCATCGCGAATTTCTCTGTCTGGTTTGTGTGTATTTCTTTTTTGTTTATCAATAATTTTTATTCCACGTCGCCTCGTTTCCTTTTCCTTCCTTAGCCGAAATTTTATTCTCGCCTAGTCCGTCAAATCGGAGAAAATTCCGTACCTGAGATAATGATTTTTTATTTTGTGTATATCGATGAGAATAGAGGTTAATAAAAAAAAAAAATTGAATCGGGGTACAGGTTTGCAGCACGTTCGTTTTTTTGTTTTTTTACCACACCTTCCTCTCTCTCTGGCTCGCCTCTTTCCTCGCAGTCTCTTCGCTGAATTTTCCTCCATGCGCACGCAATGTTCATTTGCTCCGTATTTTCATCATTCCCACTTTAAACATATCTCTGTACCGATAAATCCCTTCTCGCGCGGTTGACGATATATCGCAATTCAACGACGATGCAGCAATAAGAGACCGAGAGCACCGAAAGTGAAGATGGAGAAGGACAAGGAGGATGACGAGGATGTCGATCGTGACGCAACATCCGGTGATTCCTTAATAATAACAATAATAATAATAATAATACGGTAATAAGAACGCAGTAAGAATGATTGAAACGACGGTAACGTTGAAGAAAGAAAATAAAAAAAAATTATAATTTCAATGTGTAACGTTGTCGCGTCTTAGAGAGCAAAAATATTTATACATCGATATGTCGCGTACCTATATATATACGTATATATATGTATATATATGTGTTGTATATATCCATATACCTCATTCACACTCCTTAGCACACACGTCATGCGCATTTCTTTAAATGACCGTTTGACATTGTCTGGTCAGAGCTAAATCTTCCGTCAGAGAACGGGAGGGGGAAAAATAAGGAGAGAGAAAGAAAAAAAAAAAAAAAAACGCATGGAAGTGAGAATGCGTGAACGATGAGAAATAGCGACAACGACGATAATATGCCGACGAATATATGTATAGATGCGCGCGCACGCGTGTGTGTGTGTGTGTGTGCGTATCTATACGGAGCTGCGGAGGGAAATTTCCAGCTATAGTTCTACTGGGTATATAGAGTCCTAAGCTATTTTCGTAATTTTCTATTTTGTTTGTTTTTTTTAATATCGAATTGTTTTTTATCTTTCCTACGATAAGCAAAAAATATGTTTCTTGGTTACAAACTGAAAACGAGCTTTGTGACCCTGACTTGTAAGGCTACTGTTTGTGGGATATGTATAATACATGCATATATATTTCCTTGTAACCATTGCGATGTGTAATTTCATAATGGTGAAACAATTAATAAATTCGTGTAAAAAAAACTTGTTTGATCTTACAAAAAATATAGCATATCGAAGGAACAGATCTAATATTAGAATATAACCATAATATCTAGTATTCTGAGTACCTAATAGAGATATTCTGGTAATTTCAACTATATCTAAATCGTAGTAGTAAATATGTTATGAGAACAAAAATTTGCTCAATTTAAATTTCTAACCGGGTATACTAATAAGTTTAAAGTAAAAAAATTTTTTACGAAACAAGTTAAATAAAACGTCAAATACGTTATCCCAATGATTTGAATTCATCCCTTTCGGATGCAACAACACGTCACGACAATACGCGACGCGCAGTGAATAAACTCTTGCCGTTATACGCATCGGTGAATTAAATCAGCAGCGATAAAACAATAATAACGCCATTAGGAACAACCGGTACCGCATTTTTCATTCGTAATTCAGGGTTCGAAGAGGGGCCCGAAAGCCGGGACGGACGTCGTCCAAGGGACTGGGAATTATAGCCTCGAGACGAAACGTAGCACGCGACTTAAATTACGCCGTCCGGCGCACCGTCCGACTTGCACAAAGTGCAATTCCATACGACGATCACTGCAAGCTCGCAACTCCAGCAGACCGAGCGTTGCTTACTTTAATTTTTACAGTCTAGATGCGTATAAACAGCGTAACACTCCTCTGCTCGTCTGCGTGAGATTTGAAGGGGCGGGGTTGAAATCGCAAATTTGATCAAACTTTGACGAAACAGCAAAGCTTCGAATGGTCCGAAAACCGATGCTCAAAGTTCCGAAAGTGCTAAAATGAGTGAAACTTGACGTCTTTGATGATCTTTCTTTGTTACGGATTATCGATATTTTTACGTTCGGAATCCCGATTATTCCAATTTTCGGTTTTCCTCATTTTTGAACTCGTCGAAATTCGAAATTCAACTCTATCGCAGCTCCGTTTCTTGAAATTTTTCCCTATCGATACTTTACTTTTCGTAACAAAAATTTTCGAAATCCAGCATTTCCGAACAATGAGCCACAGGTTTTCCGACGATTCGAAACTCCGTTGTTTCGTAAAATTTTCACATGTCTCAACTTCAAGTTTCGCCATCAAATAATTCGTAATCAGGCGCTTTCGGAACTTCGACCCCGCCCCTGTTTCAATTCGTATCCATCTATCAGACGTACGTATCTACGTCGTACGAAAGTAACGTACACCTACATCAGCATCGTGTTGAAATTCATTCTAACGTGATACAACACTCGCACCGTATGCATACGTATATATATATATATAATAAAAGATTTCAGCACGCGTGCAACCGTGACGACGAATAAAACGGGTGACGATAATATACACGTTATAAACATCGTCGTACGCACACCAACACAGAGATTATCTGCACTGCAAGGTATGTAAGGCAAATACCGTCGTCTGCACGTAATACATACATATATATATATATACACACACACATATATATACATATCCTATGGGTGTGCATCGCAACGCTTGCCGCACGACACGTCGCTTATTATCCGCCGCATTGCACGAAGCGATGCGAATTAAACCGTGGCTATGGCGGAACGGGTGATGGGGGGGAGGAGGGGGGGGGGGGGGAGGTGGACGCACCAAGGGCGGCAGAGCTTTGCTTTATTTGCATTTTATGCTTCTTGCTTTATTTTCACGTCTGCATCGGTATCCTCTCTAACCCCACCGCACCCCCGCCAACGTACGATCCGAGTGCGTTGCCCTTACGCGTGTAGTAGCATTGAACAACAAAGGGATAGCGGTGCGGCACCGTGGCACGGATAATCGCGACTGCGACACATGAAACTCGATGCGTCTTGTTTCTTCCGTATCAATTCCCGTGGTAACCGCGTGCCAATCGTATACCTACGAAAGTTGAAAATCAATCGCGCGTGCGCCGAACAATTCAATCTCATTGGATATTCTTGTCCGTCACGCAGGCGGGCCAACCTACGAAAAAATTTGTACGTTTGAATTTTCGAAGAGCGTGAGCGTTGAATTCCGACCGTTCTTTCACGGATCAACTTTCCGACTCGATAACAAATGCTTCCCAAGCTTTTCCGATTCGCTGCCTCAATTATTTGAGATTCTAACCTCGAAAATTCGTACCGACCACATCCCCGCCGGAAACAGTGTTTGACAGCCTGCACGAACAGCTTTATTTTATATGGAATACATCATATATAGTGAAGAATCGTATTCGAGTTCGGCCTGTCCAAAACATGTCTCCTAACCTAACCCAACCTAAGTAAGGTATAACGATCCAGTCCGTCTAGTCTGTAGACAAGATATTTACTTATTTCAATGTGGCTGTGTACTCCGACTCTTACGGTTAAATATACGAAAGTACGGAAGATTGTCACCCAATTTGGTTCGGAAGAAACACAACTCTCTTTATAAGACGATCACGGGGCCGGTTGTAAGGGTTACGACAAGTCCCAATTAGGTGTGAATGGTTTAAAAAGATGCGCCAAAGCATCGGATTTAGAATTATCCATAAGATAATATGTTAAATGCGGTATCGAAACTTTGCGCGATGTAATAATGTAATGTAATAAAAATCGTAATGTGGTAGGTCAATCCTAATGATCAAATTTACCTCGGTTTCGGTAATTAGAATCATTATTACAGGTGTACAGATATTTTCGAAATAACGATGTGACATGCATGCACACGATAAAAAATGTAAAATTATCAGGCGATTAGACCAAACTTGAACATCGATGTAGGTACAACGATAATAAATTAAAAATGAACGACATCGTCGTGGTGGTTTTTCCAACCTACGGTTACAGCGTTTTAAGTCCCCTCGTTTTTGAGGTGCGAAGCAGAAGTGCATGCATATAACAGATACGAACGTTGTGCAGCGTTGCAGAACCGACGAACAAAAAAATTACTATATCGCGGTGTCCTCGTCTCGGATTCTTCCTGGACCGTGATATTCATATCCGACCCAAGGTCTTTTATCCCATCTTATCGTAACGCTTTAAAAACTATCACACGCGATCGACCCAAGAGAAGATCGTTTTCCAATCAAGATAAGCGTACCACGAGTTACCGACACGTCCGGACACTGCAAATTCTATTTTTTTTTTTTCTTAAAAAATAATTTTATAACCAACGATCGAACAGACAGAACCAAAAAAGATGAATAACTGGCGAGAGTGTCAGTAACTGGTACAACAGTCACCTTACGTGTAATAAATCGCTGTGGTATAAAAGATTCGCACCCTGGACCGCGTCTTCAAACTTCCCTCCGTCGCGTGCTTCACGATCGGAAGAGTGTGGGTGCAGATTGTGGTTACTCTCTCATCCGGTTCGACGTGCAAAAGCTCGTGCGGGAAGGGAACGCCTGCGGGAGGAGAAGGGAAAGGAAGGGAAGGGAAGAGAAGAGAAGAGAAGAGAGAAGAGACAGGGAAACTGGGATCGGAGAGTCCAGACAGAGGGATGCACCGACCTTGGAGGGATTTTTGCGTCTGATGAAGCACGTTCACCCCGCTGCCATGCTCTCTTAGCTACGTGTACTTATATGCATACGTTGTATATGTATATTATACGTACATACATGTATGCATAGGTACATGCAGTACAAGATTGCAACTACCGGCAGCAGGCTCACCCTGAACAACGAACCGACGACTGCGTAATATAATCGTAAAGATATTGCATTTAAAGTCCGTTAGAAATACAATTATTGTTTATCGTTTGCTGGATCGTAGAAAAATAAAAAATAAAAAGTTCTTCCTCTACTTTTAAACACTCGCTTTTCTATTCTTCCTTATACGTCCAATTCGTTTCATCTCCTTGTTCCGTTTATATGAAAAAAGATATATAATACTTTGGTACCCGCAACTCGGGATGATCAATTATTTTTAAAGTCAACGAATCTATTGATATATAGGTGTAACAATTCAACAGATGTAACGGGTCAAAATTTATACAACGACCTCAAATAACTTTTGAAATAGTATATTTATCATAAAATGATAAGAGACCTCTCTTTGTAGATTGTTCAATTCCTCACAAAAATACGTCTGTGAATTTTCTGTGCGACGCATCGTTAAACTAGTTATAAAAATTAAACGCAACGAAAAACTATTCTCAGGGAAAATAGAAAAAAGTGCAACGCGCAACCTGTTAATGTTAATATAAAAAGTTTTAACAGGCGTATTTTTATACCTAAATAAAACTTTTGCGCTTGTATCGAAGAAATAAAAAATTGTTTTCTTTCCGTGACAAACCGTAAAATATTAATAAAGAGACGAAATAGCGCAAAGTGACGATGATGATCGGTGACCTCGGCTCCGGGCAGAGATGAGAAGAGAAGAGAAGAGAAGACAGAGGCTTCTACGTTGGACGGCAAATTTACGCACGAGAAAGAGAGGGGGAGAGAAAACGAGACCCAAAGAAAGAAAAAGGAAGGAAAAATGTACGAGAAGAAGAAGAAGAAGAAGAAGAAGAAAAGTGACGAGTGAAGGAGCGCGAGAGACTTGTACGTGAGAAGGACAGTTGGGATAAAGAGAATAGAGGGAGGGAGGGAGGGAAAGGAAGGGCGAGGGCCAGGGTAGGAGAACCTGACCTCGGAGGGCGCGGTCGGATTCAGGCTAGACTGGGACTGCCCTTGTGCCTCTAACCGACCTTGAGACGAACCTGGCTGGTTTCCCTCCCTCGCGTTACAGTCTTCCAGACCCCATCGACACGGCGCACAAAGAGAACTAAACTGATCCACGTGCTCGTTGAAAATATTCCTCCTCCTTTCTTTTTTTTTTTTTTTAATCATTATTTTTCATTATTTATCCCCGAGTAAGCTTACAGGTACGCATTTATGCAGCGACGTTTTGGAATCATACCGTAGGAAGAAATTTGCAACCCGTAACGAAGATTTATAAACAATAAAGAAAAGATGCGAAAATTAGACTGGTCGAGAAAGATTCACTTTTTGCGCGTATGGTGAAAACTCTTAACTCATTACGTTAGAGACAAGATTTAGTACAGTGGAATTGATATTGGAATGTTTTAGATACGGAAAGTTTTGTTGTTATATGATTTTTTTAGTTTCTCATAAAAATACAGTTCTTATGAACAAAAATTAGATTATATATACATATAGTGTTACGGTACACTGGTCGACAAAACTGGACACAAAAATAGACCTGATCGAATGAAAATAAATATGGTTTTATAATGAGGGTAGATAGGTACGTATTTCAAAATTAGCGAGCACTTTCCTTGTTCCAAAATATTTTTGACCAGTGTTGTTGTACACCGAGAGTGTTCAGCGAAACACTCGCCTTGAAGGAACACTCGGGCGATTACGGTTGCCAATTTATTGCAGCGTCGAGCGGCGAGTTTCGCAAAAAACAACTTCCGGTATATCTATATTACGGTCCAGATACGAATTTTGAATTTTTTCAAAATTTGACCGAAACGCCCCGACGTTAGTTTCAAATAAATAAATATAAATCTCAACTCTCAACTCTAAAACTCTCTCTCTCTCTTTCTCTCTCTCAAGGTCCGTAAGATTTGCCATTTAAAATACACACATTTTTATTCAACTTTCATTATAGATGAAAAAACACAAGTATCTACAGGTCTAAGAAATAAATCAGCATTGATGCGACTGTTTTTAACCTCGTTTTCTCTTTTTTTATCCACCTCATTTTCTAATTCCGAATTCTTTTCTCCTCGCACCGACAATTTGATTCACTGATTATACACTTTCCTCGAAAAATCAAACGGTAAGAAATCTCCAAGACGTGCAAGACTTTACAGTTACATCACTCTCTATAGTTCGGTTATATCACCCCAATCTATACATACGTATACTTTACAGAGAAAAATAGCAAAAGAGAGAGAGAGGAAGAGACGCGACAAGAAATTAATCTTGTACGAGTATTTTTCAATTAATGGTATCGACGGTGGAAAATTGTTTAAGCGTTATTGGGACGAGAAAAGCAAAAAAAAAAATTTCACAAAAAATTGTTTCCGCCCGGGATCGAACCGGGGACCTTGTGCGTGTGAAGCACACGTGATAACCACTACACTACGGAAACGTTGTACCAATATTGACGCAACTATTCTACCCAAACTGTAAGTCGTAAAGATTTTCTTCAATGATAGAACTCAGTATCGTCGGGGAATAACTTTTGGTTACTATAATGGTAATTCTGTCCATCGCGTTTTTTGTTCATAGATCTATTCCTTCGCTTTCCTTTTTTTTTTTATACATATATACATATATGTGTGTACGTACATCGATTCATCGTCGAATCGATTTACTACAAAAATTATAATATCGAGGAAATTATAATCGATGAAAATTATAAGAGTTACGATTTTAAAAGAGAGCAAAACAAAGAGGTTGAACAAGGTGTTGGTTTGTTCTTTTCAATTCTAGGTTACTACACGTGTGTATAAGTCAATTGGAAAGAGGTATTGAAACAAGGCGAGTTGAACGATCGTAAAAGCAATTTACACCGAGTGCAGTAAGGCAGCCGACCCGCGCATGTATAAGCATACCTACTAAGCACATGAATCGAGATAAAATGATGAAAGGGTGGCTCTCTCGAGTATTCCCCGAAGAACGCGGTTCTGCGCATACGCGAACAACCGTATGATCCGCAAAATCACGAAAGAGGTTGCCTACTTTTCTTTCTCTTATTTGTGACCTTTACCAGCCAACATGAAGGGAGAAGAAGAGCCGATTGAAGAGAAAGGCTCGTTCAAAGAATCGCGTCAACTTTGACAGTGAACAAATCAATTCATTACTCAAGCGTGTTTAAACTTACCGATGATGATCGATCGGTTTTCATTCCGCACCGTCTTCTCGCACTGCATCAGCACCAGTCATCGCCTTGGTTCACCCTGAAACATTTTTCACTCATGGTCAAGTTTCCGGATAATATTATTATTATTACTATCATTATTTTTATACAACACTTTTCTACGCGGCGAGAAAAATCAAAAATACAGACGGATCCAGAGAAGAGACGTAAAAGGTCTGCTGCAACACGGTTTTATAAACGTGCCTGTACGTTGGGGTGGTTGATTTTTTAACTTTTTTTTTTTTTTTAAGCAGCCGTTCGGAACACTCGCGACAATTATGTGAAGAAAAAAAAAAAAAAAGGAAAACTGTCGCGAAACCTGGTGGAAGTAGGAAAATGTATGCGACAGCTCTTTTGTCAGTAGCTATTTCTCACAAATATTTTGAGTGGCACTTTGGAAAAGTAAACCATCGATTTAAAAAATGAACCACCCTACAGCGTACGTAATAAGGCGAGTGCAACACAGTCGGTATGTAAATGGTTCAAGAAGCCATTAGCCGCCGCATGGTTTCTCCGCGGCTTCTCATGGCTTTAAATTATAATGCCAAAGGAAGAATTTAATCCCTGCAAACATGAAAGTGCGATTGAAACAAGTAGTCCGCGTCGGGATTTATTACAAAACATTTGGATTGTCCGGGGTACATATAGAGAATAGAGAGCACAACGTGGTGTGCATACACGTATGTTCGCGCTTGCGTATACCTATAATTTTTACGTAGGTGTGCCTCGGTTTCGCCCACGCACAGGCAAGGAAGGCAACGCTCGATAAGATTTCGCGGCATTAAAGGGATTGCGTTGCGCATGGTGCAGTTCACCTCGGGTATCTGTGTAACCTACCTACAATTAGTGTCGTAAGGTCGATGAACGATCGTTCGTTCGTTTCGTTACGTTTGGAACTTTTACTTTTGCGCAGGAGGGAGAAAGTGACGGAGCCTCGATATTCCGAAATTTTCTATTCGAAATCTAGCAATATGTTCAAAGCGAAAGATAAAAGTTTTGACAATATTTTAAAATGAGAGTTTTAAAAAGGGTCCTTCTCGCAATATCACTGTAAATATTTATAAATAATTGAGCAGTTGAGTAAAAAAAAAGTGCGAAAAGTACGGATAATTATTTAAGGGGGTATTCTAGTGTAGAAATTTGAAAAAATCGATTTTTTTTTTTTTTTATATTTTCAAAGCTTAACCTTTCAAGAATGTGTCCTTAAAAGGACAAGTCAAAATTTCAATTATTTTCAGAGATATAGCTATTTTAGTGACACGTCTTCAATACTGGCTCGGCTGGAACGAATTTTACTCGAAACTTTAAACGCGTTTTTCTCAAAACTACATTTTTCAAAACGGTTGACATGATTTCTCAAGTTCTATTGAACCGATTTACTTGAAATTTGGTGAGAATCTTCTCAATACATGTCTCTATCGCACGAACTATTATTATAACGAAATAATAATTTTTACTATTTTTAAAAAATTCAGAAACGTCCAAAAAAGTCAAAAAAAACGTATTATTTTTTCGGACAGCCGTAATTTGGCAAAAAAAAATTTTTTTTCGACTTTTTTTTAGTTAGTACGATAGCTGCATTTATGTAGATTAATAATCTTTTTTTTTTTTTCTGATTTTGAAAATGCTTGCAGTCGTGACAACATTGGCGCGCCATTTTTTTTGTACCCCCCACTTCAACAACTCATAGCACTTTCAATTTTGTATTTTTTGACTTGTTTTTTTTTTTTTTGTAATCGTGAAATAATAATAAACGCCTGATAAAAAAATGGATGGTAAAAATATTTTTTGTTTTTTGTTTATAGCACTTCAAAAAACACCTCAAATTCATGCCTCTACTCTAGAATACCCCCTTAAACAAAATCAGAAGTGGCGAGGGTCAGACGTTGGTCCGGTTCGCATGGAATTCTCCATATATGTGTGAAAAGAGTATGTCTTACAAAAAATCTTTAAAAACAAAAGCAGCGTTGGTGAAAATCCGAAAACAAATTTTTCAACTTAAATGACTGCAAGCTCTTAAATACACACACGCACACACACACATATATGAGGAGATAGGTGTGATCCTAGAATATTCCGTCACGCTGCTGCATCGCTGGGTACCAGAGAGCAAAGTCCTGAATAGAGAAAGAGAGAGGGAGAAAGAGCGGAGTCGCGGGGTCGACACACTTTCGTTATTATAAACTCGCGGGAAAACGTGCAATTTCCGAGAGCCCGTCTGCGGCAACAGCAACAGCAGCAGCAACTCGACGCTGTTCGCGTTTCATTTCATTCAATTTCCTGGTTTAAGCAATATTTCACCGGTTAACCAACGAACCAACCAACCAACCGGTCGGTCATTAGCCACGCTTGTTTCAATTCCCCCGACTGGTACTCAGCAGCAAACTGTCTCAATCGTTTCCCATCTCTGAACGGATTTTCAGTTTTCACTTTTCACTTTTAAAATTTTCCCTTTTCACTTTCCACTCAATTTCCACATCCCACGTCGGCGGTTCTGCGCAAAATAAGAAAAAAAAAGGAACGAAAATTAAAACGTTGAAACAATCAAGACACTCCTCGTATCGATAGATCAATGACCCTCTATTTTGGTACCTGATCTTTGATTGCGGTTGCCAATGTTTCAGCCCGGAAGTAACGTGGCCGTCATATTGTTGGCACGGCACGCGCTGCTACACGCGTATTATCCAAGATGAAATTCGTGATTTGCGACTACTTTTACTTCCTGCGACCCAGATAAACAAATCGGATCTCACTCGATCGAGTTACGTAAAGGATCGACGCAGAGCGGCGTGATGATGCATGATTGGTGAGACTGCCGTTTTGGTGATTGATTTGAAGATAGGTTTCAGCTGAACTGCCGAGTACCAACCTCGAATACCTACGTCACGTAACGTCGCGTCTCTGTAAACCGTGTTTGTGTGCATGTGTGTGTGCGAATGCGACGATTGCAACTTCCGAGCGTAACGATCACGACGAGAAGCAGAAAGCGATAATTATTTGATGTGGTATATAGAAAAATATAACGACCCAATTATTTACACCGTTGCATATAATGGAAAGTAGAACGAATGGGACTTTCGGTTTCACTGGATATCTTTCACTCGGTAACCTCCATTCCTACCAAGCAGCGCTCTCCCTCCCCTACTCTCGTAACAACACCGGTCTTAAGGTACGGCGAATAAACACGCTATACACCGAGAGGAGATACGGTGTCTATCACTCGGTTGCTTGCGTTCTAACGCGATGGTAAAAAGTACGCGAAACGAATACAAAGAGAGTGCGTTGCAAGATCCAGACGACGATACGAGGGTGGTTGGCATAAAAAATCACAATCCTCAGCCTGACTTCATTTTGATTTCAAAAAGGAATTGGAATATTTCCAAGCAACGATGCCTCGAGACGATTCCATTGGTATTCTACGAGCTTTACCGCCACCGATAAATTGGCTCGCACGTCGGAGACCGTGAATCTCGTATAAGGTCAGGGAGGGTGGTGAAATATGACAAAGTAAAACGAAAGCTGGCGTCCAGCAGCTGTGCTCCACTTGTTTTTAACGCCTCAATAAGTTCCCCCAAAGATACATCTCGTACGGACTAGTCCACGTTTACGACCATACGGAGTCATCCGAGGTCTCTCGGTTTCCAGGACGACCAAATTTACTTACAGCGGTCCGATGCAGCCTGGCCACACCTGGTCGAGAGTTTTCTTTCAGTACCGACTGACCACCACTCCCTCCTCCTCCTCGGAGAGGCTGAGTCAAGTTACACGGGGAAAAAAATGGAGCTGCACATGCATCGAGAGAACCGGCAGCTGGTAGTGCGCGCGTCTCTCGAAGAGACGACGATTTCGCAAAGCCGGGACGTTTCGCAATCGGATGGGATCAGCCGTCGACGAGTCGGCGTGGAAGCGCGTCACGTCACGATCGTGAGCAGCTTCGCCGTCGAGTAGCAGCCAACTTCGAGACGACCCCGTGATCTGTGACCCCAAGGACCGCCGAGTGCAACGACGATCTCGGAGAGAGCGGAGAAAACGTAGCGCGGAATACGTTTCGCGTCTTCCCCGGATGAGGGCGGACCGTTTAAACCGTCGCTCCGCGATTGATCGAAACGAAATTTTTCTCTTTCCCTCTGTTTTGTTTTACACATAATATATACAATAAAATATACACACCGGTATACATAACGAACTTTCTAATTCCAGATGAATCGTAGAAAGAACAAGGTTCCGTGAACTCCATGCTGGGTAGGTACACTGCCGATATAACCGACTTCACCGTCGAGCATCAATTTATAACGCTCTTCGTACGGCAGGACGAAGAGTCCCACAGCTCGCGTCGAAGGTGCTCGATTCCAGAGCGCTCGTCGCGCTGTGTGGGAAAAATCATGCATGCATCAATGATCAGCGTGGGAGCAGAGATCTCTACCGAGCGTTGTTTGAACCGACCTACATGTGGTTAAATGTGGATTCTGATTGAGCGCACAATTCGCAGTGTCTTGACCCGGGCCTGGATGAAACGATATCCGTCACGATCGTCTAGCCTGGCTGAAAACTATAACGAGTTCAACCGCACTCGAACCGTAATTAACGTTCTCCGGAGCAGAGTGCCCCTCTTTGTCAATTATTTGAGGCAAGTTATTGCGACACCGAGAAAGTTACACGGTGTCTCTTAGAATCGTTTCTTCTCTCTTTCCATCCATCCCAATTCTTACAAGGCGTGGTGCGCAACGAGTCCGACAACAAGACGTATCGAGGAACACAATGCAGAGGTGACCGAGACCAGGGTTACACCATCGAGCGAACATCGATTTCGTACGCACACGTGTAGTTACTCTTACGGCTCCAAACCGATGACGATGATGAGGACTAAAACCGCACGCCAAGAGTAGAGTTTCACATTCGTAATAAGCGTTGCGATACTCGGGCTTTTGGTTCATCGCGCTAATTGCGACACTTGCAGGGCCGGCAACCCGGGGAACAAAATGGGCCCGAAATCGGGCCACAATGACGCAACGGGCAATCGGCAAACGAGCCGCGTACGCAGTGAGTCAGCTAGTGTGAATCGATCTCTACACAAGGTGCGGATCCGGCAAGTTGCTGTGGTGGTAGGCACTGTAACACCTCCTGCATCAGAGGTACGGCAGAAGCGGGATCATTGTTATTGGGGAAGATTGCATAACACCAACGGTATACAACGAACCTCGAGTTGCGCAGAGGGCAACGACACCCGCCATCTTGTGAAAGCTTACTCGACCTCCCGATCACCACGTGTTTCACCCGACGAGGAGGACGTGTGCGAGGGCCTCGTGAGCGTCGAGGTATCCTGTTATCCTGGTACCCTGGTCACGACCGCAGACTTTCAAGGGTGGCAATCGAAGAATGACCGGGCAGAATTTAACTGAAACTGACCGCGAGGTCTGTGGACCGTTTATTCATCTCCTATTGTGAATGTGCTCGTCTTTGGACCGTTTATTCTTGTCCTATTGAGAATGTCTCTTACGCGCGCGGTACGAACAGCGAATTATACGGTCACGTTTCGCCCTTTTACGAGACGGCCACTTGCGGACGTCTGAAGTTTTCAACACTTAACTCGAATCATTTCAGTTGGAGTGCAGACTTTTGCACCGAACTGCTGTATCTGAAATCGACACTCCTACCGTCGACACGCTTTCTCCGTTATTATGTTTCAATTGAGTGTATAAAACAATAACCGTTGATGTTTTGCCAGATTTTTGGCACAGGCGAGTGATTTCCTTTCTTTTTTTTTTTTTTTTTTTTTTTTTTACGCCCTGCTTCGGCTCTTATTTTTCCCTACCTATAAGCCGAACCTCCCCCTGTAATTCATTTCCCCGAAGGTTGACACGCGATACTGGCTGGAGGGTGGATTTGGATCAAGTGAACCAAGACGCGCGGTAAACAATTCGGAAATATGGGTCAACGACATTTTTCCGGATTCGTTGGAGGGCTGCGGGAAGCGAAGAAGGAAAGATTACGTCTGCAGGTACCGAGAGGGAAGGCGATGACACCTTTGTTTCTTCTTATTACTATAACAATTATTATACGCTATTATTACCATTACCATCACCGGTTTTTACAATTCGGGAAAAGTAAATTCTTACTCGTCAGATTTTAATGAAAATTGGTACTAGTCGGTTAGTTGAGCGGCCTATCACGAATCTGAAGTCAGATCGCCAAATTCAAAATGGTCGAAACGATTCAATACGGTGGAAAAAATCTAAAAATGTTCCGATTTTGGTGGAAATTGGTGGGCGGGGGTTTATTGGGTCATGGATAGCGAACTCAAGGTTAGACTTCCAAAATTTGTAGTGGTGGATCCGTTGTAGTGATTAAAATAATAAAAAAATTGTCACACTTCCATGTAATATCTTACCTGAGGGCTTCCGAATCATTAACCACGAATGTGAATTTGATTTGGATTAGTATTTTATTGTTTCTGCAAAATTGGAACGTGCAGTGCGAAAACAGAAAGCTCGAGGACCGGCTCACAGCCATCCTAAAGCCGTTTTAAAATCACTTTCATACCATTGCTGCCCGATTTCCCTACCACAAGTAGTATGTACGAGAGAAAGAATAATGTAATAAAATTTTTGAAATATTCGCAAACAACGATGAACGTGATTTCAGAATTCATCCAAGAATTTTCCCTGACTGTCCGTGCATGTGTACTCTCTTTTTCTTTCCCTTTCTCCCTCGCTCGCTCTTCCCGCATTGAAATAGAAAAGAAAAAAAATAAAATAAAATGAAATAAACCAAAACCCGAAATAGCACCACCCTGAGGCATAATTCAACCACAAGGAAAACGCGACGCGTTGTTTATGAATAAAACGATATTCAAGAGTGACAATAATCGTGGCCGAGAGCTATTGCTCGGGAAATTATTTTATCACAGAGTATTTTCGTCCGTCCGCTGCGAACGACCGCTTTCGTATCATTTCTGTATCACAGGAATATGGTTTGGTGCGTGCCGCTTTTTAGCCTTGGTAGTATTTTTCGTTTTCGGTCTTGTTTGTTTCATCTTTACTTTTCGTTTGTTTCGTTTCTTTTTTTTTTTTTTTTTTTTAATTTTTAATTTTTGTTTCACTTCCTCTCTCCACGGTCTCGTCTCCGACAATTTTTCACGCGAGACTCGACTCTCCGCGCCAAGATGAAATGTCCGGTCGTTGCTTACGGTTATACGCGTATAATCGTCATCGTAAATACAATAGGCACGTTATATATTACATCAAGTATATTGAGAGTATACGAGGGTGCTTATACATTGCTGGCGATTTTCCAAACTGTCGCTGTTTCTTCTTTTCACTTGCGGTACGTAACGGCGATTCGCAAATTCGGAGATTCCTCGCGAAAAGAAAAGAAATGAAAATAAAAAAAAAAATAAAAATACAAAAAAAAGTCAACAATTTTTACGTCTCAGATAACGTTCGTCGCAATTTCATTTCCCTCACCTTCGATTTAATTATACAAACGATATATTTCATCCTCGAGGTAAACAAATAACTGATCACAGAGATTTTATCTCACGACTTTACAGGATTTAATTATTGAAATTTGAACCAATGAATTGTGAATTGTGAAATGAAAATTTAGGGATTGTATTACGCTTTCTCAATATCGCAATAAAGCCAAGCGAAAGAAAACGGAATCCTCGTATATATCCTACGTTTGGCAAGCGAAACAAGGACAAGTTTAAAAATTTTCACACAGGTCCTTGAAAATGTACATCGAGCGGTCGTTCGAACATGCGGATTGTCATCGCCGCGCGTCGGGTTGCAATGATCGTATAACACGCGGGAGTATTAAAATAATGAAAATCGGTGTGAAATAGAAATAGAAATAGAAATAAATGGAAAAATAAAAATAAAATGCAACAACAAGACGCGACAAAAACGAGCGTCATCGACTCTGGAACATCGACTCTGTCCCGACGCCTCGCGTCCTTTGTCTCGGGTCTTCTTTGGCCAAGGGGCACCGAAAGTTAAGCGAAGAATTATATGCTCGTAAGCCCGCAAGCTCCTTCGGCCCAACAAGTAAGGTCACACACACGCGTGCGCTTCCATCTTCTCCGTATCTCTTTTTCCTATTTAAAGCGCACGGGTGAGGAACCAAAAGAAGAAGAAGAAGAAGAAGAAGAAAAAGGAGATAAGAAAAGATAAAAATACGCGCAAGAAATTGCAGGAGCATTTATATCGGCTGCGTGTGAAAAATATCATTTGTTTTTTACTTCTCTTTAAGTTTCCCTCAAGAGCAAGGAAAAACGCAACGTAATTGCAGAACAAGCCGGTCACACACACACACACACACACACACGTACACGTTGGGGTGGTCCGAAAAAAGCTCAAAATCATCACGCCTGATAGTTGTTGAAACAACAAATAATACGCCTGTGTTATAATTTAAGCCCGTAATGTTAATATTTAGTGATATTTAGTAATAGTATTAATTTACCATTTTCCATTCAATGTAACTCGCGAAAATGATTTTAGCTATTTCTGAATTTTGTAACCCAATAACGAGGTCAATGTACATAAATTTCTGACAGATATTTTTTGACAGGGAATTCAATACTCCGCCAAAAAAAAGGTCTCTCATAATTTTTCGACAACTCAACAATGTAAAAAGTTATTCAAGGCTAAAATTGAAATTATACAAAAATTCGCTTTATTTCAAGATTAACAGCGAAAACACTGAACTTGTAACAACATACTGTGATATTTTTTTTTTTTTTTTTTGACAATCATTACAACCGCTATAAAATCGTGTCGTTCAATTAATTCTTACAAGTAACAATCCGTAATACATGTAATTCCACTTGAAAAGACCGTCTTTTTTTATTTGGCAAAAAATTAATTCGCCTTGGTTAATTCGCAAATTTTCAAAATATCCGCACGTTCACGGTCGTTTTTCAATCGGAACGCAATCGGTCAAAAATTTTCTCCTCACCGTCCGTTATTCAAATTCTCAACGCGATTTCGCACCTTGTGTATATCACCACTTCTCAATCTCCTCAATTCTTATCCTAGTCGTGAATTTTGCACATCGAAGAAAATCTGGCCTACAAATTTTATGTGCCAAGGCCTCCTCCATCTTCTGCTGCTGCTGCTATAAAACTTCGGATTCTTGCCGATGCTTGCCGGTGTCGTGATCTACATACCCTGTTTTATCGAAGTACGTACGTACGCAGGTCTGTAAAGAAGAAAAAAAAAAAAGAAAAAAGAAAAAATACCTGTGTGCAAATCTCGCGTCCTCGGTACTAGAATATTCTCCGATGCTATTACGCTTGTATAATATCGTCAGATTTCACTTCAACGTCTAGCTATATTCCTATATTTAACTTATAGGTTTAACCCTCCTTTATAATCGACTTGATGCCAAAATTTCACAACTTTGAACAGCTGGAAAAATTCGAGAAGAAATTTTTAATAATCGCAAGAAATCGCGATGATCAAAATTGGAGAAACAAATAAAAACATTTCTTTCTCTTTCGCGATGATTTTTCACTGGAATTGATTAATCACGTGAAAATTCGAGAACCGTTTCACCGAATTCGTTTCGTTTGTGAAATAATTATACTTGACGGGAGAAAAAAAGAAAAAAAAAAAAAAAACAGGCAACAATTATACATATCGGAAATATAAAATGATCGCGACGCAAATAAAGAATCGTTGAATTTTTCACCCGGGCCATTTGCGCTACGGCAAATGACAACCTGCCTTTCATACACGCGTCTATGCATAGAATATCGATCATACGAGTTGGTTTATGGTCAAGGTTCCCTCTGACCGTCAGCGGCTTGGCGATAAACGCTGTGAGCTTTCAAAGCGCTAGTTTTACTGTACAACGATATATCCACACGTCGTACAGACACGTTACATAAGAACCTTGAAACCGGAAAAATGGTGTTCCAAATAAATTACATCGATCATCGTAGAAGGCGAGCTTTAATGTTACGTATCGGATCGATTTTGCGCAAACCGCGTCACCGTAAAAAGTCGACGAAACTCATCACCGCCCTTGCGTTTATCCGTGACGTCTGTAATTATTATCACCAAAAATAGTACAAGCCCGCGACAATAATTTACCATTCAAACTTGTGTGTAACAAAATATGCAAAACAAATCATATTCCGTGATATCGATTATTTTTCATTGCGCACAAATTTTCATCACGATCGCATACCTGTATACATATACGTGTACAACTTGTCAATGAAATTTCATTCCGTCAACGTGAAAGACAAAAAAAACAAAAAGGTGGTGAAAAGAAAACAGGCGAGATAAAAAAAAAAAAAAAAAAAAAATCGAAATCGCTCTGAAACGAAAGACAGAGATGAGGATGGAAGGAAGAAAAAGAGGTTCAACGGTATATTAGAGAAATTCGCGAGTCTCGCGTTATTCGCGCGGGTGGCCCGCCGCGTTTCTGCGGACGTTTTGGCAACGGCGGCAGGAGGTAAGAGGGGGGTAAACAGCGGTGGACAGGGGATTAAAATTCGCGAATCCGGCGACGTATTTTCGGCGTCGGTGGGGATAAGAGGGGAGAACGTTTCTCGCGGTGGGAGAATGACCCTGGATTACGTATTCCCGCCGAGCACGTCAGGTGATCGCGAAATATCTTCTCAAGGTCGCTGTCCGAAAAAGTAAAAAAAAAAAAAAAAAGAAAACGAGAAAAATTGGTAAAAAAAAGGAAAACAAAAAAAATACAGAAAATACCACCCGCCGTGTGTACCTATAATTATGTTACACATTTGTGTGTGTGTGTGTGTGTGTGTGTGTGTGTGTGCAGGTGTATGTATATTATATGATTTATATGTGTATATAGAACGTCGAACCCAGCGGTTTTTATAATAGCGAGACGTACGTCACACATCGTTACGTTCATATATATATATATATATATATATACATATGTATACATATATGCAGTGACGCGTAAAAGTCTCTGTATGTGTGTGATAACAGGGTATGTATATACATATATGTATACATACATATATATGCATGCATGTAAACGCGGATGTTGCAGAGGGATTTTTTCCCGGCGCGACCGCTATACGACTTGACATTGAGAAAATAATTATTCAATTACGGCAATTCGATACATGTGTATCAAGATAACGACCGCACACATCTACACCTCTGTTGTGTTTACGTACAAAGTTATTTTTCGCGTAGTTCAGCGAGGAATTTATATGATATAAGTACGTTTGCGTGTGTAGGTATAACCTTATAGGTGTGCCGATTAAATATAAATCCGGAAAAAGAATTCACGATAACATCGGCACGTTTATAATATACGTATAATTATTGTGCGTCGTATAGGGAAATCGTGTTGGCAACGAATTTTAATTTTTTTCAATTTACTTTTATCTTTTTTTTTGTTTCGTATTTATTTTTCGACATGTTATTTACTCGTCGTATACAGATATGGGCATTTTAAAGGCGTGTGAAAGAAAAAAATTTATGTATTATTATACGCAGAGATATAATGATGAAAAAACTTCTCGTTCGCGTATAATTTTGACAAATTTATTACACCATTTTATTTCTCTGTAATGCATTATACAAACACACACATATGTATGTATATACATATACATATATATATATTTAATCATGTTTTATTTTATATAACGATCTTAGGGAAGATTTGTATTCGAATGAAATTGGTTTTTTCTCTTTTAATATTTCGAGAGAGTTTCACGTTTCTTCAATATTTTTCCCATCTACCTATGATCTTGAAACTAACCGCGCTAATTGGCAAAGAGTAATAAAATGAGTGAGATAAATCAGTGCATGATGAATTTACCGCATGACTTTGAACAGCTACGTTCGGGATTTATTTAAATACGCTGATTAATATTGGAGCGAGCAAAGTAGCGATATCGCGAATCGGGGATCGTTGCAAAAATTCTGCACCCGCGCATCTACGTGTGTATATAATATATATATATGTATATACCTACGTAACGCTATTTACTACGCAACAGGTACCCATTACGTTATAAATAGCTGCTCGTATCGAACCTGCAATTGTTGCATCATTCTATCCTAGATTCTATTTCAATGAGAATTTGTCAATTTTCATTCCCGCTTCTTTATTTTACCAATGTGCAAAGTTATCGCCAGATATCCAGAGCGATTTAAATTCTATTTACATATCGAATTATATTCAATGTATACGCTCTAAGCGCGTACAATAATTCAAATACAGACATTAGATGACCAAAAATAATCGATTTTCGAGTATGTCGATTATTTTTCAAACTCTATTAAACCACCGACTCGATTATTTTTCCTCGCAATCGGTTTTTATTTTTTACTCCCATTAACGACGATGCGGTACGATATCGATTTACGCGATTAAAGTATGAATCATTATCAAACGTATTAATATTTGATGTAATACGTGAAAGATAGATGAATATTTTCACCTGAAATTGAAAAAGTATTTCGAACGAATCTACAAATGATCAAAAATAACTTTTCCGCTATTAAGACTACGTGCTGAAATTCACGAAATTTTGGTTTCGAATGCACCGTTTCGAAAACAAAAAATCAACAACAACAAAACAATCGACTGATCGATTAATTTTTACCGTCCAAATCGAGTAGTGTTCGATTACTTTTGTTTTTTTTTTTTTTTTGAACTCGATTAATCGATGCATCGATTATTTTTAGCTCGGTGGCCGTCGCTGCTGTGTACATGTTATACAATACATAACCACACGCGCAGAGACTCACACACAACAACGAATTTGCGTAGAGAGCAAACGAGTAAACGGATTGACCTTGTCAGTTAGCCGCGCGAATCTTGACACGTGTGATTTCTTTCAACTCTATTCGATTTTTTTTTTTTTACCTTTTTTTTCCTACGTGTGCACAACGTATGTACACGTATTATACAAACATGGACACATCGTGCGTTATAAGCTTTTCTTTTTTTTTTTTTCGTTTTTTTTTTTTTACTTCGTTGTCAACAATTTCCGACAAATAATGTGATTCAGCATTGCTACAACGTCGATATAAATTATTATAAACACACAAGTGCTTCACCGATTGGTTTCATTCTGAAAATTTCTTATCTCGGTTACACATCAACCGAAGAGGCTTATTATACACTGTACGTGTTATACGATATGCGATGTTAAGTATGCAGAGCATGACCAAAAGCGGATCGGTACGTAATTAAAGGTCGAACACGATACGAGATGCGGTTAATTGACATACCGATATCGTACCTCGTATATGGAATGATTTCAATCTCATTTTGTAACGGCGTGAAAATTCTCGCAGCGTTAATCAATCGTTTTTATTACTTGTACGAAACACCGCGCGTGATTTTATAAATACGCAATTTTCCCACGAAATTCTGATATTCTTGCATAAAATTTTGTTCTCCTCTTTCCCTCAAATTCATCCGTCCAACAAGTAGAATTTTCGATTTCCAATCCACTCGATCAGCGGTGATGAATATACGGGGGAAAAAAAAAATAAAAACTATTCCACAAATCCCAGACTTTTATATGACACATATTCGAAGCTACGAGTCAAAAAATTTCATACGTAATCCGGTTTATTGCGAATGCGTAATAATATTCAAGTCCATCAAAAGATAATTGTCAAATTTGATAGGTACGGAATATTGCAAAAAAAAAACACAATTATCGAAACCGTATAATATCGAAAATTTTGATTTCACCGCTTCGAGTTGTAAAGTTTCGACTCCCATAATTTGCGGAAATGCAAAATCGGCAAATAGATAATAAATATTGCAAAAACCATCACCGCCTACAGGACGTCGTCGGTGGTATCGTCCAAGGTGACGATAACTCTTGCAAATGAGGTACATAGCCTGAGGAGGAGGAGGAGGAGGTGGAGGTGGAGGTGGAGGTGGAGGAGTGCGCAGGTTGGATGCCATCCTATCCGTTCGCCCGTTCGTTCGTCAGGCACATGTCAACCTTGAACCGATGGAGCATGAGACAACATCTCTTTTCTTGGCGGGGTGGCGGCGAAGAAGGAGGAAGAGGAATAGGAGGAGGAGGAGGAGGAGGAGGAGGAGGAGGAGGAGGAGGTGAAGAACGCTCGTCTGCTACCGACACGTTGTTGCATAATCCGGTATAATATTCGCGAATACATACACTTGAGAACACACGCGCACAAACACGGATAAAACATATTCACGCGTGTATGTCACTTGTGCGTGTGTGCATGCACACATATTCGTATACATGTGCGACATTTCGCGGTACGTACGATAATCATCCTCGTTCATCCGCGCGATGCTCTGCAGGGAATAAGATGTCGCATGTTTGTACGTAACGTGTACACTACACAAAGCTCTACCTTTCAAACACACACACACACCTGAAATTCCGTCTTACGTATGCATATGACAACCTATGTGTCGTGCGTGTGTATGCGTGTTGTTTCGTCCACCTGCAGGTGTGTAATATAATCGTACGACATTTGCACGGTGAGCTGAAAAATGATCAAGCTCTAATGTACGAAGAAGTAGGTACAGTGTTCCTGATGTACGAGTATTTTTCTAGTAGAATATATCATTGGATTAAATGAGATGCGTTAGATTCTAACGGAAATGCTGGATTTACGGTGAATATCGTGAAAAAAAAATGTAAATAAAAATTGCGGTCGTTTCGAAACGTGATATATATAACAAGGATAAGTAGGTGATAATAAAATAAGTAAGTTGGGTAAAAATAAAAAATAAATAAATAAATCAAAACGATATTGTATTATGTCGAACCGATTGATCGAACATGATCAATAATACGTTCGATACCAAATTCGTACTGCACCGCGGAGTATGAAAAGATTAACGATCGTTTTGAATATCAACGAGTCGACGACGCGAAGCAAAATTATTTATTTCTATTTAGCTTTGTTATTCAACCAACCACACGCACCTGCAACTTGAAGGAATCTTAATACAGGTATACTTTTGATACCGATCAAAGATAGGTAAATAACTAATCGGCATTTATATACATTGGGCATGACGCAAAGATTCAAGTATTAATCTGTAAGAACAAGAAGACGAAACTTGTCGGTGAAACGATTATCAAACCGCTGCTGTTCCTCTGCATAATTCGCAGACACGCACGCACACAAACAGAGAGAGAGAGAGAGAGAGAGAGAGAGAGAGAGAGAGAGAGAGAGAGAGAGAGAGAGAGAGAGAGAGAGAGAGAGAGAGAGAGAGAGAGATATGAACGTACATGTGTATTAAAAAGCCTTGATCTCTCTCCGGCAAGTCTCGCATTGCCGAGTGGAGTGTGGCTATCGGTCAAAGCGAAGGTCGACAACGTGGACTGGCAAACGTCTTGGCCTTGTAAATTTGCGACATACGTGTGTGCATGCATATGATACCGTCGTACATCGCGCATACGTAGGTATTACGCTATTTCGCACACTGGCGAAAATCTGTATACGAAAAAAGAAAAATGTATGTTGGGAAGAAAAAATGTGTGTGGGTACAACGGTGACAATAAAAACTCGCCCACACTTCGCTTATTAGGCATTTCGTTATTCCATGAATGTATGATGTTAGAAATACGCGACACGTTTGTCGTTCACGTCGTACGTTTCGTGGTGGGGTTGAAATACCGAATTTTAAATGTCACGAAAGCGCCATATTCCCAATTTTTTGGTAGAGAAATTCAAAGTACCTACAGACATCAAACTTTGACGAAACAACGAAGTTTCGAATTGGCCGAAAACTTGCGCTCTAAGATCCGAAAAGGCGTGACTCGAACAAGTCAAAGTTCCGAAAGTGCGAGAATGAGAAAATTTCAAAATCTGAAAAAATCTTTCTGGCTTCGTGAAATTTCATCATTTTGATATTTCCTTGTTTTGGATTTTCGGTTTTTCGCATTCTTCACACACACTCGTTTGAGTAAACTACGCTGTCCGAGTACGATGTTTTAATTCTCGTAATTTCGCTCTATCGAAACTTTGCTTTTCGTTACTTTCCTCTGTCGTAACTTGAATTTTCGGAATCTCTAACATCGTAACTTCGAGCCGTCGGTTATCCGACCATTCGAAGCTTTGTTGTTTCTTAAAAATTAGAATTCTCAACTTCAAGTTTCGCCACCAAATGCCTCGGAATTCCGCGCTTTCGCGACTTTTCAAATTCGGAACTTCAACCCAGCCCCTTTTTTCCTTCATCTTACATAATCGCCGTCAATATTTTACTCTTCGCTTTACCCACAGCTCGACATTCTTCCATCCAGGTTAACAATCCTGCGGTTACCGCTGTTTAATAAATATGCGTTTGTTGCGCGCGTGTATGTATAATACACGTACGAAAATATACACGTGCGCGTACATCGTAAGCGGTGTGCAGTTTTGTTCAAGGTGAGATGCGATAAACTCGGGCCGCGTCAGAGACTCGTGGAACAAAGTGCGCGAATCGCGAAACGCGAATTGCTTCGCATCGCCTCGCCTCGTCGCAAGCGTTATATTTTACAAGGACAAGGTCGCGTGGTCACGGGCGTCGCGACGCCCCGAGTCGTCGTCGTCTCGCGGCTTGAGACGGCGCTCGGCCGAACCTTTACAACGCAATCGTGCGAAAACGATAAATGCGTGTACGTGCGTCGATGTATCTTTAACCAGGTATACGATCCGCGGGTGGATGCAGCTAGACGGAAGACGGTGCGTTGGGAAAAAAAAAATTAACGACTCGATACCTGTAAGAAACGCGTGTCAAACATCACGTTGTCTTACACCGAGGAACGATTTCATTTTTATTTTCTTTTTTACTCCTTCTTGGTTTACTGATAAAATTCTTCTCCGATCGGAAAATTTACATTCGTCATACACGGTTTGTAATAATAACGGAGGTTAAATTGTCGTCGAAAGTTTAACTGATCTTTCAAACTTGTTGTATTCAATTTTGTATCAAATTATTTTTTCACACTTTGATTGTAATTCAATTTGTTAGAATAAACTTCCGATCTTTCAAGTAGATAGTTAAAACTAAACAACATCACATCAATACAATGAATACAGTCCAGGAATAATAATCACAGAATTTTATTTCCCCTTATTATTTTTCTCTTTTCTCGATGCAATACAACTAAATTGTTATTGAAAAATTGCCGTTTCATCAAATTCAATTGTATCAATCCAATATTATTTTCAACAAGGAATTTCAACGTCGATTACATATAAATTTTCATATCTCGCGAATTTTCGTTAAAAAGAAAAAAAGTAGTATCGTAATCAGCGTAAATTACGCGATTAGGTGAGATCATCGATTGACGCGGTCTGACGATAAATGGAGAGGGATATTGGCGAGATAAGGAACGTGCGCGAGACGAACGAGGTGGGGGTAGGGATTCGGTGCGTCCTTGGCCTTGTCCTTGCGGAAGTTTTCGCGAAGCACGGCGTGACCGAATGGCACGAGGCAGCCCGTCGTGCAAAATTTCCCCCCCACCACCGAATCCGACCGCCCTTCCATCTCGAATCGCGTATTCAACTGCCTCGCTCCCGTAATATATATATATATATATATATATAGGGCATTCCAAGTCGACTCGGTAAACCGTTGACCATAAAATTATTAAATTTTACCAATGATTTTTCCTAATTTAGGGTACGACCCATAAAAAGCTTGCGAAAAACATGTTCAAATTATTTTTTAATCGCTCGTCTTTACCCTAGGATTTTTTCAAACCCGTCTGAAGAATACCCAAATTTATTAATATGAAAGAAGAAGAGAAATAAAAAAAAAAAAAACCTTTCGTTTCCGAAAAGAAACATTTTCACGCAAGATTCCGGGATGGGACCTCGTTTTTTTTTTTCTTTTCTATTTTCATACCTGTTAAAAATCTACTGGAATCTACACACCGCATCTCCGATTTGATTGACGGATTTGTTGTAGGATTTTTTTTTTTTTTAACTAATATAAAATCATGTCATTCGGTTAATTTTGAAGTCGAGAAAATTTATTTTACATTTGTTACAAGTAATAATATGCAATTCCGCTTTAAAGGCACCTTCTTTTGGCAAAAAAAATAAATAAATAAATAAATAAATAAATAAACATGTGCGCCCAATATAGAGGCTTAGAAATCGTGAAACAGAAATTTGTCATAATTAGTGTAAGTATTTTCAACAAATGAACAAAATAATCGAATAAATTTACGCTCGAAAAGAAATTGAAAAAAAGGACAAACGTTATTGCGATGAAAAGAAAGTGGATTCTAAACAAAATATTCAACAAATACGTAGTACAAGTCTGCGGCCGTGAAGTCACACGAATATCGACTAACTAGATTGTTTTTAGAGCTACAAGACGTTTACTGCCGGTGATTAAAATTAACCTGCACCTGTAAATTTTCAAGGGTCAAAACTCGAATTGGACTTTACAAATACGAATCACGAACGCTATCGCGATTTTTTCGACAATCTTCAATTGCTTTTGTATTAACCTATTTGACGCGAGCACCTTTTTTAATACGACTAATTTCATTAATAAAAAACAATTTCAATTTTCATTTCATCGGGAATAGAATAAAATCCGTTACAATACAATATAAATACTTTTTTTCAATTTTCCTTTCAATTCCATTTTATCCTCAACTATAAATATCGTCCGCCATTTGTTTCGTTAACATTTCGCGCCTCGATCTCGGTCGTAAAAATCGCGAAAATAAGCTAATCCAAGTACATAGTCATAGATTATAAATATATATATATATACGTAGCGGAGCTTACGGGGTCCTTGAATCTCGTCGCAATTATTTATCCGTTAATTAAATTCGCCAAGGTCTTGTATAACGTTCGCGGAGTTCTCCGGACCAATCAAACGCGTGGGTGACGTCGTCTCGGATTACGCGTGGCGAGTATGTGTCATGCGTTATATGTGTCACGTATTACATATTATACATGTTTTGTACCGACGTCTAAAAATAAGCAATTATTTGCAACATACGTGAAGAGTAAAATGACCGAGCTTGTCTCAATATATGTTATACGTCACGAAACACAATTATATAATATTATATATTATGTAAACTCGTTGTATTCGTGTATAAATAAATGACAACTCGTCGACGAATCGAGCTATATCGAAAAATAAAAAAAACTTCAAAACTATGCACGGTAAAGTTCACTAGAATTCAACGTTGACGTGGGAGGTTTGAATGTGCTTTTTTTTTTATATATCTCTGCTTACGTATAAATCGTGAAAGAAAAATGAAAGACCAGAGGATAAACGTAAAACGGAATGAAAAATCGCAATTATTCCATACGATTATCGTCTACTATCTGCAAAAGAGTCACACCAACGTATAACGGACAGTCTGACCTACGTACCTACAACAAAAGTGATCGTCGACACACCTGTCCATGCATACCATGTATATGTATACGGTGTGTGTATATATATATATATATATGTATCGTGTACAATATAATTCGCATAATACGTATTGTTCGCAGTTATGGCTTCGCGAATAAAGTTTCGCACAGTTGTGCAGCTGCAGGTTTTTAACATCGCATTGTATCGCAGGCGTGTATTATACACATCCACGATGATGATGATGATGATGATGACGATGACAATGACGATGAATATAAAGAGAACTGCAAAGCGTTCGATACTCACACGATGAAATTCAAAACCTTACAGGTTTCTACTCGTGTATACTTTATACGCACGCATACACGCACGTGCACATTATACATTACATGTAACTTCGTATATACACAAACATATATATATATATATATATATATATATATATATATATATATATATAATAAATTCACAACGATTATTAAACCAGATGAAAAAAGATTGCGCCAATCGTCTATTATGTATACCTATGTATACACATACACGATATTCGTAGGCAGAAACTGATACAACCACGCGTTAAATTTCGTTACACGCGAATATATACATATATATGTAATGTACATATTATATACCTGCGAAATGAATGAGGTTTCGCACTGCCTGATAACGCGAGATAATTTTTCAAGGACAAGGTCAAATCGCACAAGGATATCTCTCTATATATATATACATACATAATATAATACATGCATGCGCGTGTGCGCGTGGTCGCGTGTGTGTATGCATGTACGTACGTATAACGTAACACACTCGCGCTACAAATAAACAGAATTGCTTATGACGTGTATTGCGTACAGAGAGTGAAAAAAAAAAAAGAAAAAAAAGAAAAATAATAAAAAAACAATATAGAATTTGAATTCGAAAAAAATTTCTGTATCAGTAGAAAAAAAAAAAAACAATTAATAGAAGTCACCGTTTTCATTTCGTTGGATATTATACGCGCTGTAATAGTATGATCTTGATGAATTTTATTTTTGCGATAATTCCGATCGCTCGGAAATCAGCACGGGTTGCATGTCGTGTGAAATTTTTTCAAAAGAACAAACAAAAAGGAAGGAAAACCGACACTTTCGTGCAACAAAGATTTTTCAAAATTAATCTGACAGACAACAACAAGGTAACGGCAATACTGATAATAACAATGATGGTACCGTGCGACAATTATTTCGATCTCAAACGAATGATCAATCCATCCAACTTTCTACATTATCAATTATCGCGATTGAACGAATAATCATCGCGTACGATCGTTACGTTACATCGTTATTATCGATTGTTAATCCTGCCTATGCATTAATCAACCTAATAAATAATATACAGCTGGAAGAACGATGGGGGGAAAAAAAAAAAAAACAAAAACATAACCAGAAAAGAAAACTCGCACGCGTATCGTGCTTCATTTATCGGACTAATAACCAATTATATTTGCGAGACGATTCTGCGGATGTGCCCACGAGGCCACACAATATACGATAATAACATAAAAGACGCAATGTAGAAAGAGATAAGGAATCGTTTTCCAAGAATTTTCGCTCGCCATTATTATTATTATTATTGTTATTATTGTTGTTGTTGTTGTTGTTATATATATATATATAATACACGATACACACGTTATGTAGTCACGTCGTACGTGAACACCTTAAATACACATTTATTATAGGTAGATGACGCGATTGTTTGGCTAATGTAACAATTAATACGCGTTCGTTGCTTCTTTCGCAAAATTTTCCCCATCATTTTACAAGGTATTCCAAGCGCAACGATTGCCTTTGCGTTTGTCATCAACGAGTTGTTTACGACGAAAAAATTATTCACGAATAACACATCGAAGAAATAAAAAGATTTCGTCTCAATACGAGCACGCAATTTTATTCGATGACAAACTTCCTTTAAGAACAAAAATAATTTATTATTCCTCCGAGGGTCGAAGACACAGCGTCTTTTCCTCATCTTCGTCTCCGATCGATTATTCCTTGCCGAAAAAGTAATAATTAATCGTCTCTGATATTTCTGTCGCAATGCTTTACACACGCGCGTGAATAAACAAAATCAAAAGAGTGGATAAAATATGATTGTAAATATACTCGGTGTAGGCGATAAAAAAAAAAAAAAAAAAAAAAAGCAGACACTCTCTCTCTCTCTTTCTCTCACCCTCGAGGTTCAATGCACCGTGTGTGTAGTGGGTTCCGGAGGGCGATCGATGAAGTACACAGAGAGCCAAGAGCCGGCGATTAGGGCATGAGCTCAACGCACGCTCGGCATGCAACTCAGTGTAATGATGATGATGATGATGATGATGGTGATGATGATGATTATACCGTGATAACCGAGGAGTGTCAGTGTCGCGTGGCGAACCGGCTCTCTCTCTCTCTCTCGATCCATCTCTATCTCTCCATCTCCATCTCCCATTCAGATTCGAGCACGTCGCACGGTGTCATTCGTTGGTTCGTCGGTTGGTTTCGTTCGTGTCGAGCGGTGTCAGCCAGCAGGGCAACAGGAAATCAGACACCACCTCCGCATCGTTACTGTACGCGCGATGTGATTGTGTCGGTAAGTTCATTCATTCGCCGAGAATTTACACAACGGTTTTACCCCGGCGCTGGTCACCTACGTATGCGTATGCATATACGTATACGTATATATATATATATATATGTAATGAATATGTCACCGGCTACCATAAACACGACACCCTGACGAACCTGCTGCTCGTTAAAGATTCTTGATGATAAGACTTGTGACACAGCGTGTATGCGATAGAGACGACGCCTCGACCGCCATTTATTTCTTACACGTAATACGCGTACGATAGGCTGTTTCTGATAAAAAATATTTACGATTTTTCAACGTGTCATTTTCGAAAAATGTTTGATCAGGTTGAAAGAAAGATTCTGATGAAGAGATGAGCGTTCTTCTACGTTACGTGGAGGATCGCGCGTATTTTATTCTACACTTTTTGTTTCACATTTTTTTGAATTTGTGAAGAAACACGTTGTCGCAGCGCTTCAATTGTTATTCGTCTCCTGACATTTGTACATTCGACCCAAAGATCACGATCCATAACGCAACGATGTATCACAACCGGGAACCTTGTTATCCTAAATAAAAAGTTCATATCGAATTATAACTATTTCATGAGACTGAATTAATAATGAAAAAGTCGTCGGATAAAATTCTCAAACGTCAACTGGAGACCTAATATTACAAGTCCGGTTCTTCTTTGTGACGTTCTCAGTTTTCAAATAATTATCACAATCTAAATCTCGTAGCTAGAATTTTTTGATTAAATCTTCATTGATAATTCGATAAAAATAAATTTTTATCACCGTTACAAAAGACAGAGGTATAATATCCATAGACTGTTGAAACAGCATATAACGAAGTCGATGATCGTTTTCGTGGTAAAATTTTTTGTACAAACGTGACGAAAAATGTCTCGTTTACATTTAGGATTAGCGCGATGTTGTTTTTTTTCTTTACTTTTCTTTTTTGCTTTTTTTGTTCGTCTCCGATGCCGGGTCGAATTTTGTTTTACATATTCGTAATACGTAGATACAAGACTATTTTTTGAATAAGGTCGACGCGGAGCGATTAACGGTAAAATCGAATGGGGAAATTTGCAAATTATTTTTCTCACCGCGAAATTTAAATTTAATATCTACCGTCGTGTATATTGTACACGCTTGTGCAAATCAATGTGTATATAAATTAAGTACCGAAGCAATTCTTGAGACAGATTGTCAGACAGATAAATCTAAAAGAAAGAAAAATGTACATAATGTAAAGCTACGCGTCAGGCTTTTGTGTCTTCCGATCAATCTTCAATCTATTTTTTCTTCTTCTTCTTCTTCCTGTTTCTCGGTCAAACGTTGTTGAAAATATCGTCGTCAAACGGACGAAATACGACCAATAGAGAGACCGTGGCGAGTACCGTTACTACGCATGGGGATCCCGAAAATCGTAGCCTGTAAATGTGCAGTAGAAGAAGAACAAGAAGAAGATGAAATAAAAATTAAGTAACGACAGTAAAACGTAATGCCGATTAGAGAGATTGCAGAATGACGATAGAAACGTGAGTAAAAGAGAGAAAAGAGAAAGTCCGATTACGACGACGGCGATGAGAAATGAATTAGAACATACCTGTAACAGCGTTAAAAACTTTTGCACGAAACTTCCTACACTGTATTGGAAGTTTTATTCGATTTGCAAATACAATAAATTTATTAAACAATTTAGTAAATACGGATTGTTTTTTATTTTTTTTTTTTCTTTTAATTCTTCATCGTAAATTTAAGACATTTACATAGTAATTTACGTACACTGCGTAAATTGTCGACTCTCTTTATTTTTACGAAAAATGTGTAGTAAATTCACAATCATTTTCATCGGTGTATTTACACATCATCGTTTAATTATATTTATCGCTAATCTGCGAACAGTAGAATTCAGCGATGCGAAGAGGATTGGATGAGAAAACGAAGTTCGGAAGACCAGCTCGAGTAAAACAACAATATTAATAATACTAATGATAATAATAAGAACAACAACAACAACAACTGTAAAAATCCGAATAATCCTAAAAAGTGAAGAGAGAGAGAGAGAGAGAGAGAAAGAGACAGGATACAGATCGAGGAGATCGCTGACGGCGCCTGGAATCGATCATCGGGGCTAAATAACGGGGTCATTGAATCGTGAGATTTATTTCCATACCGCGAACGGATGAATCGTCTCGCGATCATCGAGTTTGTTTTGACGTGTGCGACAAAATTCTCGGTTTTACAAGACACGCACGCATCTGTAAGCGCAGAGGCACGCGCGCGCACATTGGTCATATAATAGTTAGACGAATCGAGAATTGGGAAACCCCGGTTTAAACACATTCGAAAAGTCACGCACACAGACAGACGCTTGTAAACAATTGGTGAACCAGTAGCCGAGAATTGTAAAGAGCGGGTTCGACGACCTGAGAAAGCCTTTCGACTACTATCGTAAGCTCCGCGGCCTGCATTCTATACGTACGCACCCACCTTTGTACGTGTGTGAGGTAAGGAGAGAGAGAGAGAGAGAGAGAGAGAGAGAGAGAGAGAGAGAGAGAGAGAGAGAGAGAGAGAGAGAGAGAGAGAGAGAGGATTGCGTTCAGGTATTCACGAGTTGGCTCTACTCGTGATTCTTACTTTTTTGTTTTTTTTTTTTTTTTCTAACCGGCGTATAATTTTTTTTTTTTTTTTTAACGCGTATAAGGTACCTACGCATCTGCGCACACAAACACAAACGCACGAAAATGTATATATATATATATATATATATATATATGAACGAACGCATAACGGCTTTTTTCGGCAACGAAAATCCCCCCCCCCCCAAATCTTTCCCTCGACAACTTAACTGTGAGGAGAACTACGATTCTGGTATATAAGTATGTTCGCGTGTGTATTTTTGTGTACTTCCACAATTTCCGCCAACCGCGTGACCCATTTATTTGTTAGCGCTGGTTTACATTGTTCGCGCACATTCATATTGTACTTGTTATTTAGATGTAACGATAATTGTAACAATATGTATATACACATATATATATATTTTATCCAGGTACCGAAATTTGAATAAAATAGTTCAATTCCCTGTTCCCGGAGTTTCCCGCCCTTTATTATCATTCGTCGCCCGCGGGGGAAAACGAAACGTCTTTCATTCTGACTTGTATATTTTTTTCCTTCTCGTTTATCCCGTTTCGGATATTCGATTATTGGCAAAATAAAAAAAAAAAAAAAAAAAAAAAACAGAAAATGAAAATAATTTGCCAAAAATTTTCCGTCCCTTCCTTTGTACCAATTTTTCCCGAATCATGGGAAAATTCGATTCGCAATGCAAAAAAAAAAAAAAAAAAGTAAGAAAATAGAAAGACAATTGTACACGTAACATACGTGTCGCAGACGTAGACGTATTATATTTTATACTTGAATTTATCATCGAACGGATATAGGTAGGTAATACCTGAGATGACGACGACGTTGTTAAATAGGTTATACGGGAGTTGACTTGGTTTCATTGTCAGTCATCCTCCACCGACGGTAATACAGTAAATACTACGGCAGTTGCGAGAGCCGGTCGTTGACCGCCGACTCTGACGCAAGGCGTGCATGTATTGTGGCATTAAAGCAGCAGCGTGCTTCGTGCCTTCGGCTTACGGTTTTAAAGCGTTTGCCCAAGTTTGGATCGTTGCTAGGTATCCGCGTAAAGACGTCTCGCTGCCTCTTGTGAACGCACGCGTACGCCTGTGACAAAAGTACTCTTCGTTCTTCGCACGAGGAAAAGATTCCACACTGTACAGGTATGTGTAACAGAGCAAACCGGGAGAGACGGTGTCGTGACGGCCATGAACGAGTTCGACGGTGAACGGCTAACTTGCGCACACGCGTGCGTGCGTAAATGTGTAATAACTCTCGCGTCGAGTAACGGGGGTAACGGTGGGAAGTGTTTTTTACCGGAAGAGAGGGAATGTGGAATGACGAAGATTGCGGCGATGATTTAGACCCAGGTGTATATATATATAACATGTACCTGACCACATCGAGTCGCAACGAGAGGTTATTCAACTCTTGACAAATCACCGGCGTAACAAGAATCTTGTAAAAAACAAGAAAAAAAAAAAAAAACGAAGATAAAAAAAATCGAGTCAACGAAATTTTATAGAAAAATCAGACGAAATTACACCTCGGACTTTTACGCAATTGCGTACACGTACCTGATTCGTGCGATCCTAGATTAATTTTCTCATCGAATTATACGATAAGATATTTTCGCCTTCTAATTGCATGCGAACAATTTCAGATATAAATATATGTATAAAGTGATTGCGCTCTAACGGGACGGTAAGTCTGAAACGATGCGAAAAAAAAAATCAAGCTCCGGATAATTGTGATTGAAACTGATCTCTCGTTACGTGTCTTAAAAAAAAAATTTTTTAAATTCCCGGCGACGGGGGGAAATATTTTTGAAATCGATCAATTTTCACTCCGTGTAACAATGACGGACACTGTGTCGCGTTGACAATAACGCAGAAATCATATTATTTTTCAAATGTATAATTTGCATCTTTTCTTTTCTTCTCTTCTTCTGTCTTTATTTTACTAATCTCTTTTTACCGCATTTTCAATATTATATACGTCTAATATTTGATAACATTTCATATCCCGATTATTTGTTTTTCTCTTCTATTCCTACGCATATATCCTATACCTTATATATATATATCGTCGTGTTAAACTCTTAGAAGGTGTTTTGAATATACGCGAGGTCGATGACACTCTCGATCCAATCGTTGCGTATTCACTGCAGTGAATTATATCACATGACATAGGTAGGAATACGTTATATATAGGTGTGTGTATTATACATACGCAGGCGTACGTTGTACGAACCAACCTACTCTGGTACAATTATCATTCGCTGTGTATATATATATATATAACCTCACTCATTGATTCGTCGCCGTTGCAAAAGAAAACGATTCCCGCCAATAAGATCAACAGCGTTATACGTAATCGCAGCCGTGTGGAAATTGATTATTCAACGAAATAATGGATCAGCAACGGTTAAAAGATGAAACAATTTTTTCTCGAAATTTCATAGTTTTAACGATTAAGAGAAAAGGCGATAATAAATTAAACTAAAAATCGCAAAAATTTATACAAATTTCGGTTACGAAATTCACGATACCCCGATAAATATTATTTATTTATTCATTTATTCGGTTAGCGGGAAAATCCCTTTCTACAAAGCTGTTTCAACGCTAGAAGCCGGCTAGTAAGTAGATAAAGGAAAACAGTGCGCGAGAGATGGATAGAATATTACCAGCGTTCGCATTGTAACAATGAAATAAAGAATATTAGATTTATTGTAAGCATAAGATGAAAATTTTGTCGGTATTTCCGGTCCCCGAACACAGCGCAGGTTCAGTTGTGGTACAGTAAAATATAACCTCCGCATAATTCCTACGGCGGGAAGCGCAACGCGGCGTGTCAGCATCTCTCGGCGCGAAGAGACTGAGAGACGAATTCTATCTTCGCAAGTGGAGAGAGAGACTATTTCGAGAGAGAGAATATTGACAAACCAGAAGTCAATGACCGGCACAGATCCGTAACGGTCACCCGCGCAGCAGCCTTTTATTCAATACTCACACACGCACAAACACAGACAAACTGCGATGTACCTTGCGGATGCATAACGACCGATGTCCTGCTCCGAACTACTCTACTCAACGTATGTAATGGAGAAAATAGGTGAAGGAGGAACGAAATTCCGAATTCGAAAAGTTGCGAAAGCGCCGTAATTCCCAATTTTTTTTTCTTGTTTTTTTTTTTTTATTTCGAAACTTAAAGTACACGGAATTCAAAGTTTCGAATCGGCCGAAATCCAAGGTTCAAAGTTCCGAAATTACGGAGATGAGAAAATTAGATACTTCGGATGTTGGTTAGATAGACTAGGCGCACAAGTAAAGAATAAGAAGAGGAGATAATTTGTTTCCCAGCCTTATAACGATGCTCGCCGATTAGTTAAATGCCAGATGGAACTCCGGGGATCGTTGACCTCCTCTTTCTACCTAAAATGTAATTTAAACAGCGCAGCAGTAACAGCTCGACTCGCTTTACGCCTCGCCGATCAAAAGTGGAACACGAACTTTACATACCTATGTGTACGCACACACACACACACATATATATAAACACCTTATTCACAGGTATTCCGAAGTGAATTAGGTCGAACAATTGTCGAGACTTTTTTTTTATCCAGTCGTAACCGAAGAAGAAAACATTCGACTCAGGTATCCCAATTTTTTCAAAATTAGCAACAAAATACTAAACTATTCGCCGATGTTTGACGTTTATCTTCTTCGATTGAATTTTTCTTTTTCAATTCTATACGTATACTTGCGCGTGAAATTGTTGTTGCGATTGATCGGCAAATATTGAAAAAAAAAAAAAAAAAGGATATAAAAGTTTTGACAAACTTGTAACCTTCACTTGATAAACGAGATAAAGATTTTCAAAAAATGGTACGAAGACCGGAGCAAAAAACTGAATTTCATCAGTTACTTTCAACGACTGAAACTTGATTGAGATTTTACATTAGTAACGAACGCGTAAATTGCAACGACAGAATATAGCAAAAATTGTGATAGAAAATTGTCACTTCTGAAAGAGATAACAATAACGAGAACAAGAACCGTTGCAGCGTTTTTAGGCGATGTTGAAAATCGTTTCGGGATGATAAACCGTTAAACAAAGAGAAACACGTACCTGTTACAAGTGTGGGGAAAAAAAAAATTTGCCAACATTTGCACAAAATATTTTCCACGCTTATACGATGTATACGGTACGCCTGACATCGGCTACTTTTTTACTCGTTAGCAAGGAAGCTCGTTAATTATACGAGAGTTGGGTATTCGAGGCGTTGCAGACGGCAACGAGACAGAAGTTACGGTGGTCAGTGTGCGATGCGTACGAACGCACGTGCGTAAGGTGCATGCAAGAAATGGTGGAAATGCGTGCGTGCAAGAAAACGGAGGCCCACCTTTCGTATCAGCGGAGTAATTGCGAAGAGTTCAAATCGCCGGGTTTAAATGTCGCGATCCGTAAGTGCTGGTTAACCCTTTCGAGCCACAGCTGGAACAGTACTTTGTATCGATCCAGCAATTTTATATCAATTTTTTGGATAGTCAAAGAACTTTGAAAACATGTTCCTTTGCGGTTTATGGTGGTACACTAATAGGTTTTCAATAATCGAAGGCAATTATTGCGATACAATGTAAATAATTATTATTGTTGGAAAGAAATTGAAGGAATAATTCGTTTAACTTGTAAGTTTTTGATTTCGCTAATTACGAATCTGAAAACGGATATTAAAAATTCAAGATGCCGGATGCGACATCGATACATAAATTTGAAACTTTTGACATTTTTAGTTTTTGAAATCTGATTACAGATTGGTTATCAGCGACCACAAAAATCATGTACCTAATCCTATCTTGTTATAGAATTCAACTCATCGCAATAATACGTGGCTCAAAGGGTTAATCGCGGCGATAATATAGTAAACACGAATGAAACAAAATTTTCACATTATATCAATGGGACAGAAATTCAAGCAAATGTTGTTTTACGAATAACGGAATATTCCAAATGATTGAGATCTGATGTATTTCATCGAATTCCAATATTTTCGAGCTCGTTTTCCTCTCCGATGCGACATATTTGAAATTTGTCCGAACGTCATTCAACAAATCGATCATTATCTACTGATATCCTTAACGATCCCTAGCCAGCCGTGGTTAAAGGACACGGATAAAACCGTTTAACGAACAATATTATAATTATAAGCCGAGAAGCCGTAACGCGGAAACAGATAGACCGCGTCTCTGTATCCATATAAATATATAAAGTGCACCCGGCGTAGGGTCATCGCACTCTTTTGCATTCGATTCGGATCGGACGAGAGACGCGAGCGGTCCGTAATGCAAATAGCCATCTCGGAGAAGCCGCGTGACGCATGCCTGAAGTTATTTGCCCCCTTAAGCTGGTTCCCCGAGTTCCGAGCTTTGGAAATTTCTCAACACGCATCATGCTTCGCCTTGCCGAGATAAGTATATGCCCGATTGGTTTAAAGATCCCGGGTTATCCGGTCATCCGTGATGCGCTTTTGAATACGGGTCGACACCCGGGTGGAAAAATTGAGGTCCGTATAAATGAAGGTCCAATTTTAGCCGGTTCGACGATCGTTTGACTTCACGGACCACGGATGAAAAAATGTAAGAAAAAAAAAATCAAGTACACAAATTCACTTATTAGAGAATAAAAATATTCAATCATTAATGATTATACTTAGAAAAATATCGTTCTTTGATATTTTCTAGTAAAAATTATGGTATTTTACAGGTATAATATACTTCAAAATCTGGCAATGAGCTTTCGATTTTTCGGGCCATGAGGATTACTTTTCCATGTAATTATCGACGGTAAAACTTGAAGTTTTCTAAAATTGGATCATCGTTTGCCTCTATAACGCGTATACAAAATTTATTATCGACATAATAAATCGCTTATAATGATTCGTAAAAAAAAAAAATTGTATCTACGTTTATTAACATAAGATGTATGAAAAATTGTAGACAGATATCAGGAATAAGATAACGGGTGTTCGCTTAAGATCGATTTTGGCACATGTAGAATTAAAAGAAATTTCTTTCAAAAATGAACATTAAAAAAAAAAAAAAAAAAAAAATAACACCTCCATCCCGTCGACTGTTATTCCGGCAAATTTTTCTCGCGTCTCGCTGACAGACGGCTCTCTCTCTCTCTTTCTCTCCTACGCGCCCGTGCAATAAACGTCGAAAATCAGGCAGCAGGCGTAGTTCCCGAAGGTCGCGATGCGATGGTTGTGATATTTTTGGCGCAGAGGAAACTCGCGGCAAAGCTCTCTTATGCCAACGAAGAAGCGAGGCGCGTTGGTTCTTTAAGTCTGCGAGGCTGTTATGCCACCGTTTGGTCGCCGCTCGTCTTTCGCCTAGCCGTGGCCTTGCGGTCTTGACACTGCCGCGAGTCCGCGCTTATGTATTATAAATACATACGCACACACACGTACGTACATAAATACATATACACGCGGTATACATTGATAACAATTAAGCTCGCCAACGGCAGCAGAGCTTTGCATCTCTTACTCCGCGTCATCGGTAAAACAGTTTCACACCTATATCTATCAATCAATCTATCTATCTATATATCTGTCTGTCTGTAATAGATCATGTGTTTCGCGTGTGTGTGCGGGCGTATAAATATACGTACGTTACATTGCACACTTTGCGAACATAAGATTGCGATCTCAACAAACACGGCAAACTAGCCAATAATTTCGCACGTACGTTGTGTATCATATACACATACGGATAATTTCGTACATAATAATACCGACGTCAGAGAAACAAGCGAGGTAACAAATATAACCTATGACGGCACTCTCGGCATCGTGCAAGCATACTTTATGTATGTATAGGTATATATAACCGTACAGATCTATGAGCAGGGGGACGCTGGCTGTCTGAATTTTTAGGCGAAAGAAAAATTTGCGCCGATTCGCATTGCGGGATAGCTAAGATTATAAGATACGTGTACGTATCGCTTACTTTATCGTCAATATACAACGAATTTGGCAACGAGACTGACAATTTGACCTTGTCAAGTTTTTTTGTTTCCCAGACTGCATATCGGGAATAATATAACCATTACTGATATGTATTTCATACAAAAGATATGCTAATTGATGTTTTTCGTCTTTTACTCGTTATTTTTTCTTTCCTTCGGTTTTTTATTTTTATTTTTATTTTTTTTTTTTGCTCGATTCGAACCAACGATCTAAGAGATGAGGAAAGTATCGTATATACGTATGATACATTGTATGTATATAATGTGATCGAATATTAGATTTGTCTGTACGAAAAATGGTGAATAATTTATTGGAAACGATTCGTTCGCTGGCGTTAATTACCGATATGTTGTTTGTGAAATTTTTTTCACTTAGAAATAGCAAGTCGTAAATGATTATTTGACGATCCTGTAATCTGCCGCATAATATCATAGCTGCGGAAAAACGTAATTAATAAATGAAAATTGTTCCGAACTCTTTATCACTATTTTCGGAACTCGGACAGTCGAGGTTCGGTTATTTATACATAGTCAGTGTTATATATTATACATAGACAATTATACGTACATATGGATCATGAAATATAATCTAGGCCAGCCGTGTGCTACACAGAAAATGGTTGCCTAATAATTTGAGTCATTCGTTTTAACGAATAAGATAAGATCGGATGACGAGTATTATATATTCGAGGAATTCCTCTTTTGCGAATCGAGAAGTTCAAACTGATCACCGGCATTGGATAAATCATCGTGAAACTAACTGCATATCGGATTCCTTTTATACACGCGTATTTATTAATATTCGAATGGGAAGAAGAATGGTGATATTAATATTACGGCAGTATCTACATTAACTGTCGCGTTTTCACAACATTTTCCTCAACAATATCCTCGGTAGTACAATTATTGCACGTACACGCTTCGTTGAAAAAAAAATAAATAAATAAATAAAAAACCCCCGTCGAACTATATTACAGCAAATTTCCCAAGGGTTGGGAAATAGCTTCGGAATTACAATATTATCGTGCATAACAAACACCGAGACACGTGTACGAAACACAGAGGCGTTAAGCTGTTGTTAAAAATCCGGGTTTATTGATAAGATTGTAACGGGCATCGGAGACACAACGACGGTCATTGAACCAAACGACCGACCGATCAATTTCCACTTTCGTATCTCGCACGCGAGTTAATCTTGTCGTCAAAAATACGGTTGGCTGGCTGGTTAGCCGAAGAAACGGGGACGATGTCTTTATTACAGAGTGTGTGAAGAAACGATAACAGACGACTGAGATCTTTCAACTTGAAAGATTAAAAATCAACCTATCAAAATCCCTGTATAATATAACGACAATAATAATAATATAACATATTATATCCGTTGTTAATGGTGCGCAACAGTGCAAAAAATGTATAGCCTATATATACGAGAAAGTATAAAAATTCTAGACGTCAGATCGGCCAAAGCCCCTCAGATTATGTCGCGATTTTTCGACCTGAAAGATCTCGTCGGAAAACAGCATCTCCAATTTTATCACATTCATTTCCCTTTCACTTTCAAAGTTTTGTTGTATAGTTTTGTTCGTTTTTTTTTTTTTTTTTTTTTTTTTTTTTTTTTTTTTTTTTTTTTTTTTTTTTTTTTTTTTTTTTTGCTTTTTTTTGCTACTATAAATTTTTTTTCCAATAATATTTTTTTCTTTTTGTGTAAAAGGAAACCTCAGGTTTCCAAAGACGACGATGTTTTTTCGTTTATGCTTGCGAAAGGCACTTAAAAATTGAGCTTAAAATGTAAAAAGCTAGTTTTTTTTTTTTTTTTTTTGCCGTTGCTTAAATTTGGAAATTTTTTTCAATATTCTTCTATCGAAAAGCTGAGCAAATTTAACACAAGACGCGTGATTTTCAAGATCGGATCTCGATGAATACACTAGAAATTAATCAATGAACAAAAATTGAGGAAAATGTTCAATTAATTTTATGCATTCGATAATCATTCTTTTGCCTTCATTTTCCTTTCTCGCTTTATTCTTTGAGCTTACTTTCATTTTCTCTCTCTCTCACTCTCTTTTCTCTCACTCTACGAATACGGGCGCGTTTCGAAATTAACGTCACATTTCACCCAGTTGTTGTTTTTTATTTTTTTTCATTTTGTTTGGTTTTCCTTGTTTTTCCTTATTTTTCAACTACTAATTCACTTCCTCCGCATCTCTTTCGGCTTCCCACGTGGTTCGTATCGTCCGCATTGCAGGCGGAAGGAAAGCCTCGGAGGGTCAACGACACCGAGGCTCGCACTTTCCGAAGGGTCAAGAGGAAGCCTTTCGCTTGAATCGCGACGCACCGTTTCCCATTTTTATACCTCGGGAGAAAACCCGGTCAGGTAGCTTCGCGACCCTGATTAAAAAAAAAAAACCCTCTTCTCGAATCGCGTGAATTGCTCCATCATTATTGTCGCGTGATTTTTGAACAGAGAATAAGGAAGAAGAAAAAAAAGACATAAAGCAAGAAACAGAAAAAGAAGACGAAAAAAAAAAAAACCCCTACACCATTGTGCGCCTTCTATATTACTACACTGATTACTGTAATATTTACACTAGTTGTTATACCACGTATAATATCTTAATTTACCTCACACGTTGCCATATGTATAACATACATGTATATTACATTGCACACGTGCAATGCGTTATGTAAAATAACAATAATTACACATTTATACGAATATTTTTCATCACTTTCGCGCATGTTTTCTTGTTTTATTGTCATTGACTTGTATTGTTATAGCACAAATAAATTTCATTCTTTCCATTTGAGTGTACGACGTGATAAGTTGCGCCTTTCGCATACGATTTGTTTCAATTACTATCGCACCCAATCCCAGCCGATACATATGTATGAGAAAAAAGAAGAAAATTAGAAAGAGAAACACATACCAAAAAACTTGTGTAAAAACATGTACGTATAATAGTATCGAGATTTTCGTTGTTCGCAAATTTTTACGGCGCTAATGTAACTCAAAAAAACCAAAAAAAAAAAAAAAAGAAAACATCAGCCCATGTTTTTCAACGGGAAAAATATCGACTTAGGTGTACACGATTAAAGGAAAAACAGTACAACAACCAATGAGATGGAAAAAATACCGGTCGAAACCAAAATACCGCCAATCGAGGTAATTCCGAGTGATTGAAAACGTTGCAGTTACAGATATTAATATTAGTTGATCAGCGTAGTTCTAGAGGAGGGTGTAAATATATATATATTTCGCTCCCGGGTGAGTTGCTCTCGCGATTTTGTTTAAATTAATAACAATATCGTACACGTCAGATGTATAAAATGAAAATATAGTCTCTCGCGCGAAATCGCCTCTTTTATACATGCATATACATCTTTATATAAACATACGTACATACATACTTGCACGAGAACTCGAGGCGATGCTACGCGAGGACGTTAACCCGCGACGCTCTTGAACCTTCAGGGTCAACCCGACAACACTCGCGTTCGTTACCCCGGTAGACCGGGACTCGAGTCGCAAGTCCGTGTACGCACATATTACGCATACATACGTACATGGAACTGATACGTTTATCGTTTTATAAAGAACTTCTTTTTTCCCCTCATTTTATCATCGCCAATCAACATAATTTTTGCATACTCTTCTCATTCTCACTGATTATTGATCATTGATTGTTGTTTGTCGATTATCATCATCATTATCATTATTATAACCACCACCTATTGTTATTGGTTTTATCGTCATTATCATACCTCTACGATCGTTTTATTATAATATTTTACATACTCGCGTGCAAAATATTGAGCGTCTTTGTTTCTTATCAGCCGTGCGGCTTGGTTTTTATAATTTTTTTAATCTTTTATTTTTTTTTATTCCTCTTTCGTACATTAAACAAATAACGCCTATGTATGCTCGTTCACTCGACGTTATAAACTCGTGTGTATACATACATATATATATATACACACGTATACATACAATATGGTTAACTTCGTTGTTGTTATAGGTTGTGCGTTATTCGCCGAATAAATCGGGTCACTCGTTTTACACGACAGCGGTCGTCGACCTTTATCCCACATTTCGATTCTTCTGTACGTATATGCATATATACCTGTGTACGGACGCGTCAGCAAAGTCTGAGTGTGACGCAAATTAGTCACAAGATGTACCTAATAAACACACACACCGAGTGTGTATCATTGAGCGCGAAAGGCTTAACTCCGGGATAAAACGCTGATTCTATTTCTAAATTCAACGAATCGAGTGATTTTCGAACGAAGAGTAGAAATTTCTTTCGCGTATACCTGTGGGATTTTAAATACTCTTGAAGGAAAAAAAGAGACGGGCAACGATGAGGGAAAAAGAAAAAAAAAAAACACACCACTGAATACACGATTTTCGCAGAACGTGTAATACGCATACATGATAAATCGAACGAACGGTACACGGGACCGAAAAACGGATCTCGAAAAGAGCGGAGGAGAGAAAATGTAAAGAAGAACACTTACGACACGTTTCGTTGAATTCAATCACGTTGAGTGCAACGTACGCGCGTGATTCGCGAAATTTCCGCATTACGAAATCGCGCGTGGAATTCTATATTGATATATGGGAATCATCGCGAATGCGGGAAAATACCGGATAGGATAATAATTTTACCCGTGTCTTGTAATATACGCGGAATATTATTTGCGGTATCGTTGGCACACGCAGGTCAAGTTCAAGGCAAATATTTTTTGCTCGTATTGCCAATTTTAAATTAAAAACTATCGCAGTGATCCCTTCGTAAGTTTCATCGAACCGTAATTCCGTGCTCGGTTAGACCGAAAAACCGTCCGAAAAGTGTCGCACGTTTGAAATAGGATAGAGAACGAAAAAGAAGAAAAAGAAAAAAAAAACGTCGGTACGATAATTCTTAATTCTTTATCGCGTGCCTGTAATTTTTCCACTACAAATAAAACTGGCTGCTGAAAGATGGTACAACAATTTACTAAGGTACTAAGATTTTTACATAGAATTTTCACAGCACGTCGATTTTTCACAACTAAATTAGCAACGCGGAGAAACGTTACTAATCAAGATTTCGAAGTAAAAACATCGTACAAACGTCGTAAAACTCAACGATACCTTTTCACGAATGATCGTTGTTTCCTAATTTTATACGAATGTCTGAATTTTTGATAAACCGTGTGTACAATAAATTCATGCATTGTACACAACGATTTATACATTTCAACCTCGAAACCGTTTCAAATCAACACCAAACAACGAATTAATCGATATTTCTTCGAATAACATTAACATTAAACAAACTACCTTAACCTCGACATACGGTTTAATCAAGAATAATTTCAAAAAACGGAGCAAGCCTGCTTTTTCATTCCTCTAAACAGCGTACGGTAGACGGTTGTTGACGACCCCTCTCGTCGTGGAGGAAGGTTAATTAAGAATGAACGTGCATTTGTAATAAGCGGCATAGCGAATAAAGCGAGAATTTCAAGTGCGTTAACAGCCTCAAAATCTCTAGGTATGTACATATAATATTATACGGGCTTGCAGATATCACGTGGTACACATTATAGTCGTACGTCTGAAATACAGTTACGTTTATTCACCGGGTCGTTCGTCGTCTTCGTACGGTTCAACACCCACCCACGCGGCCGCGACGACGCCGAGCGTCGCTTTGACACGTCATCGTCGTCGTCGTTGATATTCGTCCAACGAGCGTGCAGCAACAGCAACGCCAAGGTAGAGGAAATAGTACCGTATGACGATAACGCGGTTCGTTCCAGGGGAGGAAATCGCGGTTCGTCGACCCCGAGATCGCTGAATGCGTTCGGCAACGTCGTCGTCGACGTCTCGGGCCCCATTCCCCCTTCCTCCTCCTCCTCCTCCTCCTCCACCACCACCGCCAACTTCTCCGCCGCCAATAGGTAAGTGGGTCGTTGATTCGGTGAGTCGGTAAGCAAGTCGATGGTGGTGGTGTTGGGGGGAGGGAGGGGGGGGATGAGGCCCAGTAGTGGGCCCGGCGCACCGGCCGCTCGGGTCTACGGTCCGTCGATCTAACGGTATCGTGAGTAATTGCGACGGCGAGGAGAAGAAGGAGGAGTATGAGGAGGAGGATGAGGAGACGGTGCAGCATCATCGGCGTTGTGCGTGCGTCGGAGAGGGGAGGAAGGTACAAAACACCTACTTTCGACGGGGCATTGAACTTTCGCGTTACGTCATAACGGACGGGCCCCGTGATCACCGGGAATCACCCTCGAGCACACCGATCATGCTCGTTTCTTACAGCCACCGTAAAAGAGACTCGCTCGGTCGTTCACCGCGCGGCCCGCGAATATACGCACGTACGTGTAACGCGGATGGTATTTTTTTCACGGAACCGTAATACTATTTTCCAATCCTCCGATATACACCCGGATTACGTTTCAAATTACAATGTTATTTATGCCGATCACACTTTTCAACCCGCTCGATACAGTTTCCAAGATTTTGTACAATAAGGTGCTGGAAAAATTTCGAAATTTTCAAAAAACAAAAAAATATAAAAATTTCTTTCATTCTTCGCGCATATTGTACGAGACTAAAAATGTCGAAAAATCAAACGTGCTGCGTTTACTTTGTACCTAGTTGCCGAAGATCTGTCGTGAAATGAATTTTATTTTTATAGCTTTCCACGTTGCGGGCTGATAGAAAATTTTAAGACCCCTAAAAAGTTGGCTTAAATTTCTGGCGGATCTTTTAACGTATCTTATTTCGGGGTAATTTGAAAAATTCAATACAGCGTACTGTCTATATTATACAATGCAATTGAAAACTGTACGAGAACAGGAAAAAAACAAATAAATTGAACGAACGAGTAAAAAGCTCAGGCTGGAGTCTGCGACAAATATTTCTTCAAAAAATACAAAAACGTTCGACGTATATGGAGGTTCAAAATATTTCGATAAAAATATTTTTCCATCCGAACGTTCAACCGAGTTATTATAACTGTCTAGACTTCAATTTACGTTATATCACTAGCACAGAAATGCTATTAAAAATTTATCTCACAATATTCGATACTTTTCCTACTATATATGTACACAAATTTTAATGAAAATTGCGACGATGATACGAATTTTCATTAAATTTAACAGGAGAGGCTTATTTTTCATGCACGTTCTTAACAAAAGTGAATAACAACACGTTATCCCGATAAAACGAATTTCTATGTTCCCCGTTTCATTTTCTCCATCTCAATAACAAAAGTTGCCCCATATAAATCTAAAAAATGTATATGGTGTATACGTAGTTAAAAAAATTACGGAATGTTTCCCGTGCAACAAATTTCCAACAATCATTTCGCATTTAATTCCTTTAAGCTCCGTGTCTATAAAGTGTCGACAAGGTAATCAAATTCTTTGCAACGCACGGTTATGCAATCTTGATAAAAGCAAAAAAAAATACTAGAACCGGAAGGAAAGGAAAAAAGCATTTCTCTCCTCGTCTCACGTCATTTATACCGCTGTATTTTAATATTCAAGAGTAGTAAAATTCTTATCCACCAGTGTCTGGAGGTACTCGAGTTCCATACAATAGGCGCGCATACTCCTGGGTATAAAAGTACACACATTATACGACATACCGCGCATCGCTCTCACCTTCTCGAGCGTGAATACGAGACACGACACAGGTGTACCATTACTTGAATGATCGATACGGAAAGTGAACCTCTCGGTACACTTTATCCGAGCCGGATGAAAGTGGACGTGTAACGTGTATCCCGAAGCTTGATCGACTCGATCGTGTATATATATACATATATATATGCATATATATGCATATATATGGTGTTACCTCCGTTGTATTATTATAATACAGTTTAAATTTCTCCCATTGCGCAATTTCATTCCATAAACTGAAAATTCTCACGTTACTGAAATTTTTAAATCCAACAATACCGATTATAACGTAACGTTCATAGCACAGTGGGATCAAAATATCTAGGTCATCGTTACGTCGCCATGAATCAATCGAGAAATTGGATATATATATATATATATATACCTACATCAGGGTGTTTCAATAGAAAGTAATTGGAGATTTCCCACCATGGCATCCCCTAAAAAGGTTGTTCATGTTATAAGAAAGGTTTTGCGAAAAGATTAGCGTTCTACGTTACGTGGGAGATAGCGCTCGGTTGATTTTTCACTTCTGTACATTTTTTTATTTATTTATTTTTTTTTTCTATCACTTACATCAATCATGTATCAATTCACGTCGCTAAGAAGACCCAGACTTGTAATACTAAGAGTCTCGAATTGACGTTTGAGAATTGTATCCGACGACTTTTTCATTATTAATTCAATCTCGTAAAATGGTTATTTTGATTTAACATGAATTTTCATTTGGGAGAATAAGATTCCCGGTCGTAATATATATCGTTGCGTTATGGGTCGTGATCTTTGAGTTGAATACATAAATGTCAGGAAAGAAATAATAATTGAAACGCTACAACAACCGGTTTCTTCAATTATTGACAAAAAAAAAAAAAAAATTAAAAAAAAGCGGTGAAAAGTCAAATCTGCGCGATATTTCACGTAACGTAGAACGCTCGTCTGTTTCACAGAATCTTTCTCTTAGCCATAACAAACTTTTCAGGGGATGCCCCAAGGTGGAGAATCGTAAATTATTTTTTTCCGAAATACAGTTTTGCGAAACTTTATTACGAATTATCGGCAAGATTTACATTGAATATCGCTGTACAAAGACGATTCATAAATCTTGCGGTATTCGTTTTCTCAACAAAGTTGCGTGGCAAATGAATTATTATACACCGCTTATATTACAATATTATTCTATTTTATTACAATAATTATTTCTATCGTTGTTATTATTATTATTATTATTGTCGCAACTCTCGCACAAACAATTGCGCGAAGAAATGACGACGCGGATCGTGACAGTGTCGGTGGGTACAACATCGATACGCGCGCGTAGCTTTATACGTACCGTACGTATACGTATATACGTACAACTACGTGTATGCACGAAGAAAGTTACAGCTGTGTTTCTCAGACCGCGAAAGGTTGTCGACCCGTGCAGCAACGCGAACCAACAGTAACGAATCGTACACAGGTTAGGTACACATAGCGGCAAAGCGATTCTGGGTGAGAAATTTTATAAAGCGACTTTCGACTAATTAGTGCACCGCATTCAGCCAGGCAGGCAGGCAGCTAAAGCTAAGCTAAGCTAGCAGCCCGTTACGTATTCGGTGAAATTTCCCACTCACAGCTGCAGCAGCCGTATATAGTGATAATGCATGCAAACATGTATGTATCTATGTATGAATGTATGTATGTATGTATGTTCGATATATCGTACACGGATGTCGAACGAGGCAATTAAAAATGTCGGATGTAGATGGTATACCTGTCGGTGTATACCTGCTCCAAGGAGTAATTTTCACATCGTCCAGAAGACAATTTCATACACCGTCGCAAATTCTCGTGTGATATTTTTATAACTGGTTTTCAGTTACGTCGACAAAACGCGCCTATCGCGAGAATAGTGAAAGCGGCCGTTTAGGAAAATTCGTTTTACACACCGTTGCGCATTATCTTACTAACTCCTAAACGAACGTTTCCCAACTTTTCTTTGAAAAGATATGAAGATAAAAAAAAAATATGTCAAGGATCGACCCGATTAGGCACTTACCGTTAAACCTATATTGTATATCCGATTTGTCCAACTAATATGAAGAGGATGTATATTAGGAATACATTAGGCAGCAAACCGGCTATCCGGCAACTACAACGCGTTATCTCCGATCGGCTGTAAAAGCAGTCTCGCGATAGCTGTACACACTCGTCACTATTTGACAGATTCTTAATTGCTTTTCCTTGTAGTTAACTTTGACGTTCGTTCGGCGTTAAATTGCCCGCGGAGCTTGACAAAAGAAATTAATAAAAACTAACGCAGACAAGAACTGGAAATGAATTTATGAGAAGAAAGACGTACGATTTTGTATTGTGTACCATTTATTTGGGCACAACTCGAAATAAAAAAAGACGTTTCTACAATTAAATAAAAATAGATATGTACTTAATGAAATAAATCATACATCCACTTGCTACGTTATTTGATTATCATAACGTTACAAACTGACATGTATAATACAATCGTGCAACATTTTCGCGGCACTTGTTACAAACACTCGTCTGTCTGTTGAATATCGCAATGTATTACAATGTAATTCTGCAAAGTTGAGAAGCTGGTCGGTCATATTGCAATTTTTATCCCATTCAACGAATCTTCGGAAGAACTGACTTGTACAGAAAAATCTCTTTTATTCAAATTTTATGATCAAAGGGAGTAAGGTCGTTTGTTCTTTTTTTTTTCCCCTGTTCTAAAATACCTGCAAAGTTGTTGTTGGAACAAATTAATGGCGTCAAAAGGAAGAGTGAAAGAGAAAGAGAAAGAGAAAGAGAGAGAAGCAAATTGGAGCTTCTGTGTTGCTACAGCAAGGTGAAAAAAACATATTAATGGTAATTTCCCGATCGATAATTCCGTCTGATTGCGAACAGCAGTGTTCCTTGGGCCTTTTCATTCGTACCCACATTGAAACAGTTAGGCGGAAATTCGGAGTAAACAGGGAGAAGGAATACAAAAATGATTGTAATATTGTCGAATGAAAAGAAAAAGTCGCGGGACGAGTTTGACATTGCGACGGCTGTGAAGTGAGCGACTGATAATAACGAAGAAACGCCTCGCTGTTTGCTCTTTGTCGGCTCAAGGTCCTCTCTCCCGGTTCTCTCCTCAACTGACTGCGATACACACGATACGTATACTCGCTGCTCTAAACTTATGTACGTACATAAGTCGGACGAAAATATTGTTCATCGCTCGTTCTTGCAATGTATACCTAAGCGCGTTGTTTGACCAACGTCCAGTCGTCGATGGGTCACGGTGCAATTTGTTGAGGGATCGGAGATGATAAGAAAAAAAGAGCGGAGAACCGACGTCTGACCTACGATCGGGCCGAACCAGGAAACTCAAACAACCGAAATTGACTTCAGCGGGGTGAAATTAACGTACATCTGATTTCGAGAGTACAGAGGTTTTGAAAGATTTCAAGGAATTCAAAGATTTCAAAAAATTTCAAGAGATTTCAAATGATTTCGGACGACTTCAGGAGATTTCTAAGAATCTCAAACGATTGAGAGTAATTTCTAATGATTTCAGGAAATTTCAAAGAATTTCAGTGGATTTTAATAGATTTCAGCAAACTTCACAAGATTCACGGAAATGTGTACACCGTATTTCACGAGTGATTGACCCCCTCATCGGCGACCTAACGATAAAGAGGAAAAAAAAAAGAGCCGCGAAACATGACGCTTGGTTTTCGGGTTCAACGTAGATCGATACGTATAATCCATGACCGTATCGATTTACTTACTTATCATAGGTAGCGTTCGACGATCATCGACCGAAGACCGCGGCTTTGTACAAACCAGATAAGGGATATGCATATATTGACTTGGCCGTTGAGCATCGACCGTCATTAACGTGTGCCTTGCAACACCAGAGACGTGATATAACGAGCGTCGACTCGAACAGTCTCACTTAAATAATTATCCTAAAATTTCATTCGTTTTTTTTCCCCTTGATTCTTCGTCAAAAAATTGAAAAACCGAAAGTGTTTAATCTGCGGTACAAAGAGAGAACGAATATCGAAGATTGTTTTACGCGTCTGATTTTTACTGTCGCGATATCGCCAGTAGAACAACGTGCGATGTTATAATTGCACGATTTTCAATGGCAAAAAATATCCATTCTAAATGCACTGCGGAGACTCAGAAACGCGATATCGAATATATTTTCGTACGACGATGACGATTGTAAGTTATACATATACCGACACACATATGTATATAATGTACATACCGGCAACGTATACATAAAACATGCGCACAGAATGACGAAATATTTTCATCGGCGTGACAGCGGAGCTGCAGCAGCAGCGAGAGACCAGCGACTAGGACGGAAAGAATGCAACGAAAATACAATAATCCCCTTCAATTTTTCGTCCAAATCCAGAAAAAGAATACAACCAAGCGAAATAAAATAAAATTAAATAAAATGGAATTGAATTAAATGAAATAAGAAGAGAAAAGAGTGAAAAAAAGTAAACAAAAACACATTGCGAAAATATTTTTGAAACTGCACTCGGCATCTTGCTCGGTATAAATATGTTATACGTACACCTATTTTCTGTCTCAGCATTGAATGTGTACATTTTTATTTTTTTTCCTTTGCTTTTCATTTTGCTTTTTTTTTTTCTTTTTTGATCAATTTTTTAATTGTCTTCGCAACGAGTAGATTGTACGTATATCTTCTTTGAATACGGAACAACATATGCAACGAGCTGCGTATTCCGATCCATATATATATATATATATAGAAAAAAAATAATTTATGTATAAAAATAAATTTGCAACATTGACGGTAAGGTAATGACTCATTTGAGTCTGACAATACTTGACTGAAGAAGCGTGTGATAGTAGGTTCAAGTACATACACGTACGAGAGATAATTTATATAGTTTTCCATGTCGCGAACAATTCCAAGCAACTCGAGTTGCGATTTTATTTAACAATGCCATGTGATTTCAATGAATGTTAAAAAACAACAGTCGAAAATATTATAAGTACAAACGGTCGAAACGGTCGTCCTCGGAATAAAAAAAAAAAATAAGTGTTACAAAAAAACAGCAGAGGTTCTTCAAAATTGAATCAAAGTACCAGCTGTTGAATCTGCGGAATTCCGGGAGATAAAGTGAAAAAAAAGAAGCAGAATACGTTGCAGAGTTAAAATCGAAGAAAGATCGAAATATTTTTAATGGATGACGGTATCGAATTTTCAAAGTTGCGAAAATCTGTTTTATAGAATTTATAATACAAGTATAAAATCGAAGTATAACAGAATTTGAATTCTATAAAGATTCCGTACCTTTCTGCACTTTTCTTTTATCATACTTCAATTTTTCAAGATTAAAAAATGTTATAAAATAGCTTGACCCGTATTCCAAAAATTCCACATCGTCAACCTTGTATTTTCCAATACTTTCATATTTTCAACCGGGTCAAAATATATACGTTAGGGTGTTCTTTGAAAATGTAATTTTTGAATTCCGTGTCTGTCTCAATCTCCAAATCGGTTCCAAATAATTCAAAAATAATTCCGTTATTTTTTTATATTTTTATCTCAACTCCAACTCCAGCCGCCAAAGGGTTGATTTCCTCATTTTCAACCCTTTTAAAGAGAATAGTAAATCTACCAAAAGGATAGGGTGGTTTCTCTAGTCGCTGCTTACGAATGTGGATTCGAAATTTTTAAATCCCAAAGGTGAAAGTCACATCGCCATATTGAAACCGCTGTTATCAATTTCAAAACTTTCCTAGTCCAAATTTATAATCAATAACCCAAGAAAAAGTATAATATGGCGCTGAATTGGGAATTTGAGAAAGTGGAAAATGAAAAATGACCTTTTCAAGGACCATCCTAATGTCGCAACATATATATGTACAACTAAAAATAACCAGAAGACGAAGAAATAACAAAAACAAAGACAGAGAGAGTAAGTTAGAGAGAGAGAATTATGTATAAACATCGATTATTATATACACACGCAAACGCATACAGCGACGATGTTGATTCTCTTTTGATGCTATTTTGACAGATTGCAGCAGAATTCCGTAAAGCGTCGCTGCTGCTGCAGTCTCGCTTCTCGGTCTGTATCGTTCGGATATCGTTTCAATATGCAATAATACGCCGTTACGCGTACGGCACGTACACACATGTGTCGTATGCATACCTGTAAATCGGTATGTGCATATAATGCGTCACGCGTCGCGTCGCCTACCGCACCGCATTCGTCCGTGGTTAAAGGTGGCGAGAACCTTGGTAAATATTTCCCGGTTTACAATACGTTAACGTGCGGCAGAGAGTAGAGGAGGAGAAACTGGATGAAAGGCGGAGTGCGGCACATGAGCTTATAATAATCGAGACTTTGTCGGGGCGTAAACACGTCTGGCATATGGTAAATCGGTCGCAGGCTCGTAGTTGGCACCGAGTGCATCGAGTGCATCGGGAGTTTCGAAAGCAACGAAGGCCAAGGCTTTGGTAGGCGAGACCGGACTGACCTGGGACAACGCGGTGCATCGTGAACCCTCCGACGTTCGCGAAAACACCGTCGACGAATTCGCACCTTTTTGCTAAACGCCGATCGACGTGTTTTTCTTCACATACCTTGGCACGCACATACGTACATAATTTTCCTTCGTCGCGAATGACGAACAATTTACTCTTATTCCCTGTTTTTATCGTCATTTACTCGAGTCGAAATTTACCGCCTATTTTTAAACCCTGCTTTGAAGCTAAGAATGTCGGAATTCTTTTTTTACACATAAATATTGAGATTTGTTGATGTTCGCGTTAATGAGATATTAAGAATTATTTGCGATTTGTTTATGCGCTTTCAATAATGCGCGTTGACAAATACATATATATATACGTGACTTAATATTGGAAGAAGGAAGGTACAAAATTGATGTATTCGAAATATATCGTGCGACTAATACGAATAAATTTTGGAATTTTGCATTTATATTAATATATGTAATAATGAATTATTCTTAATTAGGCTTCTATGTTTATTTTTATTGTTTAAGTTTTAACTCCAATTCAATATTTTAATACATTTCGGAATGTTGTATTCATATTAACTTGAAGCTCCTCTCGTTAAAATAATTTTTGCACTCGTAAGAACGTTGAATAAGTACAGCTGAGAACTGCAATAGTCAATTTTCAATTGTTGTTCAAACTTATCAAAATTATGTTAGGCTGAATCGTCTACCGATAGTGTTAAAGTAGGGTTGGCACTTAAATATTTAGGAGTTGGAGGTTGAATGTTGGCCTTACTCTTGAATTTTTAAAAGTTGGAGGGTCAGTGTAGAATTTCTATACTCAATATCCTCCAAGGTAGGTTTATACGATCTTTGGTAGGGTCAAATGTCGGCGCTAAATTTCGACCCGGGTATACTGTAAAAATGAAAAATGAAAAACGAACTTGCAATGAAAGAAATTTCGTTTGCTTTGCAATTCGAGTTGTCGGTACTAAATTTTTTTGGTTATTCTAACACGAGGTCAATTTGATTGATTAATGCTGTACTTCTTCATTTTTATTTATTTTTATTTCGTTTCACAGCTAAACAAAGCCGAACACTAAAGAGTAATAGGAAAATTATGTTTCACACGACGCAGCAGACACCTTAAACTACGTTACATCGCGCAGCGAGGATCTTTAAGCTGTACTCAATATCACAGTCTTGTTTCTTACTATTGTACACAATCATCTCATCGTCGAGCACAAAACTATCGCAATATTTCCTATGCCCCATAAGTTTCGACTCGAATACATAACGTTGGATGGTCGAAAACGTTTCTGCCGCATCGATAACAGCGTCGACGACCCTTTTAAACGTATACCGGAAGTGAAGCGAACGAAATAGATATACGCGGAAGCGGGTAATCGGATGAAATCTAGATTGACGTCAGCAGCGCGTGTCGCGTGTTTGTGTTCGAGTGTGCGAAGAGCTGAGAGGGTGAAGGACCCGGGTCGATTGGGGAACCGGCGAAGGCCGAGTAGCTCGTAAATTTCATTCTCATTGGCGAGAGAGGGCCGCCCCAAAGGGTGGAAGGCCGGGGTGACCTTGACACGTGGAGGACGACGGGGTTCGAGTCGAGGGTCGAGGCGGTCTCGGATGGGGAGGCTGGCTCCGAACCCCGTTGAAACATTTTGTCGTATAATTCTTGGAAAACCACCGCATCTTCGAAGGATAAGGTGAACAGAGATTTAAGCCGTCCGTCGGTGCAACGGAAATTGGAGGTTAGAATTCGGAATATTGTAGTAACCCTGTCGCGAAAACTAAATTCAGGGGTCCTACCGCATTGTAAAAGGTTATGCAGGGAGATCGTGTTCTACATGGGACGGGGTTGAAATTCCGAATTTGGTAAGCTCCCAAAGTGCCAGATTCCGAATTTTACGGTGGCTAAACTTGAAGTGGGAAAATCAAACTTTGACGAAACATCAAAGTTTCGAACGATCCGAAAATCGATGCTTGCAGTTCCGAAAGGGCGAAAATGACAAAAAATTTTAATCCGAGACATCGTAATTCCGAATGATCCCAGATTTTCAGTCACGTGAATTTCTGGTTCGGTAAGATTTCGCCACTTTTGGAACTTGTCAAAATCGGAACTTCGACCCCGCCCATTCTACATTTTTCGAACACATTACGAAGAGAAGAACGCCTGATTCGAGCTCTGAACGAGCTAATTGCTCCGTTTGCTGGCGGTTTTCACGATTCATGTATCCTGTAAATACTGCAACTCTCGCTGCTGGAGTTTCGAATAGAAATAGGAGAAAACAAGCGCAGGAAGGTTGTTCGGAGGTTCAGGTATGAGTATTATAATCTCCGAATACAGATAATTTGTCGAAAAACAAGCTGCTCGTACCTATACGGTTAAACGATAAATGACGCAAAGGTCACTTTGCGCGATGTGATCACGTGACTGTCAAATTCACATTGTCTGGATATACACGCATACGTTACACGTACAACGAGTCAGTCGCGGAATAAGAAGCACCCGTTTATGGGTTTTTGCATGTGTGGATCCGATCGGTGCATATAAGCTCGCCTCGTATTGTTTATAATATGCCGTTATGCTGATTAAGCGTAGCCTTCGGACCGATGCCGCAGGTTTTATTGTTCTCTTCCCAGGCTCTAGCGTTCGCGGTTCTTTACTTATGTATTTATTCCGATTCGCGTTATCTCGCAATCCTTCGGTTCGCCGCATCTCTCGCGTCACCTCGTCGAGGCAGACGGATCGACAGACAAGAGAGAACGAGATCGAGGGGATTGAGATCGACCAACTTGAGTGACGAGGGGCCTCCGGGAGAACCGGAGGATCCTCTCGCGGACCCGAATTAGTTAAATTACGGGGCTGCTAACGACCTCGAACCGTTTCAAAATAAACGTTGCGAATCGATCAGAACTGGGAGCTGGTATTCGAAAGTTATTTTTCCCCATTTTTATTCTTCCATTTTCAAAGAGTGAAAGATTCAAAACGGAGCTCGAAGAGGACCGGAATCGTTTCCAGTTTCACGCGAATGTAAATTAGAAAAAACTCTGGCAAAAATTCGATCGTTATACGTATTATATACGCAATGCAACTGGGAATAAATGACCTTGCCAAAGTTGGCAAATTTGGAGGATGAGCTGCGGCTGCCGGACAGAGTGACTAACAATCGAGACGATTCGCACGAACAAAGGGAAACCACTGCAGAGATGAGGATAAAAACTAAAAAAAAACAAAAAAAAAAAAAAAAAAAAAACAAAAAGGAAAGAAAAAATGAAATAAAATAAATAAGAAGAGTAAAACGGACGACATTCCCGGGCGCGTTTGACGCCCGATTCCCTGCCAGCTCTAAATTCGTCCCTTCCCTTCTTTATTAACTTTCTTTTTACCCGTCTGCGAGCGATCCTCAACGTGTGGGAGTGACGGTAGTGACCTCTGCTCGACATTGGAAGACCCGAGACCACTTAACGCGTCGATGGTGAACCGTCGGAGTCTGGGAATGCCTGCCCGTAGACGCGGTCAAGGGTAGCCCTGAGGTTTCCCGGTATTTCCAAGGGGAACCGAAGATTTGGAAGAAAAAAAAAACCAACATCCCCCCCATCCTTTGATCCTATGCCGTCGCGGAGCGATCTTTGCGCGGCCGTTGTTCGTTTGCTTCGCTCGAATGTAGGTATAGTAAAGAATCTTCGAAAACAATCCAAACTCAAGTACTAACACAGCTTATTCAACCTGCGAGGCTACGAAAATGATCATCAACCAATCCGAATAATAGTTACTATGATTTTTATAATTATTCTGATTCATTGGGATATTCAATTTTCAAACTCGATGCGTCATATCGAGGCTTCTAAGCAGCACCTCTTGATACATCGAGATCGGTTGCGGTGGATATTTTTATAGGTGAAAACTGAGACTGCGCAAAGATATGAAGGCACGATGCGTCTGCAGACAAGTGAAAATTAAAGAAGTGAAAAGAAACGGAACTAAACGAGAATCCAGCCTCTCGAAAATAGCGTAAACGACACCTGTGCATGGATTGTTTTTCTATCTCTTTCGTTTTGCAGTCTGATTTTTTTTTCCTCTTTTTTGTCCGAGACGCTTATGGCCCCGTTTCGAGTATTACCTACATACAAGAACGAACCGAGTGTTAGCGTAACAGCGATAATTTCCACGAGGTTCAAGTTAGTAGCGTTGCTTTAACGATGCATGCTACTTTAAATTTTCTGAAATTCAGCCAGTGAGTAATAACAAAGAAAACATGCCGATATTATGAAAAGTAAACTCGTTGCGAGTCGTCATAATTTCTAAAATTGTACAACAACTATTTTTTCCATGATCTTTCGTTGCGTAAAATGTCCCTGAAACTTTTCAATCATCTCTACCCTTGTTGCGCCAATTTATTGCTCAAAGAAAACCAAACAGAAAAATCATTGAACGCAAATTTCGACAACCGTATTGTGATATGTAACGTAGAATTTGGGTTTCACGGGTTAGTAGATTCCAGGGGTTAATTTTTAGAGCTATACGTACAAATTTCCCCGTTACAAGTACACGGGTGACCAAACGAGGCTATAAAGCAAAGTGCTGGAATCATCGCGGGAAGGCGTAGAATAAACACGACAGATTTTCATAGCGGGGCGTAGCGCGGGACGCGATGTAAACACGTAATAAAACCGAGAAGAGAGGACGACGATGTTCCCCGGAGAAAATAAACATCCTTCGCGATCTGCATTATTTATAAGCAGCTCGGGGAATCATTTTATTCTGGGAATAATAATCACAGCCCGCTTTGCAAATTCGCGAATAATCACGAGAACCCCAAAGGATAGTTTGAAGAGAAAAAAAAAAACCAAACGGCAGTAAATCGACCAGCAAATCCGAGCATAATATAGGTAGATAGGTATGTATAACATAACGATTCCCTGCACGTGTTTCGCACAGCTGCAGCCAACTTGAGCGCTGCACGATTCGTGAATGAAAACTCAGCGCAGACATGAATGAACGCGTTTTCCTTACCCTCCTATACCTTCGTTCGGCTTTTCGTATCTTTCTATTCTCGTTACAGAGAATATTCGCGCAGCGTTCAGCTATTTCTCATCACCTAAAAGTTTAACGTTTACGCAAAGGTGGTTCATTTTCTGCTACGTGGGGTGTACACATAAAACTAAACAAAAGGTATTACATTAATTGGTAGCGATCTCGTACATTTTTTCCTTCCTCCTCCAGGTCTTTCGATAATTTTTTTTCTTTCAATATTTGTCACGCAAACTTTTCGTGTAGCGCTTTAGAAAGGAAAAAAAGATACGAAATGAATTACCCTGGTGCGCACGCAGGTAATCAGGTTAGAATAACTCGCGCAATTGCTCGGGAGAACGGAGAGGCTTACAGTCGAGCAAATAATAAATCTATCGTCAAACTCACCAAGTCCAGTGTTTTCCCACATGCTGTCTCGGCATCCCCGACGAAGTCCAGGCACACCGATAACACTTTAAACTCCGTACAAAACGCGTTTTCACAACGGTCAGACTGCAGGCTCGTTAGCATATCGGCGGATGCCTGACCTCGGTTAACTCGAATCGACGCGACGCGAGGAAGGCGATAACGGCTTAACCGGAAGTTGTTGAGGTTAGAGATCGAAGGAGAATTATTGAAGCTGAAAATTTGACCGAGGCCTGTGGCATAAAAATTCCGAGGGCATGAGACGACGCCGCGGCACTGATGCGAAGTTGGCCGTGAGTCAGAACGACGATCGTCATCTTCCTCATCATCACCGCCGCGTCCCGATTTGCAAATTGAAATAACCTGACTCACTCGCGACCGCTGCAGCGTTATTGAATTCACAAGCTTATCGTTCGTCGAACCGTCGCACGACGCGAGACGTTCCACGTATTTACTCAATAACAACGAACAATCGAGACGCTCACCCCGCACCGGCATATTCGTTCCGCACTCGACGCCATCTTATAACAGACTGAACTACTCTGAAGGGCGCCGTGTAAACAAAACACGACGCGGATGTCGTCCGTTGGAATTAGAGTTTAATCCAACGTTTTCGAAATTGAAATACCTATAACGTTTCACACTTACCGTATAATCAGATTTCCTCGGACATTCTTACACGCTTATTCCTCATCTTCTTTCTGTTAGTTCTCCTTTGGTTTCAATTCCATTTTACACTTATTCCAACGCTTATCGATAGTATTATAATAACGATGAGATGGAATAGGAGACAACGGGAAAATTGGTTTTATCGTACAAAGAAGTGACGCTACACTGTATATATATGTACATATATGTATAGGCGTAAGTAATATTCGTAGAAAAAAATGAGACAGACGTATTATATTTATAATTCACCAGACAATGTTTATTCAGACGACCTCACAACTCCCAAGCGTACAAAATATGAAGTGCTGCTGCTCACTGGGGAAATGCGGGGGCGGGACAATATTTCAGTTCTATATTACAATAATAATAATAATAATAACAACATAACAATAACAGGTATCTTACTGGTTGTTCTTTCCTTTCGTTAATATTATCACGAAGAAGAAGGAATAATTAATAAATTATATTACTTAGAAAAAGAAATCGAAACAGAAATAATAAAAAATCGAACAAGACAAACGTTCAACTGATCTTTCCCTTCCTATTTCGTTATGCACTGTTTTTCCATCTCATCACCGCACGGATAAACAAATAATGTACGTATAATATTCCATAATTAGTTCACGTATCATCATCATCATCATCATCACCACTCATTATTATATAATAATCATTAATATGTGTATAATATAGTTTACATATGCGCATTACATATTATACTATATGTAGAACGCTATACATAGACTTTGCAGAACTGACAAGGGAGGGGGGGGGGGAGTGGAAATTGTGCCCCTTTGGATAAAACGATGGTGTATCTCTACAACGACCAATTACCGATGCAATTTTCACGATTACTTTTTTTTTTATTTTATTTTATTTTTTTTTTTTTATTCCAGTAAGATCTTTTACTATCTATAATACACGCAATGATTATACACAAGAGTAATCCAACATCGTCAATCGCAATATGCGACATATAAGTTATAATCATCAATATGGAATCATGAATGATGCAAGTTCCAAAAGACACGGGAATAATGACGATTCTTGTTGTTTTTATGTTTTTTTTTTTTGTTTCTTTCTTTCTTTCTTTTTTTTTCTTTTTTAAACTTTTTTCTTACTTTTTTTAAATGAAAATCTACTATGTACATGTATTATATATATATATGTGTATTCATGTATGTGAGTATGTGTACAATGATTAGTGCATAATTTGATTACAAGGATGACGATGGAGGGGAGGGGGCTGGGTTCGTGAATTTATTGAAGAGTTCATTCTTCGCTAGGATGGATAAAATTGATTGTGTTTTTGCTTGATTATTGGTGCTTTTCTATAGATTAACTTTTCCCTTCTTTTCCTTTTTTCGTGATATTCAATGCATGCTGGGTGGATGAAAAGGGGAGCGGGCGTCTCAACAACGACACGTGTTAACTATTAGTTAACGATTTTCAAAAACGCTGTACGTTTTCCCTATCGTTTAGTACAATCTTTTTTTTTTTTTTTTCAAATTATTACCTCTTTTCTTCACCGCACTTCTTCCTTCACTCTTTCTGCAAGAACTACAGAGGGGGGTTGATTGAGGGCCTTAATAATCTACTATGTACAACGATCATTGATTTCTTTTTACTGTACGCACGTTTACTATATATATATAATATATATGTATGTAATCATCTCTTAATATAATTATCAATATTATTACGAGTCTATTCTATTTTCTCTCTTTTCCCGGATATATTATATTCGATATTACTACCTATAATACAATATTACACGAAAATTTCTCACTTGTTTTTCAAAAAATATCTTCATTGATCTCGCGTCGATTCTTCGGAAGTTTTCCTTTTTTTTTTTAAACCCTCTCTTTTCTTCGTCAATTTTTCACAGAATACATCGCGTTACATACCATATGTTTCAAATGTATTAAAAATTTCGTACACACGCCAAGTGAATTTTTCATAGAAATACCTGCTTCTTGACGTAAATAATCGCGTTGAATATTTTCGTTAAATTTCCTTCCTATTTCTGTTTCGTCGCCCTGATTTCTTTCATCTTTTTTCGCTGGTAATTAATTTCTAAATCGACACAGGACACGAAACTCGTAAACGTGGCATAAAAGTTACGACAATTGCAAAGTTGTAAGTTTGTCAGAATCTCGTGACAAACTCTCAAGTGACTTCAACTCTCCACATCTACTTCCACCGCTCCCATTAATCGTCAACAAGGTATACAATCATCTTTTCTCTTTCCTCTTTTTCGGCAATCAAAATTTTACTTAGAAACTTTGTTATTTATCACACTCTCGTAACTTTCACCGTTACCTTTTTCTTTTTTCTTCTTTCCTTTTTCTCTCTTTACCTTTACCATCTTGTCTCTAAACTTACCAGTATTTTCTATTCATCGATTATACCTTTTACCCCTAAACTTTACTCCGAATTTGTCCTACTCCGCACACTCTTATATATATACATATAAATTGTATACCGTGTGTAATTTTTTTATCTTACTTCTGTTTCGCTTTCTTGTAATTCGCGTTTCGATTATATGTTGACGCGAAAATATACAAACACTTCAGTCACGTGTATAACGTCTATTATCATCATCACTTTATTATCATTATCATTATCATTATCATTATCTTTATCATTACATACATAACGAATGTATAGATTTCTCAAAACCTGCCCCGCGCACGTCTGAGCTTTTTCTCCCTTTCTGCTGTTCATCGATCTTTCGACTTTTTCCCCATACACACGCACACACGCACACGCAAGTCATAAACATACGGGATGATACTTTTCAATTACGATTACAACTACCATTATCATAATAATCATTATTCATTTATTTTACCATTATCATTATTATAATCAACATCATCATTGCCGTCGTTATTTTTACAAACATTATCATCAATATTAAACACTATATTACTCAACTATGTAGTTAATATATATAATCGACTGTATGCTTGCACAGTTGCGATTTGTTGTTGTTGTTGTTGTTGTTGTTAGCGTTGTTGTTATTATTGTTTACAATCCGACGACAATAATAATACGAATAATAATAATAATAATAGTAACGATAGTATCGATTACTTCCTCTAAAGTTAATAATTAATTAATTAATATTGTAGCATATTTATAATATATATATATACATATATGTATATATATATATATTTATATTCATTTGTATTTATTTATTTATATGTATAGAGTAAGATGATATCGATGAATGATGTGGAGGCTGTACAAATATGCGCGTTTTCCATGATTATCACATGTAATAGATTATTTTTATTTCATATCATTTTCATTCATATTTGTTCAATCGTTTAAATTCACTTTCTCTGTAACACTTGATGAGTTTCAAAAGTGCGCCGATTCGCCACCACACAACAACGACGACTGTAGGACGAACGTGAGTTTTCCCGTAGAAGAACTTTCGTCGAACAAGATCAAGTATATATACATATAGGTATATATGTATGCATATATATATATATATGTATGTAGTCCGTTACAGATATTTTTATTTCTTTAAATATTGTTGCTATATTCAATCAATAATCCTTTCATTTGCATAGTTTTTATTTTTTTTTTTTTTTTTATTTTTCATACTTCACACACTTGATACATCAAAAGCACAGTGCGAATCATCACGTTGAGTGTCCTTTTATCATTTGACGCACTTACATGAACGTCGTCTGTACTTAATTTTACACGTCTTGAATAATGACGTACGACAAAAAATTCGGCACTGTAGATTATTTTTTATTTTTTCCATTTATTATATTCATACTCTTCTTCATCATTTACTCGTCACTTCCGGTTTAAACGAAACATGTTATATTATGTTCCTCGGATTATTTTCTCCCATCGTAACCAAAACAGAATTCGTATTCTCACCCTAGGTATGTACGTGACAATACATAAATAAGGGAAAAAAAAAATTACAAGAAGAGTGAGAGAGAGAAAGAGGGGGAAGAAAAAAAATGTATAGAGATGTCAAATGATCAATTCTGTATATACGTATACATATATAATGTACACGCATATGCGTATATAGAGGTACGCGCGGAAAAATTACGTATAGTTATATATATATATATATGTGTATATATATGCGAACAGTATATATACGAATATATTAATATATCTATTGAATATACCGCGTATGCGTGCGAAAACGTCATTTCATCTTATTCTCGTTTTTTTTTTCTTTTTCTTTCCTCTACGATAAGAATAATAGTAATGGTAATAATGGTAATGATAATAATAATAATAATAATAATAATAATAATGACGATATTATTAAAAAATAATAATAACAACAACAACAACAGTAACAATAATAATGTATTATTATCATCGATTTTAAATAATATAAATTATTTGGTTAGTCACGCGCTATACGGATAGCGTCCTGGTGGCACTTTCACAGCGATTTTTCATTTTTTATTCCTTGTTTGTTTACTACATAACGTATGTATAGTATATAATATAATTACATAGAATCGGCGGGTGAGCTTTCCCTCTCTCTCTCTCTCTCTCTCTTTCTCTATCCCTCCCTATCTCTCTCTGTGTTTCCATCAATTTTCCCCATTCTCTCTATCCCTCGTTCGTAAATGAAAAAGAGATACTTTCCGAGTACTACCGGTATTGCTAGTAGCGGTATCATGTCGTAATGCGAATCATTAGCAAGGTATAGCATGTCGTCGCCGTCGAACCCGTGACGACGGAAGATAAAAACGAAGTAATAATCAATCGATCAGATGGTTCGCGTGACTTTTAGAGAACGGGGTGTACATGTATCGACAGGAGAAAAAAAAAGGGAAAAGATAAAAAAAAAAAAAAAGAAAGATAAAAAAAAACGATGAACGAATACGAAAACCTAAATGATATATGCACGAGAGGTTTTGTCGCTTCGTTATTACAAGATTTTAGACAATATCCGTAAATTACGCCTCGAGCGACAACGCTTTACTACTGCACGTACCGTTGACAATCGTTGGCCTTGGCGACGGTGACGGTGATTTTTTCGAAAGATTCAACGGCTGTTGACTATCGGCGATGTCCACCTGTAGTTCCATCATGTTGCTCGAACAGTCAGATAACACCAGGGTTGCCGCAGCGGCAGCCGCGTTGGAAGCGGACGTCGTCGAGCTCGGCCTTGGACTCGTACTCGTGCAAGAGTTGTTGACGTTGTTGTTCGCGCATACGTTGCTGGCAGCGTTGTAAACCGAACCGCTACGCTGCGGCGAGCAAGATCCCGCGGAATTACTACCGTTTCCACTTCCCGAACCGTTACCGGCTATGTGTACAACGCTGTTGTTGCAGTACTCTCCCTGTTGCTGCTGCTGATGGTGCTGCTGCTGCTGCTGCATGTGCTGCTGGATTTGGTGACTGTGGTGGTGAGGGTGAAGGTGAGGATGAGAAGGGTGGTGATGGTGATGGTGATGGTGGCGGTGCCGCGCCCCGGTCGTCGTCGTTATGACGGAAGTGGTCGCCGGCCATCGTCCGGTGGCGGAATACGAAGTCGCGCACTGTAGAAGCCCGCCGGAGGATGACCTCGAGCTTGCGGTGGTGGTCGAGGCGCACTGTTCGGCCGGGGATGGGGAAGGTATCGGAGAACCCGGACTGACGTCGCCGCGCATTATGTAATTGTGTATGATGTCGGTGCGCTTGAGCTGTTCGGCGGTCATCCTGGGTCCCTCCATCAGGCTCTTGGCCAGCGTGGAATGGGTGCTGCTCAGTAGGCTGGCCTTCGGCGGGCACTGCGATATCGCGGAAGACGACGACGACGACGACGACGTGTAGGTGGAGTGGTGGTGCGTCGTCGTCGTCGCGGCCGGGGACGAGGTCAGGTGAAGGTGGAGCTGGGACTGCTGGGCCGTCGCTACGGCCGGCTCGGCCTCCGCGCTGTCCTTCTGTCTCAGGGCCCGGAATTTCTTGTGCGGTTTGTAGGCCTCGTCGATCAGGGCGTTCGTGTCGCGCAACGGAGGCGCCTGAAGGGCCCTCTTGAGCACGGGCATGTCCTCGAACTCCTTTTCCTCGGACCTCGGACTCGAGCAGACCGAGGTTGGAGCGCTGCTCGCCGTGCTCGTGCTTACCGGTTTGTCGGCCTTCTCGGTCCCCGACTCGATGCCGCTGTCGCTCGGCGAGTCGAGCTTCCTGAATCGCGGACACTGCGGCGGTTGGGACGTCTTCGTCAACGATCCGCGGTGCAGCTCGTCGTCCCCTGAGCTCGTAGATCCCGAGTTCGCCCTTCTTCTGTGAGGGCAGAGACCTCCGGCAAGCGTTGCCGCGAGTAGCGGAGCGCTCGAGGCGTGAAGACCGCTCGATGCGACGGAGGAGTGATGGTACTCTGTCAACGAGGCGACCTCGCCGCTGCACGTACTCTCCGTGCTGGATACGCTGCTCAGCGGACTCTTGACCTCGTCGAGTGTCACGTCGGAGCCCGATCCCCAGGAGGCGGTCGGCTCCTCGTCCATCGGCCAGTGCTGTTGCTGTTGCTGTTGTTGTTGCTGCTGCTGCTGTTGCTGGGCCTGGAGCTGCTGTTGCTGTTCGGTCATTTTGAACGCCAGAAGCTTTTCGGAGTGTAGGGTGTTCAGCGTACGAAGATCGGGTATCTTCTTCAACAGTTCCCTCAGGATGTCGGGATGCTGGGGATGGTTCTGGGCGAGTGCGGCCTGCAGCGCGCTGCGCAATTTGTTGTGCATACGCTCGATAAGGTCGGTGTTTCTCAGGCCGGGCCTGTCGGCGGCAATGACGACGACCGAGCAGAAAAGTCCCAGCTCGGCGTCGGTCAACCGCAGGGCGTTCACGCGCTCGGCAAAATCGAACATCGAGTCCATCAGGAATCGCGCGTTACTGCTGTTGTGTATCGACTCGCGTTTCAGCACCTGACCGTTTAGGCATATCATGCTGTTCGTTTGGGCGTCGAACATGCAGGCGAGCCGCACGAGCAGCACTTCGAACACCCCGGCCTTCAGCAACGTTACCTGATCGTCCTGAGCCAAAAGGCTGAACCCTGGTATACGCTTTGCGAACTCTACCACGCCTCGGATAACCGGCGAGAACCTCTTCGAGAAATCTTGCAGCAACTCCTGCTGACCCGTCAACGGCTGAGGATTCGGGTTCAACGGGCATGCCTGAAACAGGCGAATAAAACAAACGCTATTTCACTGTATCCTTCGGACATGTACGTACGTCTGATGCGGGGGGAAAAAAAGTTTCAGAGTTTTACTTGGGGAAATCTTGCCCCCGCTCTGTACCTCACACGCATCTCCATTTTCCCTGTTCTGGCCTTGATTGATCGGTGGCCTTTTACTCGAGAAGGAATGAATCGCGATGTATTAATACATGTATGCGCACGATCTTCGAACCGATTATTCAACTACCGCAATCGTTACTATCGTCATTTTCAGCGCGTCTTTAAACCGTCCAAGTCTGAAATACACTACCCAATGCAGTTACGGAGCCTGTAACGATTTATACTTTTGAACAACTTGTGAAAATAAAACACGTTCGTTTTAATAAAATACGAGATCAGATCGTACAGGTGTAAAATCTCGATGCCAAGTTGCATAGCCCGAGGGTAGATGATACGAACTTTTTTTTAGGAAAATATAATCAATCCGCTTCATTTCGCAATTTTCAAAATGCGGGTAATCGATTCCGAGGTTTTTCCGATCGCGGAATCGAATCGACATCGAAAATCAGGCGTACGAGCAATAGTGTAACAATAATAATAATAATAATAATAACGAAAAGTAAGCGGAATCACAACGATTCACGATTCTAAGATCCCCGTAGGAGGTTCTACTTGTTTCGCAATTGTTACACACGCGTACAAATGCAATCTTGACAAACACCGATTGATCGCCACACGAGCGTCGATGCAAGCAGCAGGGCGTGTACATCCGAGCACCGTAGTTATGCACAAGGTACGTCCAATGTACGGAACAAAACTGGACGACCTCCGTATAACGGCCACTTTGACTTTGAATCGGATATCTTGACAAGACACGTTCTCTCTTCCTCCTATTCTCGCATTCGTCTCGAGGACGTGCAACCATATCAGCGTTCCGTACGTCGCAACGTCGACGAAGCAAGGGAATAGACTGTGAACACGCAGCTTCCTCATTCGCACGATCTGACCCAACGCGCGGGGGCGAGCATCGTCGAAGGTCGTCACGGTTGTACGAATTACAACAGACACACGCGCGGAAGCCGACATTTGCGAAATTTAATACCGCAAGGCAAATATCGAAAAAGCGTACTAACCAGGGTCGGCGGACAGGCGGTGTAGTTCGGTGTCTCCCTCGCCCTCGCCAAAACGGGGGCGACCTTTTCCCTGGTGAAGTCGCAGGTGTCGAGGTGGGCCCTGACGACAGTCGCGAGTAGCCGTTGGTCGTCCTCGAGTTCGGCGGCGACGGCCTTCTCCTGGGAACGACTGTGCGAGCTCTGCTGCATGGCGGCGAGTATCCTGGCCTTTTCGCGCTTAGGTACTCGCCCGAATCGAACCGCTGTAATCATATAAATTTGCGAATCGCAAAGGTTAGCCAATGCTCGTTTCAGGCATAGATCTGTACGACTCTACGTGTATTGAATTCGAAATGGCAGAAAATGAGGGGGGAGGATTTTACTCTCGTCTCTGCAACACGACTCGACGTATCGAAAGGGCAAAACGCGGCGAACGATTTGCGACCGAATTGTACGGATCGCGGAAGGGAAAGCAGTCGCAACCGAACCTGGGCACACTTTCTCAACGCGGTGCGATGATGAAAGTGCGCGGCTCGGCTCAGCTCGAGACTCGGCTCTTACATTGCATGTCTTTAACTATACACACCGTCCTCGTCTCGCGAGATGTACTATACTCGTATATATATACATAGTATACACCATATTCCCGACGATAGAAAGTGGTGCAACACGTACGCTGACACAAACATTTCTACTCGAGTTCCAAATTATTTATCTCCTTCCTTCCTCGTTGCGGGTGAAATGAAATGAAACTAAAGAAAGAAAGAAAGAAAGAAAGAAAGAAAGGAAAAACAGTAACGGGACTTTTTTCAACAATCAACCTACGTGCATTGTGATAATTTACAACCCCGTTGAGGATACCCTTCAGTATCGGTAGCTCGTCTCCCATGACGAGTTAAGATTTGCTTGTTTTTTTTTTTTTCTCTTGTTTTTCACAACTCTAGTTTTTACATCACTCAAATGTCGAAACAAAACCAACAAACTTGTACAGTGGCAAAATTTCCTTCGCACTTTTTTCTTGTTTTACGTACACACGTGTATATTCAAATATCCATCGATGCTATTACTTGCGAGTTATATCGTAACGACTGATTATAGTTAACCTCCCTTTGTTTTTTGACTGCGCTTTTATATACGTATGTACGGTATACACGCGTGTGATGTTTAGTCGGAAACTCGACACTTTATTGTATTCATCATGGTATCACGAAACTGCACTTTGTTAACCGTTGAACAAACCAAACGATTCGTCATTTCGTTACAACGATTTTCATCAATTTTTAATCAGACAATTATTGCCAACGATAGATTTTACACGACACGTGAGGTGGTTTCAAACAAGTTGAAATTGGATATAAACTGAACATGAAAAAAAAAAGAAAGAAAAAGGAAATTGAAAAACAACGAGAAACAAAAATCGGCTGAACTTTTCAACGATAACAACACACATGTACGTAGATCAAACTTTGAACATCGCTTTGAAAAGCCACTCCGAACACAAACGTTATTAGCCGCCCGCAAGGATTAAAACAGCAGCCCTCTTCTTTCAACAATTCATCCACACGTGGCCCGGGTACGTTTAATCCACATGTAAAAACTTCACTCGTCGCGCGTATTCTTCGACGCGATATGCGAGAGTCGTCGTCGTCGAAGGTGTGACAATCAACGTTCGTTATCAACGCGTACTCTCGTTAGAAGACGACGTGCACGTGCAGACGGCAGACAGCATCATCGCCGACTGTGTGACTCTCGTCGAGCCACGTTCAACAGCCCCCCACTTGTTCATCCGTGAAGGACCCCCACCACCTAGCCACCCGATCGTGGCCTTTGCTAAGCCTTCGGCCTTGAACTTCGTTTCAGACACAGCCGTGCGCGGCGTTTCGACCCACGTTCGTACCCACCCACCCATCCATCCACCTCTACGTCCATCTTCGCCAATTCCACCCCCCCGCGATACCGAGGCGCAGACTCCCGACCCTCCTGACCTTCCTGACCTTCCGACATCCCACGCGAATTGCAAATTCCCCTGTATTTACTGGCGTTACGGGAACGAATTTTAAATACGATTAAACGAACAAGGTTCGTAAGGATAAACCCTCGCTACGACCTCTCGATCTTCTTCCCGATGTTAGACATTAAAATACAATTTGATTATTGGTCATCAATTTCGTAAATAAATTCATCGAATTATTATCATTGTTGTTGTAAGTTTTTGTTATTGTTATTAATTTTATTTTACTAATTGTTAATAATAATAATAATAACAATAATAATACCATTACTGATAATATCCAAAGAGGGGGGGGGGGGGGGGGGGGTCGACTCGTCGTAGGATGACAGTGTCGTCCGGAATCGCGGAAGGTGAGTTCGCGATACGGCCGTCGACGTGAAACGAGCGCCACGGTACGGCGAGAGAGCGTCGCGACGCTATCGTGGAGGTGAATGATGGTGGTGGTGGTGGCGGTGGAGGAGTTGAGGAGAGGAGAGAGTCTCTTCGGTGGGGATGACTATCGGTGAGTTTGAGTCGCGCGTCGATGCGCCATGGTGGGGGATTCGGGGTAAAATACGGGGTAAAGGGAGGGGGGCGGCTGTAACCGCTAAGCGACGCCGTGTTTCGTAGCGGTACTCTCTTTCTGTACCGTCCGATGAAACCGGGGGGGGGGGGGGGGGGGGGGGGGGAGCTTGACGTAGTTGCAGCCGAGCAGAGCGTTAACCCCGACTGACGTCGGCTACACGTAGGGATACACCACCTATATCCTTGTATATACCCGCAGGTATAACGCGACTATGCATTTTCCTATGCAGACGCGTGTGTTTGAATGCAAAATCGACTGACTGCGTATGCACGATAACGTGGTATAAGTTGAACTGATTGCAGAAAAGTGTATGGAAGAGCGAGAGAGAGAGAGAGAGAGAGAGAGAAAAATGAAATTTGCAAGAAACAATCGCGCAACGCGGAGAAAACTGTGACGGCGAGATCCGATGGAGAAACAAACTATCTTTGATTGCAGCCGCCGCGGCACTTTCCCCTGTATTGCAACATTTCTTTTTCCCTCTATTTCTCTCTCTTTTTTTTTTTTTCTTTGTTTCTTTCTTTCTTTCTTTTCCTGGGGCACGAATAGTCTTTCTCTGTTCTATGTATCAATTCTATACCTATCTCTCGATTCATTGCCTATTATATATAGGCATGCTTATCACGTAACCTGTCTATTGTTATACACAAGGAGAGAAATTTTTCGACACAATGTAGGAAAAGTCGTTGGTCTTGTACGGATCGTCTCGGGGGAGCGAGAGGAAAAATAGAGGCGTTGGTTGCGTGGTCCGTTCGTTTCGCAACAGTTTCGAACCACCCGAAACTCCCGCGGGGTTTCCCTCCCTCCCGCCCTCCCTCTCTCTCTCTCTCTCTCTCTCTCTCTTTACCTATCCTATATCTATCTCGTCGTCGTCCGTTTTGTTGCTACATAGAAGTGTGCACGCTGATGCCTGTATTTCAACCCCCTCCAAACGGTACTATTTTCAGTATGATCCACTTTCGAATTGAGCCGCGAGTCGCCCGAGCCGAGCGCGCACACAACACGGGTTCGCAGACCTTAGTTGACCTCGACTTAGATTGCCGCAGCGTGAGGAGAGTAAAGAGAACGAATAGAGGGGAAAGAATATAAATAAATAAATAAATTTCAAATAAAAAATAAATAAATAAATAATCAGGGCGAGGAATGATATTTGGGAAAAAAAAAGAGAAACGACAAAAAGTATAATACGTGTGTAGCGTTGGCCAAGTCGCCGAATCGCCTTGAATTCGTTATCCCGATTGGCAAACTCGCGCATTATGGATGTTACACACAGGTCGGTTGGCGGCGCGGGATACCGATTTCCCCACATATCGTCTCGCATCTCTTACGAAATTTCATTCATTACGTTATACATTATTTAAGCAATTTAATGTAAACGAGAATAAGGAATTTCACGTATCGTTCAATAAATACAATATTTCTTTCTTTCTTTCCTTCGTTCATTTGTAAACTTTGATAATTTACCGTGCGCAGACGACACGGCGATGCGGGTTCGCGCAATATTGTTTAAATTATATTAAATTGAAGCAAAGTGTCAGCTTACCATCTCGGCTCATTCCAACGGCGATGCACTTCTTCAGCCTGCAGTACTGGCAGCGATTTCTGTTGATGCGAAGTATGCTGCACTGTTGATTTTTCGTGCACGGCCTGTACTGTATTTTCTGTTGTATGCTGCGCCTGAAGAAACCCTGCGAAGAATCACCGTAAAAACCTTCGTCAGTTTGTCCGTCGCTATCGGAGGACGCTGAGGAGGATGACGAAGAAGACGAGGACGAGGAAAAAGTCGAAGAAGACTCGGAAGTACGGTGCCGATTCGTCCCTGATTTCGTCACCGACGATTTACTACCATTATTTATACTATTCTCGTCATTGTCATTCTCACGTTCGCACAAGCACTCCATTAAATAAACGACATTGTTATTATCTTGGTCGTTACAGCTAGGATAAACGATATCAGCTTTGCCGGTGTTATTGAAATTATCGCGAGCCTCGGAGACTCGCTCCATTATCGTTTATATACGTATACGATGTACGTGTATGTCGCGATTATTGAAACAAAGAACGTTGTCGCGATACGAATATCTTTCCCCCCTCACCTCGTGAACAATATAGAAGCAGAATGAGAAAAGGAACAGCGTCCTCTTCGTTGTTACAACCGACCTATACCAAGTGTTGTATCACAAACGCACAATGTTGATTTACAAAAATGTCATTCACAATGCTATTTATTCCCATCCAAGACGCGTCTCACATGTATACACGATACGTATAGTGTGACGTCGCGGACACGTCGCATACAATATACTCCGATATACGCTGCGTCGTGTTGCGATACGGTGCGTTTAAAATTCGCGCCCGTCCGTCTGTCTGTACCGAACCCTTCCTCTCTAAGATATCACAAGATACTTATTTACACATAATATAAGGATATTACAGGTATTATATAGTTATGTTGCGAGTAACGCGGCAAAGCGACCGTTTGTCACGAGGCTCGACTACGTACTGACTCGGCCTCTCTCTATAAAGTATATAGGCGAGAAGCTCCGGGCGCATAGAACCACTACACGTATAGGAGTCACTACGCGGCGCATTGGCCGAGAGTAACCGCCGGGGTGGGGAAGGCAAGTGGGGGCCCTCTGACCCAATTCCCGGACGTTGAACCGCGGTTCACAGCGCGAAAGTGAGAGTTCCCATGCCACGTCTCTCTCTCTCTCCCTCTCTGCCGCTATACGCGCCCTCGTTCTCCCGCACGCTTCTCGAAAGCTCTTCGACTCCCCTCCCCACCCCTCCCCTCGCCGTCCCTCGGTCGGTAGCGCAGCGATCAGTCTCTCTCGCGCTCGTTATTATACACCGTCGTTTCTGCTAACGGATTCCTCCGTTTTCCCCTCACCACCTCCCCGCCGCCTCCCACGAAAGAACGCAAATAGCCCTGTACACACGTTGCAGCCTCGAGAGGATCGCGATGCACGTAACCAGGTATAGTGTGGTAAAGGTATGCAAGGTACGCTTTACAGACATAGTAAGACGGAAAGTCGGTCGGACGGTTGAGAGCGACGAGAAAAAATAAAAAATTAAAGAAACGAAAAGAACAGAGCGTAGTCGTCGTCCTGATTTTACTACACGTTGTTACATGTACGAATGAAGGAACCAGAATTTTGGCCAAATTTCTCAGTGTTAGAGGCATAAGTGGTCGGTATAACATCGTGCTTGAATCCGAATCGCCTCCAGAGACGACGAAACGGACCACCGTCATGGCCGACAATGGCGGTGTGGAGTGCGTTTCGGTATCGGTCAACGACCTCTCGCGAGAGCTTACGTAAGAGATGAAATAGGTAGGTAGGTAGGTAGGTAGGTAGGTAGGCAGGTAGGCAGGCAGGCAGGTCTGCCACGGCGTATTCGCATGCGCATACCGTATACCGCGGCGCACTTGATACCGCGCACCGGCGGCGGGGGTAAAAGTAGGTATAACCTATACGAGCGACTACGCGCGGAGGGTGTGACGTCAGAGGGAACGACGCGAGCGACCTCGCCTACCTCAACGACGCTCGGCGAGAGCCCGCGTATCGTTGTCGCGCGGTAATGGTGATGGTGGCGACGATGGCGGTGGTGGTGGTGGTCGTATACCCGTCGGTCCCGTTGCCTCGTCGAAGAGAGCCGAGAACGTTCCATTACGGTGGGGATAGGGGGTGAGCAACCGGCAGGGCGCCAACCCCGGGATCGCCCGGGGGACCAACGGCGAGGGCATCGATCTCTCGCGTCGTCGTCGCGAGTCGCTGGTTCACGGGGTGAGGGAGGTGGGGGAATCGGAATATAGGGTATGGGGGCACCGACCGCGACTATTTTCAATAATATATTTTCTTGACACACTTAATTTCTCTCTTCGATATACGTATATACGTGTACAACAAGTACAAGTAGTGGCACTAGTCGTAGCGGCGTTGCGTTGTCTTTTACAATTCATTTTTCTCCCCCCTCCCGTTTGTCGTTGCCGTTACAATTGTAATCATCGTTATCATCGTCGCGCGTTACTTGTCCCTGTTTGTTCTTAAACTTCTACTCTTACTTGTTACTTATTCTTTACTCTGCCACGAACGGCATCGGAGTATCTACCGTAGGCGAAACGAAGAGATTTCTTTATTACCGCCGGCATTCGGGCGGAAGAGAGACCATCCCCGACACAACAAGTTTGCGTGCGTGCGTGGTTGAGAATCTGCGCGTAATTGGAGCGTATAAAACGAATAATCGTGAGAATGTTGTACAAGAAAATCGCGACCCCCAGCCGCACCGCGAGAGTATTTCGAGAACACCATAACCAGTAGCTCAACGGCTATCGCATCCGAATTCTTATTCTCCTCGTCGTCGTTACACGTCGCTCGATAACTCTCGCGGGGTGAATGACCCCAGCAGCTATGCCGAGGCGGCGGCGGCGGCGTTGCGAAGGAGGATGAGAAGAGGGGAGGAAGAGATCGAAAGAGAGAGAGGGAGGGAGGGAGTGAAGGAGGGAAACGGTGTAACGGTGACCAGAGTAAGGCACGCGTATGCCCTCGCAAGCTTACGGACGGTAGTCCCTGCATCGGCGTCAGCGTCGACGTCGGCATCAGTCAGTCGCTCTTGGGGGCATTAACCGGGCGCGAAGCGTGGAAGACTGCAGCGTGCACGTAACACGCGTTAAAGGAGTATGCGTGTTTCAAGCTGGAGGGGGGGGGGGGATGAAATGAAATAAAATCACGTCAGGATTCGCGCGTCGTTATTTTCATCTCGAGCGTGTGTGTTTGTGCAGGGATTTAGGCTATTTCGATATACCTCATACGCTGTTTTCGGAGATGATAATTACGCTAATGTCTGTCCGAACATCATCGCGTATCACGATGATGAATTTGTCCCGCGGTATACAAGAATTCTCATTGACAAGGGAGAGGATGAAAAGATAACTTTTACCCTTCGATGCCCGGTCGCAAATTTTACAAAACTTGATTTAATTCCGGTTTGATTAATTACATGCGAGTTTCACGTACAACGTACATCTATGGGTATAACAAAGTTTATACATTCTCATTGGATACTGTACAATTCAATTACGCGGGATAATCCCTTCCTCGTTTCTCTTATCATTGGAAATTTATACATTCATTCGTCTTCTCCTTCTTCTTTGATGGCAACAAAGAGGATCAAGTCAGTCGACTCGTAAGATCCTTGATTATTTTATACACCGCACAGTCAGAGGGCGGAAACTCATCTATTACCTAGGCATGTACATACGTACATACGTACATATATACACATATATATATATATATTTAATCGAGACGTGCGCTGCTGCACCTACCGCAATAATAAACCCAAGTGATGCGACGCGACCCGATTCCTAAACCAAAGTAGATACGTATACCCGCTATCCGTTCGCGGTGAGTATAGGTCGACGACCTATTACACCTCTGGCTCTGTAATGACGTGGTTTTACACACACACACACACACACCTACATTTATCTATGCAACTAGCGGTGGAAACGAAAATAGCATCCTATACACATTACACATGTATACGTTGCAGCATGAGAGCGACAGAGCGTTTGTGTGTGTACGCATATGTACGTGTCACACGACGCGTAGTGTGCGTAACGAAATTAGTTGGGACCAGCACGCATCTCGTCGACGATGCGGATGATCGTCGTCGGAATTCCGACGGTTGTTACGACATAACGTGAAAACCGTAACGCCGCGAGTAGCTCTGACGTAATCCCGATTTCGCACCCCGGACAAGGCACTCTTGGTACACGAGCTGGTTCGTTGACCCGAAGGGTGTGGAGGGTGGGGTTGACGCACCCATCCGTCCTCTTTTCCCTCTCGCTTGCCGTGCCTGTCCTCCTCAGTTCTGTTCCATTTCTCATCGCGAAAAACGCGCGGGGTATTCCAACGAGCGATCTGCGCGTGCTCGGGAAAATCAAGAGTAACAAAAAATAGTGAATACTTAAGATATTGTGCACGTATGCAACGTGTACGTAACGTAGAAAAAAAAAATATATATCATCATAAAGATTCGACGGCGCGGGTATAAAAAGAATGCTGATTTATTGTTGAGCAAGTAATTGCTTAAATCCATGAGGATAAAATCTTGTCGCGTATTTTTACGCTGTGCGAGAGATTGAAGAGATACGAGGGTTGTTGAAAGTGGAAGGGAGAAAATTAAAAAGAGAAAAAATAAAAAATAAATAACAACGCGAGAGGGGCGTAGCGTGTACGAGTCATCGGTGAAGACCCATTACATGCGTATGACGTTGTGGAAAGAGCGTGCAATGGTATTTCAGGATAAGCCAAGGCGACGCGGTGTTTTTCCCAAGCGCTGCAGGCGATGCCCTCTTATCCCCCTTTAAATCGCGCCGCCGCGTTCCAAGCAGGTGACATTGTATCCTCCGCGGTGTTACGGCGTTACAGTGTTTGCGTCTGCATGTAGAGTCGGTTGTAGGATCTACCTGCCGGCCGAGTAAGTTGGGCATGTATGTGTGTAGAGACCAACGCGCGTTCGTATCCTAGCTCGCTCGACCACCTTTTTTTCTGTTCTATTTTTCCTCTCTTCGGACAGCCAGTTGTTACTGACCTAGTCCACGTCGGCGTCCTTACGCAGTCACGATTCCCGCCTTTACCGTCCGGCCATCTCTTTCTCTCTTTCTTTCTTTCCCTTTCTCTTCATGGTCGCCCGTAGAGAGTATACGCGTTACCTCTCCCGTATACGTATCATCGTAGGTCATACGTGTACGCAATCAAGAGAAAAGGTGATGCGCGTAATGCTTTTAATTGTATTATCGAACGTGTATGTACGTACGATAAATACTTGTACGACAATCTTCTTTGCGGGATATTTTTTCCCGGCATATTTAACATACTTGTATTATATTGTACATACGTATACACAATACAGGTGAACGCAGTTAAACATCGTCGCGATCTCGAAACGTGACGATAAACTGTAACAAACGTTACGGAGATAAAAAAAAAAAAAAAAAAACCGCGCCATTGAAACAGAAAAAGTTTACGCGTTACTGAAATCATTTTGCATTGGTTAAGTTGAATTTTACCCGGTGTTGAATTTGTTTCAACTACATTGTACACAACGAAAACAACATCGGGCGATGAAAATGATCATTCTACAATACGCTTCAATGCGTACAGATCACGTTACCCATTGCATTCTGCATACACGAATTCAATCCAATACAAATAGCTGGTATAAAAGATTTTATGAAATTTTTAACAACAATACCGAACATATTTTCTAAGATGTTTGAACAACCAAAAAAACAAGTATAAAAAAAACGATATACCAGAGCATGTGTATACTTCTTTGTTTCTGCAATAACCTGTAGGCCGACAAACGTCGGAATGAAAGTGAAAGAAGCAAAAAAAAAAAAAATTGGATAATCGCGAAGAAAGGCATGAGATTTACTTCCCGGTGAAACTCCGGCCGATAGAATCCGAGGAACGATCCGACCGCTCCGACGGTTCTGCGCGGAATGCCAGGGCCTCGGTATTGCAAGGTAGGGACCGATTGATGTGTGTACGAGAGGCTGCCACCTGGCAAACCGGCCACGTATACAGACGAGCGCACACCTCTGCCTATCGGTACCATACCTATAACGCCTCTAATCCGCCAACCCAAAGACGACGGAGAGGTGGGAAAATAGGGTGGAGGTGGAGGTGATGTGGGAGGAGGAGGAGGAGGAGGAGAAGGAGGAGAAGTGGCGACGAAGGTTGGAGGTGGGGGTGGGGGAATTGCCACTTCCTAAAGCGATTCGGCGGACAGTGGCCCTGCCTCACACCGAGGATCGCGGGGCCGTTGACACTTTGGCCTTCAACTCTTTATACATACGCACATACGTGCATACGAGCGTGTTGTAACATTCGCGAAATTATCATTGATGTAGGCATGTGGTTTGCACGCACACGGGTGAATAGATAGATACCTATATTTCGGTCTGGTGTTTGCCGATTCGAAATTTGTTCAAGTGGCACCCGTTACGCAAGGAGATAATAACATTTAAACATTCTCATAACCAATTCCATCGGTGAGTCCATGCTACGCGTCCTTTAACATCCAAATTTCATACCCGGTTTGAAAACACCGGATACCGTCTATGATAATGATAACAATAATAACAACAGCACCGACGTAATAACAAATATTTCATTTTGAGAAGACCGTTCTTCGCGAGTTTCGTTATTGTTTTTTTTACGCAATCTTTTATTACATACAGCGTAACTTTAGAATTTTGAATAACGAGGTGAAAAAAAAAGAGTGAAAAAATATTTAAAAAAAGACCAAGAAAATGAAGAAGAAAATAGAAAAAAAAAAAAATTTGGCGAAAAGAAAAATTCTCTTTCACCGGTAGCCGCGTTTCGACGCATCCGGCGTCCTCGCGTTCCACCGCTTCCGGTCAATTCTAAGCACGCGTCACTGCTCAACGAGCCTGCCCAGAGATCGGGATATAATATAACCTCGACCTCTCGGTTTACCGCATGTTGAGGATCACGTTCTCATCTCTCGCTGAAAAGAAAGAGAGATTCGGAGATTTCTCCGTCGAGAATTCGGTCGAAACATGTTGGTATAACGAGGACGCGCCTTGGTCCCGGCACTAGAGTCTAGTTCGTATACCTGAACGGATGTTATACCTGAGCGACGGAAGAATTTTCTTCCTGCGAGATCGCGAGAAAAACCGCAACCTAGCGAAAATATACGAATTTGTATATAATACGTACGATGCAAGATTCAGCGACGCGGAATATAATAAATACAGCTGGATAAGAGAAGAGGGGGAGGATAGAATAAGAATGCAAATAATAACCGAGAAATAGGACGACAAGTATCGTATTACGCGTAGTGTCTGTCTGGTCTTCGTACATTGTCTTGCGAAACAGACTGAATTATATGCACGTACATAACATGCATATTTATGCATATACAGAGTATATGCATCGAATATTCTCTTACGTAAGATTCGCGTTGCAAAAACGTGACCGAATGGAAATTGCAGATCGTGAATCGTTTGGTCAGCTTCGCGGCTCCGCAGCGCGTTACGACGTACGTACGTACCTGCGAACAATCGGTGACGACGTGTATTAAAAAAAATTCTCTTATTTCCGTCAGCGTTCCTCGATTACGATTCTACGTAGGTATAATCCAGAGATAGGAGTAGAAGTAGGAGCCGACGGCGGTGGTGGTGGTGGTGGAAGATACGACACGATTGCCGGTATCATCATTATTTTCGAACGTTTTGTAACCCCTCCCGCCTATCGTATCCGGCAGCCTCGGCTCTCGGACGAGGTGCTCGCACACAGAAGCACGCTTCTCCGCTGGGTTTAAAGCAAGCAACGCCAAGGCTTATTGCGCGAAACCCGCTTCCGCGTGACCAAGGCCAATTCGCGATCCGCGGCCCGCCGGTCACTAACATTTCGGCCAACCTTGAACGGTTTCATTACACCTCGCCCACCTCCGCGTCGCGACATCCGCAAAATCTTTGATCGAACCTGCTTCCGAGTCTTCCTCGTATCTTCTTCGTCGTCGTCGTCTTTGTCGAAATGGCAGGGAAAAAAACAGAAACGGAATTACGAGAATCGATGACTGTAATATGTCACCAGGGTGTGTTGATCCCTGCCATTTCGAGGTTGTCCGATCGCCTCTCTTTGGTCCGGCAATCGGTAAATTGTCTCTCTTACCTTGCATCCTTCGCAGGAATGGACCCCATAATGAAACCCGGAAGCCTTGTCGCCGCAAACCCGACAGAGAACGGTGGTGCCGTCGAATTCTGTAACACAAAATCAATAAAACGTTAATAAAGCAACACGTTTGTTGTCACGACGACGCGGGGCCGTCGTAAACGAGACGTGTCTAACAAACGCAAGATCGACTAAAAGCTGAAAAGTAAACAAATCGCGCCTCGCGGTATCTCGTATCGACGTTATCGCCGTCAGACTGCGTCAGCCGCGGAGAAAGGTCTCGGAGGCGCTTCCCTTCCTATCCTCGTGAGAGAAAGAGGAACGAACACTTTCACCCGGTGGACTGTTACAGCATCGCCTCGCTGTGTTACACACCGCGGCAAAACGGCAACGGCGGCTAGAAGCAGCGGTTTCTGCTTTCAGCTTTCACTGCCAGAGCTAGCCGGCGTCACGAACTCCCCTCGGTCCATTTTCACCGAGTTGTTGTAAGTCGAAGAAAGCGCCCGAGTTTCGTCGAATTCTCCTTTCGTTGCGATACTCGGCTAAATTCTTGTTTCCCCCCCTCCCCCGCCCCTCATAGTAAAAATCACCAATCACCGATCACCGATCACCTTATCGTAGCAAACCCCGCGATTTTTCCTCCCTACCTATATTGAGCTCGGGTTCGGGCCTCGCCGAGGACACCGTTGAGTCCATCGTCGGCATGTGGGACGACGCGTGGTGGTGGCCGGGTCGCTGATTGACGCTACCCGAAACGGGGGTGGCGTGAGCCGGTGTTAGCCGGGATGCTGCTGCCGATGGGCCTGAAGCCGCGTGGGTCTGAACATTCGCGGAAAGACTGGACATCGGTGACTGCGGAGGTGCCGGTGGAGCTACCGCGATGATACCCTGGACACTGCTGTCCGGGGACAGTATCATCTTGACTTGTATCGTCGATTCGATGCTAACACTTTTTTCGTCGTCGTCGTCGTCGTTGTTGTTCCAACACAAACTCTATTTTATATATGTTTATATATACAAGTATAAATATCCAGATATTATTATATAATTTTAATCGACGTTGCGTTATGACAATAATACGGCGAACAACGCGTTGCAGGTGGTTTTCAACAAGTGGCCAACCGCAGCTGCTGCCATGCCTGATTACGAAGACGACGATTAGTTTTTAGAATTTCTGCAAGATACGGAAACACTGCATGTAAAGGAACTCACTTTGAAGTAACAAAAACAGGGTATCAACACTGTTCACAACTTTTTTTTTTTTTTTTAATTCCCTTCTCCTCTCTCAGTTTTCAAACCTGTATGACATCGGAACCGACGTCAACACGTACCAACGAACAATAATCATCACGAGTTCCCGTCGTCAACTGAAACTATCACAAAACAACAAGTTTCTCGCAAGGTGTTCGATGACCGATTCGATGTATATATATATATATAGATCAACACAGGGAACAAATCTTTTTTTTTAATTATCAATTAACGTGCCCGCTGAGTAAACGAAAACGTTGAGACCGTGAAAACCCGTGAACGCGAAACGATTTCCAGAACTCGACTCGACGGATAGAGAGTGAAAGTAAGTGCGAGCTGGAGGGCGGTTCGACTTCGTCTGAGGCGAGTTTGGTTCGGACGGCTGTTGGTTACCTGGCCAGCCGCCGTCGGGGCCCGCAGCCCTTACCAGAGACCGAACGGCTCTGAAGGTGGTGGGGAGGGTGTGCGACTGTCTGCCAGCCGGTTGCCCGTCTCCACAAACGAGCAACGAACGAACGAACGAACGTAGGCAGCGGCTGACTGTGAGCGAGTATCGCGCGAGAGAGAGAGAAAGAAGGAAAGACGACGAACGAAACGCACACATTCAGGGGCGGGAGGGAGGGAGGACACTGTGTCGGGTTCACGGTGGTATTTTCAATGTTGGAGGTCACTGACAACCGAGCCTGCCTAGCGAGGCCCGGCACAATGCCGATCGCTAGGGGACCAATCGGGAGGCCCGAGACTCGCCGAGCGTCGCTCGGATTGGCCGGTGATTCGCCCCCACCACTCAGACGGTGGCTCCTTCCTCCGCAACCGTAGGAAGTTCATCGGCCGAAACCTTGACTGAATTACCCCGCAGCATCGGCCAAGGCCATCTCCTCCTCTCTCGCTTCCCTCCCCTCCTCGCCTGCCCGTTCTCTTTATCTCGCTCGCTCTCTCTCTCTCTCTCCCTCTTTTTCTACTTCCCTCTCTCGCGCTCACGCGTGCCTTGACGAACACGTCGGGGGCCCCCGCCTCCCTCTCGCTCTCGCTCGCTCTCTCCCACTCCTCCGTCGTCTCTTGTGACTAACTTAGCCGCCCCCCGCCCCTCCCTGCCTTACCGACCGAATAATAAAGCTTAGCTAACGCAACTCGCTTGCCTAGGCTCAATCAACACCCGCAGAGCAAACTCTGCGCACGCCCGATGACTTTCCCGCAACGGTGACTCCCTCGCACCTACCAACCAGGTCCTCTCCTCCTAACGTTGCGAACTCCTCGGAAAATCTACCGGCGTGGCGTTTCGCCTCCTCCACCTCCTCTTTCTCTTCCTCCTCCTCCCCCTCCTCCCCCCCCCCCCCCCATCAGCGGCAGATACTTTTTCCATTTCACTCTCTTTCTTCCCTCTTCAGCCCCGTGTGGTCCCTTTCACTCGGGGTCCAACCGCGACCGAAAGGCTCTCACGCACGGTGCCGGTGGCGCCTGGCCCCTCTTCCCCCCCCACCCGCGATTTTAATCACGGACAATCAGTTTCGCGAACAGCTACGTATGCCTGTATAATACATGTAACGATATTACCAGCTACAAAAACGGTTGCTCGAAACCGGAGCACAGATTTACAATCACGTTCCATAATATACTTCCTCTTGGATGATAATTTTGTTCGCAAATTGTATATTGGTGTAACTGAATTCGCAGAAGGGGAATCCGTGCAGAGTGTTGTACACATAGGTACGCGTGTGATTTCGGCGAATCTGGTAATCCGATTAAGCGTGTTAAAACAAAAATTTTCCGTCTAGTGTCGATCGGATGTTTATTACCGATCGAAGAAGGAAATAATTATACACGACGATCGTTGAAATTCGTACAGCAGACTTAACATCGCGCTGTACCATGTTCGATCTTTTTATCTGAAATTCCGTCACGAAACGATCTATCGATAGCTCCATCGATCAACGTGCGAACGATATTTCCTCCCGTCTGCAAGAAGGCGACGTCGACTCGATACAGAGAATAATATAAAGACTAAACACGCACAGTTACAACGTCGACAGGTACAACAATCGACCCCTCCTCCCGACGACCAGGTATTCGTCGTGATCGGTTTTATCATAGAGGAGATGAAAAGAGCAAGCCGGAGGATGAGAAGGAGAGCGAGAGAGAGAGAGAGAGAGAGAGAGAGAGAGGAAGAGAGAGAGGGAGAAGAAACGAGGAGACGAGGCTGAAGCTTGACGTATATTTGCACGAGAAACTGCTACCGACACTCGCCATCAAGGCATCGACTGAGATCAAGGTCGTTCGCAACTCCCGCCGTATTATGCGGGACTCGTATATTCGAAGTCGCGAAATTTTTAGCGGTACAGAATTATTGTCGTTGTTATTATTATTCTTGTTGTTACAAGCGAGCGAAAGATATTACCAAGAGACAAAGAAGAAGAGGAAAAGATGCGGGCTTGTGTGAGCTCGTATAAAAAAATGAAAAAAAAAAAGAGAAAAAGCAAACGCCTGCACCCTTTTCGGAAAACACGCGGATCGAGGGCCGGAAGTTGGATCGGTTCAGGGTCGCGAAATGATCTTCGGAGATCCCAGGTTTCGAGGTTGTCGGTTTCCCCTCGCAGCGTAAGAGGGATAAAAAAAAAGAAAAAAAAAAAAAAAACACACACACAAACTAATGTACCCGTGAAACCCTTGCGTAGTGCACTTTTGAAATTTTTTCGGAAACACGATATTGTGCCCATCATCGTTGCAGGGTATACGCACGAATGTGCCCCTTGTAAATGGAATCGGTGGGCCGAGCCGAGTAGCGTCGTACAAACAGAGCCCGAACCCTTCCATCAACCCTTTCCGGTCCGCGCCTAGCTGTCCGGTTGTCAATAAAATCGGAAAGGAAATGCACAAGGAAAAGCGCGATCGCACAGCTGCGCCGGTCCATAAAGACATAACCATAAACCAGGCCGCGAGTAGAAAAACTTTCGCCATTGGGTCCGTTCCTCGTTTCGGAGTCAACGGGCCCCATTATCGTATACGTAATTTATACACGTTTCCGGTGATTTTACGAGGCCCCCCCCCTGCGTTTCCCCCGTTTCTTTGCTTTTCCGGACGACGGATGAACGGGCTTTAATTTTCGTTCCTCTGTGACCCTGACTTGCACGGTACCAGCCGATATCCTCACGGCGTACGTATCGTCCTCCTGATTCGTATAACCTTCCTCCCACCTTCGCTCGTAAAGGTTAACAGTTCCCTTGAGATCGAGCAAAGACCCGAACGAGGTCGGATTTTATACGTAACAGATACGCGAGCGACACCCATATATATATATAAATATAAATATATATACGTGTACGTGTGACAGCATACATATACACTACATTATTATGTATTTAAATCGTAGCTGACGTCGTCGACGTACCGCGAGCAAATTTTAATACAGAAATACGCCTGTTCAGGGACGTGCGTCGATGTTTTTCACCATCTTTTTATACAGTAAACTTATATACATAACTACCTTACACGTGCGGAACTTTTCCCTGTTTAACCTACGACTCTGTTTGTTTGTTATTGAAAACAAGTACAACACTCGACACTGGCACTGAAATTAACCTTACAAATGTTTAGGATAAATGAACGACAAAATCGATGCCAGTTACGCGGCTGTAACTCGGAACGTTAAAAACTCGAAATTGGAGGAAATAATGACGAATCGATTTGCATATGCAAGAATTGATCATGGCACCGAATGTCCGAAGATACGTGCAAACGCTGTTTAAATAAAATGACTCCACGCGGAAATAACGATCATTAATTATTTTTCGACGAGATGAATCCTATAAGCGTTTTATACTAACGCGGACGGTCGTGGTTTCTAAAAAATTTTCCTCACAGACGAATGCCGCGAGTATTGAGTATGAAGAAAAAAAATTTCCCACATCAACTCGCCGCGTTGTGCAGCACGAAACAACACGAACGGCGATAATTCTAATACCGTGTAAATACTTGTATTATTTGCAACAGATTGTTGACCAAGTCGCAGTTACGGCCTCTGAAGAACAACGGAAACTACGCAACAACAAGTTTTGATGAATTCGCAAGTGTTACTCGTCCATGTAAACGACCACCACACACGCATACTTGTACCGGTTACATAGTACAGCGGACATTATATTATAAACACCTCCGCGTGATGTGCACATGTGCCTACTCTTCACTCCTGCTTCACTCACACACGTTCCTTTAAATCCAGCCTAAAGCTGTGGCAATGACTCCGCGAAGCTTGCTCAGCAAGCGAGTTCGACAAACCTGGTGAATTGGAGTGGAATAATGAAGCCAAACTCCGTTTCGCCCCGTATTGCATACATACGAATTGTTACGCGTACCTACACGAACACGCAAACAAACACACACACAGACGCGGGTTATGTGCTTGCGTACAAGCACCATCGGCTCTTTGAGGACGATAAACCCGCACGGAAATAGCCAGAGCCGACTTCGTAATCCACTTGCCTATTTATTTATTTATTATCATTCTCCTCTTCTCTTTTCATTTATTTATTCCTACATTACGTATATTCGTTTGAAAGAAAAATTCCCACGCCACGTTATAAAGCGTATTCTTTCAAGAAATTCAGAACAAGGATCAACGATCGGTAATACATCTCGGCGAAAAAATTCATCGTGCAGTGACGTGATCATACACACACACACACACACATATATATATACATTTTACGAACGGTGGTAATTTTTATCACTAATATACATATCTACTTGCAACCAGGTGCTAGCGCACAACTCCTCAGACCAAATTCCTACAAGGCTATTCAACCGTTTCTTCATCTCTTTGTACACGCACAGGTATACCGTACGTGTGTGTGTATGCGAGTGTGTGTAACACACCGGACGATTTCAACGAATTTTTCAGCCTTCTAAATCTCAGGGAAAGATCTGCTCTGACTATGGATACATATATATACATACACACACATATATAATATGTATAACCGCGGACCCGATTCTATTGAAATTCCGTGCGTCAACGGTGAACGAACTCCATGCGGCGTACCGACATGCGTAGAGGTATACGTATTATGGTGGATTGCATGCTGCATATGCTATGATATGTATACACATGAGTGACGAGCAGGACTTTAAGAATCCATCCAGTCGCAAGTACCTAGATACGATGTAGCAACGATTTAAGGAACACATTGATTAAGACACGGTCGAAGGGATTTTGGGACATTTTGTCGATTGTTTTTTTTTCCCCGCTTCTTATTTTTCCAAGTCTTGAAAGGCGGTACGGAGAAAAAGGAAAGAATTCATTTGCTCCGCTATTTTAGAATGATAATCGCTTCGTCATCACGGATATAACTGTATTTCCATTTACGCTACTGTCATGTATATTACCTATATTATACACATAATATGCATATATATATATATATGTGTATACACGTGATGGAGAAAAAAGTGAATTTGAATTTGAATATCGTACGGGTAAAAATGTATACACTATTTAAGGCAATCAATTTACGGTCAATTCGCGATACGTTAAAACGAAACGATTTATAACACTTGTAATACATAATGCTGATTGTCCTCTATAGCGCGACGTCGTCTCAAATTGTACATATATGTCGGTTAATTCGTACTTTTTAAATTATTATATTGCATGTGTATGTATATATATGTATATATATATATATATATCTATATACATCCGTAAACGCGCGGTAGGTAAATATATAATTTCATTTAAATTAATGCAAAACTTTGTTACACAGCCTCATATCTTCTGTACGCGTTTCTCAAATCACAGTAGCCGCTGTACGAGTTCACTGAACTTTTACCAAAAAATCACACATCCTACACGTATTATACGCGTAATACACAGGTAGATAGGTATAATATACACCGTGTAGCATACATCGCTGCAGTGCGACAAAAGTAAGACGTTTTCCCCCCTACCCACTGTAGATATAATTTACACTCCATAACCTGCATTAAGTATACGTGTACGTAACAAAAGTCGTGCGATTCTGGTGTACGTATAAGATTACTTTACGGATACCTGCGTTATACGCTCGCAGATTTTAAACAAATTTATATGTTCAAGAGATTCGAGAATGATATATCAACAAGTGCGTCGTCGTTTCATAAAATTATACACCTGCCTGCCTATAAAACTGCAAAACGAATCAATTGCGTATCAAAGTACCCGCGGCACAAGCCTGACGACGAGAAGAAACGTTCAATGGGTGTTGCAAAGAATTTAAAAATTTCGATCGTATTGTGATATTTGATATTTCCTCACGTATAGGAAGAACCGAGGGAGCGGTACGCGTTTGGCGTTTGCGGAAGAACGGGAAGGAGGGGAAGGGGAGGGGGGGGGAGAGGGAGAGGGAGAGGGAGAGAGAGGCGGCGAGTAAATCCTCGCGAGTCCTTGGCACTGGTCGACCGGTCGGCGACCCGCGAACGCGACAGCCGTGGACTGTTGGCCATCAGTTGGCAGCTTCCTGGTGCCAATTGGCGACTAGGTAACCGGAGTATCAGCCTCTCGAGTTTTTCTTTTTTTTTTTTTTTATTTATCATTCTTTCTTACATTTAAAAACCAACAGCTAAATTATCCGATCTAATGCATTTTCTCAATAATTATATACACGTATAAATATCACGAATAATTCGCGTACAACAAGCATGTATAAGTTACAAATTATTAATTGTAATGATTTCCCGTCGTCAAAGAGACGAAAAGTCTAATGACAAACGAAAATTCGTCAAGTATTGAAAAAAAAAAAAAAAAAAAAAAAAACGACTGCGATGACCGAAAATAATTGTCTCAAATCTCTTTCTCGTTCGCGTATAGAATTAATAACCTCTCTACGCAGTAATTATCATGTACGTATGTACGATACTTACGTACGCGTGTTTATAATTACAGTCCAGTTAAGACACGAAACGAACTTCCCAACAGAGACGTGGGTGCCTCTCTGTAGTATAAATACGCGCATTGCGTATAACGGTGCGTACGCATCGTCACGTGCACATGCGTGTACATATAGGCATGACTGACAGTCAGTCAGTCAGTTGGCGGGATAAGTCGGGTCGATGTCACTGAACTTGCGGGTCGTACGGTGATTTTTTTTCAAAATTTTTCCTTACCTTTTACTTGTACATATATGCGAAGAAGGAAAAACTTTTCGTTCGCGAGACGTATCTATCGAAACAACAATAGTAATGGATTCATAGAATACGATTTTTCATCGTTGGGATTATTCAACGATCAAGTTATCGCACGAGGATAACTGGAAAAGAAAGTAAATCGTAATCGTAACGCGCGAATCTCACTCTGATTCGATTTGATTTATTGTATAATTCGTGCGTTACGACATGCGAACGATTTGACAAGCCTGCAATCGTTAATCGCGGGCAGGCGTAAAAGGCGAATGGCACGCGGAGAGTCGAAGGGAAAAAATGAAAAGTGGAAAAAGTAATTTCCCTCGTGGTCCACGCACCTATACACGTACAACATCACACGGCTCGCGGTCACCGACTTCCACGGCTGCAAGGAGGTCGCGATCAAGAGCGCGTTCACCTCCTTGCCTCCTTGCCTCCTTGCCTCTTTCCCTCTTTCCCTCTTTGCCTCCTTGCCTTTTCCCCTGGTGGCCTCCTCCCGATATATTGCGACGTGCCCACTCGAGTACAGTTGCAGTCTCTTCCTGCTACACACGCCGCTCATCCGATCACGAGATTATGTTGCTGCCCCTCCCTGCCTCTTTGCCTCTCGATCGATGCTGCGAGCCCGATCGAGATAAGTATATATATATATATATATATATACATCTTCATGGGTAAACGTATTTTATACAAGCCGCAACACGTGCCCGACGAAGAAATAGATATTTTGCAATAACTTATCTATCGTCTGTACGAGACGGTCACGAAATTCTACCATCACCAACGATTGTTGTTGGAAAAATATTCCTATCACGACGTAGCCTAAATTTTCAACCTTAACGTAGGCGAATCGCAATTTTCAGGTTTTCAATATAAATAATACACAAGGTATTATACCCAGGCCGGAGAAACTGACGGACCGTAATAACAGTCTCTGCAAGGTTTGCAAATAATTTCTTGGAATTCTGGGGATGGTTTTTGTAAACCGTTATATGGATAATCCGAGAAAACAGTCACAGCAGTAAAGTACCTAATTCAGAAAAATCTTGTCAAGCGCATGCACGGGATTCAAGACAGGCTGTTAACGCGGTTCTTACGAGTCCTTTCGGACAACCTGTAGAAGAGGAGACGCCGACTCACGTTCGAGACTTAATCGTTAAACAATACGTCTGTCGTTAAGTTGCGGTGAAACGGTCGTGAATAACGGTCAAGTTGTGCAAGGGTAGACAGGGGGTGGAGTCGATAAGAACGAGGAACCCAGAAAAGGGTTGAGGTTGAGGGATAAACGGGACGTCGAGTCGAATCGAGTTTAACGGTACCCGGTTTTAGAACAACCGGGTTTGATTTACGGTCCGTATTTAAACAGAGGTTACACAGACGACTGCGATAAATATGCCGTACGGTAATTTTCTTTTCCCCAAATGCATGATTATTTCGAATTCCATACCTGCCGCTGTACGAAATACGACCTAATTTTTTCCCCGCGCGACAAAAGCAAATAATATTTTACAACTAACAAGAAAGGTATCGTCTACTCCCAGGTAGATACATCCCATTTCATTTCTATTGTAATACGTTATAGTAGACTATCGTAAAATCCAAGCGACACGAATTTTTGTTTTATCCGTTGCCATTGGACGCTTTAACTGGGTGAAATCACTGGATGACCCGGCTTACTTCGGATCGTGGTTCCACCCCTTGAAAAAAAAAAAAACAAATAAAAAATAAAAAATAATCCTTATCGTTCGGTTTTCGGTCCACCGTGCAAACATACCGCGATAGAGATAAAAATCTGTGATATCGACCTGGGATTTCATACCTTCCTCGCAAGCGGCGTGGGTGCGTCGTCGTCCGATTCCGGGAAGTTTACGGGACTCGCGAATGCACGCGCGTAAAATGTTTACACGTATAGGTTGTACGTGGGAGTGCGAGGCTCAAGTGCAACCGCTGCGCGCTGCAACGAGTTGCAGAAAAAGGTTCGCGGATTGCAAAAGAATGGAGGGAGGGTGGCGGCGGGGGGGGGGGAAGGGGGAAGCAGCCCTCACCGATCGCATAATGCGCTCCACGCGGTCGTCGACCTCGATCAACCGGCTCGAAGCTCACCCGACTTTTGCACAACTTCGAGTCCTGACGTACGTTTGTACCGACACGCGCACACACACACACACACGCCGTTGCATTATTGTACGTGCAACCAACGAGGATCACGAGGGGCATAATCGAGCCGCGAACCTCGTACCGTTCCATTCTAGTACGTATAGGTAAACGTACCCACCACCTGCATCCCGATCGCGTGGGCGTAAAAATGAAAGAAGAAAAAACAAAACGTACAACAATAATAATAATAATTACAGTAAAATGAAGAATAACAAGGAACTTGATTTGACGCGTTATTTTCGTTTCCTTTTTCTCTCTCTCTCTCTCTCTCTCTCTTCTCTCTTTTTCTAAATTTAATTTCTCTCACCGCAAAGTATAAATTCATTTTATATACCGCGTTGAAATTAATGTACAGAGTTGCAGTTGCTAGAGAAGTTTACTATAAAACACAGGTTCGGAAAATACTCCCGTATCGGAATCGTTGTTCCAAGCTTTTTGTTGCAGTAATACATATGTCCATAAATCACAGCACGAAATCAGGTCATTATGATAATTTGCACTACAGGTAATTGTACAGAGCTTGACGAAGATTAGGCTTGCAAAGGTATACACAATGGTTGCAACAGGGTCGGACGGTTATGGTTTTACCGTAAATCCTACTAGTAAGAATGACTTCTCAGACATTTCTAAATATTGTGAAGTAATTTACGACTCGTAATGAATATTTTCCCGTAGTGCAAAGCCCTTGGCTAAAATCGAAATTCCATTGTTCGGTTTTCCCAGGACCCGGATTATGCCAGCCCCCCGTCCTTGCCGCTGCACTGTACGTCTATTAACGAAATACATACACGCCAGTAACCGCACCAAGCTTGTTCAAGCCCCCTGAGGGAGGGGGTAGGGTTTCGTTAAGGCCAAATTTACGACATATACATACATATACAGATATACACATAACAACCGTTCCGGTAATTGGATTAGTTCGAGAAGTGTCAAACCCGTAGTACAAAGGCAGATACCGCATAACCGCGTCTGAACCCGGAACAATACTTTGTGCAAAAATTTGTTCCGTTGCAGTTGCAGTCGATTGATCTAAAATATTATACAACCTGATATCAGCCACCGCAACGTCGTAGACTCGATACCGTACAAAACAAACGCGATACTGTTGTACCCCACATTATCCGCAGTACCGCGATCTTGAACTGCTCCACTCAACCCGTTGCTCCAGAATCATACTCTACATAATACACAGCCGTACGCATCTACGTAGCGATGTCCTTACTACCTCGGATATCACGTATATTATACAACACGCGTAGACGCAACGCCCACCGGGATCGTGAACAGTGAGAAAATGGACGTTGATTCCGACGACACGCGGTGCGAGTAAAATCGAATAGGCTTCGTACGGGGTTGAAAATGAAAAGTCGTCGAGAGGGAAAGGGGGGCGGGAAAAATTGGGAACTAGCGAAGCGAAGCGTGCACGGTTGTCGGAGAGTGTTACGCATAGAACGCTAGGAGCAGTCCTTGGTTCGCGAAGGAACAAGTCCGTGGGCATCGGGATGAGGGAGGAGGGGAAGCACGCATCTTCGGGGCCGTCCTAACGGTAGGGCGGGTCACTGGACGCTGCTGTTGCTGCTGTTGCCGAGTTTCCGCGGCGTGGAAAGAGAAACTCTCGCGCCTCGGCGATGGCGTCTGTACCTAAAATAATAAGGAGCGCCAAGTGTAAGGGTAGGTTGATAGGTACAAGGTACGGGTCTGCGTCCCTCTGCGGTGCAACGCCCTCGTCCGTAACCCGCGCACGTAGCGAGATGCTCGTATAAATTTCCGCGAGCGGATCGAAGCGCCCTTGACGTATATTCCTCGTTACGTTTAACTTGTACGTCTGAAAGACGCGCGATAAGCCTCGATCCATTCCGCTCGTTACACATACCCTCTTCGTCTTCGTCTTCCTCTTCCTCTTCCTACACTCCCTCCCCGAAGGATCATCGAAACGCTACTTCTCGTAGGCGTGCGCATCGCGATCGCAACGGCGATGGCTGCCATTGCTGCAGTCCTTGAACTCTTCGCACGCTTCCTCTCGTTCCCCCCGAAGCAACGTCATCGGCAAACTCGGTGTTCCGATTCGATCGCCACCTACTTCTTCTTCTTATTCTTCCTACTCTTCTTCCTCTTATTATCCTCCTTGTCCGACTCTCTGCGAAGCTTTACCCGCCGTTTCCTTTCTTTCGTTCCCGCAGAGAGTGATTTACTCACCGTCCGCTGCATATGTTCTCGAATTCCTCCGATCTCGACGCGATCGTCATCGCCGTTTCTTACATACGGATGCCAGAACTTTCCGCATTGCTTACTTGTGCCGGCAGACTTTGCTTCGCTACTTGTACCTTGTTACTTGTATACCTTGTATACCTTATATATAATACGCTCTCGCTGCAGGTCCCGTGATCTGCACTCGCGTTTTGACCCCGTAATTACACGCTCCGGAAACTACGTCACGAAAGGCATTCCTTCCAACCTTTGCCCAACAACCGGTCGCTACACCGGCTACACCGCGTTACATTTTTTACACACGTATATATATATATATATGCGTAGCTGCGTTTTAGAACAACGTAAATCGTGCGTACTTGTCGACATGAGAAGAAGAAAAAAGGAAGAAAAGTTAAGAACGAAAAAAATTAAATTAATTACGTCAAGCGACGGAGATATTGGGGATAAATGGGCGAGGAGCGCGATGACGAATCTTTTGGTCAATGAACAGTTGCGGAAAATGTAAATTCGAACGCGGTACCACCTTATAAGTTTGTTAACGGCTAGCGGATAACCGCGAAAAAAAAGTTTTAAAAACCGAAACGAGAAAAATAAATCAAATCATAAAAAACAAAAAAAAAAAAAAACAAAAAAAAATAACGATAATAAGAATGAGAAGGAGGAGATAAAAAATTATAATAAAATGTAAAAAAGCTGCTCAACGACGCCGCGTAACACGATGAAAAAATTGCCCCGTTTCAGGTCAACGACTCCCCTTTGACCGCGGTACGGAATTATAATACCCGATGCCGGAGGTCGCGGAGGTTTTGACGAACGCCGATAATATTATACGAATCGAAGGGCCCGGCAGCCGCCACCGCCGCGTGTCGATTGTCGATTAATGCCGGTCTCGCGGTTAACGAGTCGTAGTAACGAACAGTCTCACGGACTCGGCCGACGATTAACAGACGTAAGCAACCGGGCGGCGGGATCGTAGTCGCGTAGTCGCGAATTAAGATCGAGGTTTAGTGACCGGATAACCGGTACAATTAGGAGATTTCTTCGTTATTACGGAATACCGGGGTGTCGGATCGGTGTTTAAATACGAGTTCGTCGACCCGTCTCGTCCCTCACCTTCTCCGTATAAAAGGATTCGTGCACACGGTGTCCGTGCGTGTGCGTAGGTATGCTCCAAACTCGAGGAATCGCACACGTACGCATTCGCGTACGTAGGTAGGTGCAACGAAATTATCCGCGATGCGCGTTTCGTTACATCCCGTGGAATCGACGACAAGTGCGACAGCGCCGATATGCGTTATTAGTCGCAGGTACGTAACGTACGTGTCGTATACTGTTACAGTAATATGGTTCATACCTGGGAAGGCGAGTTTACTATCGTTTTACACCATGCGACATACCCGTAAGACGGAAGATCCAAGGCGACCGGTTACACACCGCAACACGTATAGCGTACGGTTGCGTTAGCTGTTGGGTTAGTCCGGCCGATGACCCGCGTTTCCTACGACGACGCAGCGAGCGTGGCGTGCGTAAGAGATGACTGTTCACGCGTTTAGCGCTAGTTTTACAACGTACGATCGTAAAGGTACCACTGGAGTAAAACGACGGCTATAACTAGACGCCGCGTCGTTCTCGAAGAGAGAGAGAGAGAGAGAGAGAGAGAGAGAGAGAGAGAGAGAGAGAAAGACTCTCGCACGATTCGTCAAAAATAAGGAAGAAGAATCCAACGTCGAGCGAACGGTTCAGCTGTACACACCTCGGCGCAACGGTACCGTCCCACCCCCTGGACGAGTAGTAGGATCATTCTAGAACTCACGGACCGAAGGAATCAAGTAGCGCGGATAACTTCGGCAAGTTTCGAAAGATATCGATACGACGATACGGAACTCACCCCTGCGCATCCGGACCCGCTCGCACTTTACCCTCACCGATACTCGAGGGGCTGAGAACGAAAGTGGTTCGCGTCGTTCGGGGTACCTTGGTGATTAAATTTCTTTTCGATATCACAGCGTGACGGTAAGATTTATTCCGCTGGTAACCTCGAATACAAATTCCTGGAGGTCCTGAAAAATTCTACATGACACCACCCGCATTCTCAATTCAATTCCGTCCGTTGTCACGCGATCCTGCCCAGTAGGGATCGACAGTGATCGCGGTTTTTAACAAACAGCCGAACCTTACCCAACCAAGTACAATATTCGGCACTCGCGATTAGATATCGCGTTAATCGTGTCGGTTCGACGACCTCTTCTTCCTCGACCTTGACGTTTGATAAATACACGCGTGCGTGCATAACCCGGGGATTCGCGGTTGGCGGGAAAATTGTTGAACGCGCGTATGCAGAGGTGGTTGCACTCCGGATGACGCATCGAGCACGCAACGGCTTGACGTAGTACGCGTATCATCGTTCACGTTTTACGTTATATAGAGGTAGGCAGGCACGCTGCTTCTGCTTCTGCTGCTGCTGCTGCGGTGTGAGACGACAGGCACTTCTAGCTTGTGCCAGTGCATTGCCTCTGCGTTCCCGCGAAAGGTAACTGTACAAACCGACTAGCCAGGCTGCTGGTGGTGATCGCGATGGTCGCCATCTCGGTTTATCCACCCGGACATTGTACGCTGCGTCGTACGGCGAAAAAAAAGTATCCGCGTAGACGTAAACGTTTCGATAATTTTTCAGAGAGAGAGAAATGAAAGAAAAAAAAAAAAAAAACATCAAACATATCAACTCGAATCAGTTTTCTTCTTTTCTCATTTCTTATCACTATTTTCCTCAAGATTTCAATTTTTCGATGATAATAATAAAAAGAAGAAGATGAAGAGGAAAAGAAAAAAGAATCAAATTCACTCGTGAAAGTATTCGCAACGTACAACGAAACGTGTTGTACGAGAAGAAGCGAAGAAAACCATCTCAATTATACACGGCAATGTTGATGAAAAAATAGTTCGTCGATTTCGAAACTATTTCAAAGATATTCCGTATACCGTTATAGGTGTAGAGGTATCCCGGAACGCTAGGCAACGCGGGTTCGCTCGCTCGCTCGCTCGCTTGCTGCATCACCTCGTCACCGCCGCCTGTGATATAAGACTGTACAGTGTTTATTTATATATACACACACACACACACACAAACACACCCTGCGCCATTGCAGCAGCAGCTTATTCTCGGATAAATTACGGCCAATTTTCCTCTCCGTGGGAACACGCGTATGCATACACAGCTACCCTATATATTTTACACCCCCTTATACATGCCTTGTAAATTGAATGTAACGCGAATGTCCCAGATATGACAATTACCACAATTCGGATTTACTTCTTGCGTATACCTATATACATGCATAATTATGCACATATTATGCTACGTATGCACACATGTCATGCGTACACGTATCGTTCACCGACATACGATATTTCGCTAATTTATATTCTAAATTTTAACATCACCGAATTTCCCTCCTACATGCATAATAATATAGCATATCACTATCGCTCGCTGGAGATTCCGACCATTAAATTATAGACCGAGTCGGAATAACCGATGGCTGGGATGTTTCGGTACGCGACGGAACCACGAGAATTTCCTTCCTTTTTTTTTCTTTCAATTTTCATTTCTCGCGAATTTTGTCGCCCGTACGGTATATAGTTATACACATATACGTCTCATACGCGTATGTGAAATATTATCTTTCGAGCCTTGTTGTTATTATCGTTTAATAAATTTACTTTTTTTTTTCCTTTATTCGATTCGATTCTATTTCGTTGAAAAAGACCGCCGCAGTCGCCGAAGAAACGGTTCGAATCCACAGCAGTTGCTATGTAACTGTACTTTCACACCTTTTAAAACGAACACACGTATGCATGCGCGTCGTTACAACGCAACGCTCTCGCTGCTAGTTTCTTCTATTTCCTAGGCTCTCGCACGTTTGTTTCCTCGACGCCGTCGTGTGACGTGTCAAACACCCATGGTGATCGCGTGTTTCCAACACATGCGCGATATCTAGGTATACGTATACATACGCATACGTACATGCATATAATGTACGGCCAGTCTGCGAGCCAATGAATGACATAACACCCTTATACGCGTGGCGTCTCGGCGCTCGCACTCTCAGGGCGTCGACCCGCTATCTCTCTCTCTTATAAGCTACACGCACTAAACGCGTTACGTGCGTGCGTATACAGACAATAAACATCATGTGCATCGGAATCTCGGCGATTTTTAATTTTTTTTTTTTTTTTTTCGTTTCTTTCTCCTTTACCTTTTCACGAATTTTTAACCTCCGTGAATGATTGGACGATTGAATACAAACAAAAAACAAGTACAATGTACAAGGTACCGTACGGAGGAGTGTAATAAATTGATGAAATTTTAGCTTGATAAAATTGTCGGAAAAAAACAAAATAAGTAAAAAAATACGCATACATGTATCGAAGCGAAGAGACGAAGAAATGAATCTCGCATATACGCACACTTTGCACGAGTGTAATTTTTGTCACGATATATCGATTGATTCCTATATCAAATATTTATAGGCGTTACATGCATCTGTGCATATAATGCCGGATTACGGTCAAGGGGCAATTCGTGGTGCGAACATGACATACATAGCATACATATATAGGTATATACATGTATATACTGATATACGTACGTCGTGCATGCATGCGTACATACTGTATAAAGTTTGTATTTTTCTGACCTACATCACGAAAAGTTCATTGGCTTTCTTTGTGAGCAACGCGATGTGATCATACACAAATACTGTTGCTAAATATATTACACACGTATATGTATACATAAGTGTTATTTTTGTATACACATGCACGTAAATACAGATGCGTGTGCGCGAATGCAGTCAGGTCGCGACGATTCGTCCGCACGATAAGCGCCGCTATAATTTATACACAAGGAATGAAGTGTGCTTTTCGTATATTACTTGTGTGAGCGTGTATGTAAAAATATAGCTTCTACCGACGCAAGATTTCCGGAAGTATTCTTGGAACAAGAAACACGTAACACCGGACACTCGATGACGCAGATATGGAAACGGAACAAATTCCAGCTACACCGAACAGCGTATAAATTCGTGGTATTAATTTAACATCTGGAGTCGATCGACGAGTGAAAGATTTTTTTCCCCCGCAATTGACACGTCAATGAGCTGTAAAAATTTAATTCAAAATTATCGGTCAGGCAGCGGATTTTAAAAGTTGATAAAAAAAAAAAAAAAAAACATTACATTACAACGAAATTCAATTTATTTCATTTCATTTTACCGTACGTAACGTATGGGGTAATTTGAGACTCAAGTTTTTCGTAATGTTTTTTACACGATGGTAACCGAGTAGGTACGTAAAATTTAACTGAAATACGAAGGTGAAATCGAAGGTAAGATCGATAGGTGTGAACAGGTGGACGGATGGATTCGCGAGGCTGAAGAATTTCAAGGTGGGTTTATAAAAGAATTCTCTGGATTTCAAGAATCCAGATACAGGTACAGGTACTGACGTGAAAATAGGCTAATCGCCACCGGCCATTACTCGTCGGATAAACGGCATGAAGGGAAAGGGGGGAATGGAAAAGAGAAAAGAAGGGGGATTCGCCGCTCGGCGATGTGAATGAACTCTTATTTTTAACATGCGGGCCGGGTATGAGCAATGCTTGGTTACTGACCCTGCGCAGCACTGCCGATCATCCTCGGATCGTAACAATCGGAACGCCGCTACTCCATTAACCGCGTTAATTTACTTACTTTTTATTTATATTGAGAGGAAAATAGAAATAATTTTATTTTAAACATCTTCGTAGCTCACGAATTCAATATTCAGGGACGATTGTTCCTAAAGTACAATTTTTAGTCAACTTTTGAATTTCATCGACATTCCGAATCGATCTTTCGATACTTGATACAAGTATGATCGATGGGAAAAGCATTTCAAGAAGGTAACCTGGTCGATTTCGACGTTGACGTACCAAACTTCTCGCATCTCAAGAGAGGAAAAAATGCTAAACAGCCACATTCTCGAAGCAATTTAGATCAAAAACCCTCAATTCGTCACATTTTCATTCGACGCAAAAGTAAAGAAACGGCGTGGATTCTACAAATTTAATTGTAAATCCGAACCGCAATTTTTACGCAATCTTTTAACGCCCACGAAAAAAAATCGTACAAAATATTATCAAAATTTATCGTCTCGTTTCTTTTCTTCGCTCGCAACCGGGGATCCAAAAATCCCACGCAAGTAAAATTTCGGACGAACCGCGTGTGCGAGGAAAAAAATGTATCCGTGAAAGAATACAATAATCACAAATAATACCACCGATAAATATTGACAAAATTACCCCCCCCCCCCCCCCCCCCCCCCCCCACCACACAAGCGGCGCACATCTTTCGCCGCGGCTTATCAGCCTCATTATTGGCGTGCGTTAAATATAACCAGCCGAAGAGATAAGGCTACCGTGTCGTAGCGTACCTATTACGAGGAGAAAGAGCGGTAGAAAGAGAAAGAGAAAGAGAAAAAGAAACGGAAGGGGAGAGTGGCGGCAAAATGAGGAGGAGTGGAGTGGAGGGGGGGAGGAGGGGGGGGATAAGGCACGTGACCGGGGTCACCGCGTCGCAGAGCACGTTGCGATGCCCCGAGACTCCGGTGTTGTGTGGGTTACCTGGTTAGTGACCGGGACGGGCCATCCGAGTTCAGTGCCATCGTGGCTCGTGTATAATAACCGAGTCGCGTAGTTCGCGCCGGCTAATCTCACGCCGATTATCGCCCGTTCCCCTCGGGGTGAAACGACGCCGACTCTATCAATTATTCCGTTATTATTCGACAAGAAACAACACCGCGTTGCAGCGATTGTTGATCGATCCCTTTTACGGGGACGAAACAACCTTGTTCGTCGAAACGGGACGATGGCCTGGTAAATTTTTGGCAAGAAAATGTTATGTCACATTTCCAGGTTCTTCGGGAAAAGCTGAAACCTGGTTGTCCGCGACATTTTTTCGTGATGCGGAAAAATTAAAAAAAAAAAATATTGTTTTATCGTAGAAAATAAAAGTAAACTTGTACTACGTTAAAAGAAAAAAAAAATCATTTCTAGTTTCAGTTTTATCCATGACCAAATAAAAAAATCCTCTGACAATTCCAGGTTTTACAGAATTTCCAGATGCGTGACCACCCTGTCGTACTCTCCGACAAATATTTTTTTCATCCGGATATACCGACCCGAATTTGACGGTTTTTTTCACAATTGTATAAACTCGGAATCGTTACCGAGTACAAACGCATCTACTCAGTAGATTCGGTTCTCTAAACGATTTCGTACCTCGATCGGTTATGAAATAATTCTCATTTATAAACGTCGTCGATTTAAATACGCAGGATTTATTCCCGATGCAGAGAATAATCGCGGGAAGAATTTTAAGAAAATTTCAAAAATCGCCGTTTGGACATAATAACTCATCATCGCCACGTTACGGTGAGTTTTCCTCCAATTCCGTAATATCGCACGATACGTAAGTACGTACCTACAACCGAGTGGAAAAGGGAAAGAGGGCTGGCAATTCCTTCGCCAAGTCGGTGACGTAGCCGGGTTTTGAAACGATTTAAAAGGGATGGAGGGGGGGATCCGCGGGAGTGTCCGGCTTCTGAGGACGTTGCCCCCAGGTAAATCTCGTAAACACGCCGAGTGCTTATAAGAAGGTTCCGGAGGCCTAGCTGGCACGGCAGGACGCGGACCGCTATTTCATACCGTTCAACTTTGCCAACCCGAGGCTCGGCTGAACTGCATGTATACCTACTACCTGTACGTAGACTACCTTGTCAGGGGGAAGTTTCTGTTACGGCGGTTTTTGACGAATGTCGATAAATGAAGGAAAAAAATTTCAAATTATAAAAAAACAACAATCCTTTTCTTTCTTTTCACTTTCGTTGTACGTTTAGCAGTTTGAGCCGGGTGGTGGATAATGGAGAAATTAACGCACTCGCGTGTCTCTGTAAACCTGTTAAACAAAGAATTGAAGTGTTTGGAATTTCCTTCCCTCCCTCGGTATAGGTGGGGAATAAAAAAAAAAAAAAAATACAGAGAAAGACAAACGAACGAACGGCGGATGAAAAGGTTGTCGAGTCCAGGTGATTTCCTGGGACCGTGAATCGCAGAGGCTTCGATTCGTAAAAAGTATGTATCGGCGAACGTGAGTCCTTGAATCCTTCACCGCCCGCGAAGACGATTGCTCATTTACCGCGGAATCGCGGATCGCGTCTCTCAGACCTCGATTACATTATATTATTTCATATACCTACCCGATTTGGGGACACCGAGTGCGACCGACGAATCACCTGAAAGAATATAATTTGCCGGACCTTCCTCGTAGTATTTCATGAATTTCTCCCTTTTTCTTTTCTCTTGAATAAAATATTGACAATTATTGAAGGATATTGCACATATCTGTGTACACGGGTTACGTACGATAATTAAGAAGAAAATTTATCCCCTCTTGTCTCTCCTTACGGTTTTCCGATTCACGTGTGCAATTGTAATATAGCGCCAGATCACGCACGGAAAGACTGTTTCGCGACTAAGTTGGAGAGGGTGGATTGCGTGGCCGATGACCGATCAAAGACTTATTCGTGGTTTGAATAAACGATAAGCGTAACCGTCCACCGTCCATCGACTTCGACTTCGTCGAGGCTGGGCCACTGAACTTGGAATTCAAACGGACGCCGGACGGAGAGAACCGAGGTTAGAAACTCCGTCATCCATTGTCCCCGTGAGCGGTGAAATGCATCGTTCAAAGATGTAAAAAAACAATGATAAAAAACATACACCTTCGGTATACAGGGGTTTCGGATTGGCAAATATTTCATACGCAAGTTGTTACAAATGTTTCAAGAATGGTAGGTACACCACGGAATTAGGGTCGAGTAAATTTTCCGTGATAAAACATATATATATATATATATATATATATATATATATATATATATATTTATAAATATATAAATGTGAAGGAGAAAAGAAAGAAAAGGAGGCAAAGACGAGAAAAGAATGACGTCGCCGCGAGAGGGGGAGGGGAAGAAAAAAAAATAAAAATAAATAAAAAAAAAAAAAAAAAAAAGGCAACGTGCACGGATGCACAGGGGGCAGTGAACGCGGAGGATAAAGTCTGCGGTGAGTGAGCGAGTATGAACTGCAGAAGCGGCGAGGGGTCGGTAACCTGCGAATGTGCAACAGCGATGTTACACTTAAGATCTGCAGTCTCGGGCGTTGCGGCTCGCGGTAAGGAAGAAAGAGGTTCAAGAATGCCGATGAAGAATGACTGCAGTTGGGATGGGATCCGATACCAACGGGTGAACGAACAAATGTCCCGAACAACAATTACAGACTCGTCAATTTCTTGTAAATAATATACGTATATATTGAGGTGGTTCGTTTCTTAACTTCTTTTTATTATTATTATTATTATTATTATTATTATTATTTTTATTTTTTGTCAAGACGCCGCTCGAAAAATTTGTGAAAAATACTGAAAACAAAATAGTCGTAAAAACCTGGACGAGGTAGGAAAATATTTAGATGTCGCTAACAATTATTGTAACATTTTTTTACGGGTTTATTTATATATTAGTTTATTTATTTCGTATCGTCGTCCAATTAATCTTTTGACCGAAAGATCAATCGTATCGGAGAAATTTGGATAACAGTTTTTTGCTACCGAAACAGAAGTGTCGCGTTACTTTGACGTTCCTGTTTCGTTTTCAGTGCTGACTTTTTACGAACAATGATTAATTGGACCGCGATAAGAAAAAAACAAATCGAAAATATTGCAACGATTGTTGGCGACCACTGAATATTTTCCTACCTCCTCCAGGTTTGACGACAATTTCCTCTTCTCCGTCTCACTCGCAAATTTTTCGAGTATCACCTTAAAAGAAAGAAAAAAAACAAAAAAACGGAAAAAGTTTTGAAACATGTCACGTGTATTCGAATTCGGGGAAAGTGCCGCCACGATGCACAGCGATTATACCAACGACTCGTACGATTACGCAACCCGACTTGGATTACCGCACGCTGCCTGTTACACTTCGCGGCGTGTATGTATAAAATCAAGTGTCGTATATACCGGCATCGAATTTGGTTATTCGGTCACGAGAACGTCGACATTCACCTGCAGGGGTAAATGAAAGGCGATAGCTTCGTGATTGCTGATCTAGATCATATAAACCTGTATCATACGTTACAGTATCTCTCCCAGCTAAAGTAATTCGCGAAATACGGTGTATTGCAAGTGATTTCATGTACCGAATAAAATTGATCTTGACGTTAATTACTTCCCGCGAAATATTCCGATCTATGACATCTCGCGGGTACTGAGTTAGTTTTTTCGCTGCGAGGTAATGTTTTTTCTTTCTTTCTTTATCCCATTTTATTTTTGACAAATACTTTCACGTCAAAAACACATCGGCGGCGACGTGTTCAATTGCAAGAGGAGTAAAAATAATGGTTTAATAACCCGCGGCGTATAAACGAAGTTGTTTCGAGTCCGTGCAGGATACCTGTATGTTCGTAGACGCGACCGGGGTGCAAATTTTAAATCAACCGTAAGATTTTAATCGGATTTTAGACACGCCTGTCGGTAACGATCTTTAGCTCCGCGACGCGACGCCTTCCGTATCTCGCTCCCGGCCGATTCCGGGCTTAACCGCAAGGTGAACAGAGTTAAAAGATGATGGAAGTCTGTCTCTGTGTGCGCGCGTGTTTATAGGAGGGAATAGGAAGAGTAAGAAGATATCCTGTTGTTCGATCGGCAATCGACAGTGGCGATCCGAATCGAGATTATAAACCGTTCCCGGAATATCGCCGGTATACTATACATACATAGGTACAATACAAAAATCGAAAAGACGAAGAAGACGAAGAAGAAGATTGATAAAATAGGAAGAAAACATCCGCTTGTGAAGCAACAATACCCATGGACGAGAAAAATAAGAAGACGAAGTGGATAAATGGTAAAAATAAAAATTGTTGTTTACTCCGCGAGATAATCTGCGGCATTGTGTATCGTATTTTGCGCAGTGAACGTGCCGAGTGTTGCGAATAATATATAGCTAGGTAATCTAGCCGCATAAAGAGATCGAAAATTCTCAACAATCTGCCAAACGCTTTGCTCGACTTGTTACGTAGATCGTATGTACGTACATACGAGTCCACGATTAATTAATCCGGCCTCTCTTCAATTAGGCGCGTCACAATTCAAACGAACTCGGTTTATCCGATATCTGATCCTCCGCATCATCGCGAACAGACTTGGCTGCAAGCCGACAATCAGGGTTAGACGTCCGATTGGACGTGCGAAGAGCAGTTTTGTTCGTCGTTGTTCCCTATAGAAGTGAAAGTACAGTTAGCCGATCTAAATTCGTAACAATAAAAGCACAGCCGTCGCACAGCCGCGAGTCAACGGCCTATTTATATATATATAATATATATATGTGTGTTTTTCTTACCTACAATGTCGTCCGATGCCGACGTGTAACTATTATGTACCTAATTGCACGTTCGCAATTCGCGAAAACTTGTGCGTTTTTTTTTTTTTTGATCTTCTTTTACTCGCAATAAAAAATTTCGGCTAGGGGTAAAAAAAATAGAATTGCTGATTGATAAAAGTACCGGAATATCGAATTTTCGTAGACGCGAGATTTGTTCTCGCAATATTGAAAAATGTGGATCGTTCGAGTGCAGGAAATTGAAAACACAGTGAGTCGAAACAGAGAAAGAGACATGGTATAAAAATGTAAAAACATGGAACAGCAAAATCCAGAATCTCTGTACGATTCTATATTATCGAGAGGAATTTTTGCGATTCTACAGTTCGGCCTTCTACGTTCTGCCTTTTCCAATCTTTCATTACTTTTAATATTCGTAAATTCTGTACATTAAGTTTTACTTTTTTTGTTAATTATAAAATTCAATATCGTGGCTCTTGCGATTTTTTGATCCTTCTATACATTTTACCCCCGTCCAAAATTTGCAGAAAACCGTCGAGCCTAGCGTATACATCGCTGTACTGTACATTGGGACAAACTAACGAAAGTTACACACCAGCGAGAAACCGCGAGGAAATTTTTTGTCGAATAAAAACCATCGGCTGTCTCTGTATGATAACATAATTGTATAAAATCTACGTTCGCCTCTCTCTTTTCGCGACTTCACAATAGGTTATAGGATTAAGAGAAGAAGGAGAAGGAGGAGGAGAAGGAGATGGAAAAGGAGAAGGAGAAGGAGGCCCAGGATTAATAGGAGTGTGTGTTAGTGGAACGGAGCGATTTGAAAACGAGCGTATTGGAGACAAGTGGCCGTAGAGGAGAGGAGAGGAGAGGAGAAGAGAAGAACCTGGCTCAGTATCGCGGCCGCATTCTTAACCTCGTTCTTCGCGAACGCCACGCGTTTATCTCTCTCTCTCTCTCTCTCTCTCTCTGTCTCTCCCTCGATTTATCGGGACTTTTCGAACGAGTTTCGGTCTCGCCTTTCTTCCTTTCTTCCTTCCTGTCATTCGTTACTTCCTTTTTTATTTAAAAAAAATTTTTTTTTATATCTCTTGCAGTTTACGCACGGAACTGTCAAATTTTTGTCACGAAACTTATTGTATCGAGTATCGAATTTTTTCCGACCGATCGTTATTACCCTTCGATTAATAATAATCGGTCAAACCTCAGTTCGCGAGACCTTCCGGTGTATGTTTAATTACATATATTCAGCATCCAAGCTATTATATATCCGATGGCCGACCTTCCCTTGGATAACTCGAGTCGGCGTATACCTATAAGCACTCGTGTAAACATGGTGTAATAGGTGTACAGTATGCATGTATAGGTATACAAGCGCGGGAAAGGTCGTGGTCGTGGTTCAAGTTCATCTCTCTCACTCTTCTCTCATCTTCGTTGACAGTCGCATTTTCCGCGACTCTGTAGCGCATTTTTCTTTCTTATTTCTCACTCGACGATTAACAGACAAACTTCCTGTAAAACAGTAAATCACGGTATACACGTACGGATGATAATACGGTAGGTACATGTAACAACAACGAATTTACAAAGCTAAACAGCACACCGTATCGCCTTTATTTATAATCATGCATTGTAAAGAAATGACCGTTCGACGATGATGAAACGTGCGAATAAAATCCTCAGCAAGACTCGCAGACCAAGCAGCGTTTGCCAAATATTTCCAGCCAACGTGTCTGTGAATAATTTACGTGCACACTGTACGTATAATAACTATGCCTGGCTAGACGGACTGCACCAGGTATTATTACGAGCGAGTATCCAGCTGTATAAAAACACATACGTGCGTATACATATGTAACGCAAAAACGTATGGTGAAAAAGTACGAGGCAAGGTGAAAAGATGTAACTAGCCAAAAGTTGGCCTTGTTGGGTCAGTGGCTTCGTTCTCGGTGCAGATATGATAATCATTATTCTGAGATAATAATTATCGGTCCCAGACTTGCTTGTAAATCATAAAAATATCTTGACCGCGCGTACGAGAATTCGTTGCGACGTTACACAACTCATGCACGTAAATACACGTACATATACGTATATATGTATAATAGATCGGTACGCAGAGGTGGCCGGGATAAATAGGTGTGTTACAAGTGTGTGCGTGCGTACATAAGTCGTGCAAGGCGGACATGGTATATACGCGAACTGTCATCGAACCGCGGTGAGACCTTGAAATTCGCGAAGCCGACGAACCGCGGACGTTTTCGCCGTTCCGGATAACCTGTGTAGGCGCAAAATCGCCACGTGACGATTTTATCTGTTATCGCGAAAAGTAAGAAGAAGAACCTCCCTCCCTCTCTATCCTGTATATTTTTTTAAATTTATTTATATATTTATTTATTTATTCTTTTACACCCCTCTCCCTTTGCCCGAAACCATTCGTTACGTTCACAGTGTCGACAACCTTTGTCCGTTGTATCGCGTTATGCATGATGATCGTGAAGCGATGACGAGGTGTAAAATTTGCCTGTGTAAGGTATACGGTGTATAACGCGAGAGTTTCGAAGAGTAAGAAATCCAGATATTTTTATTATTATGTTTCTTTTTTCTCTCTTCCGCCGGACTCAAGTCAACTACAGAATTCGTTCGATATCCGGTCAACGTGGAATAAACGATCGGATTGAATTGCGTGAAAAATCCTTGCGTACAACGTATCGACGCGAATTATCATTTTCATCAACCGAATTTGTTTACGACCGATTGGAGAACGACTGTTTTTCGGACAATGTGCATATGTATTTCGATGTCTATCGATGTATACACACGTGCATACACATATGTATACACGTACACATACTCCGTGCATCGTTCGCCGAATAGATTATAATTGACCGGTAAAAACCGTGTGCCCTCGTCGCGAAGGTGTCACTGACTTCTACGTAGGTGATCGACCTCCATTTACCTTCCACCACCACCACCATTGCCAACCACCAGAGCGACGACGAGGAGGACGAGGTGGAAAACGAGAACCAAGAAAGAGGACGAAGAGGACGAAGAGGACTGCAGTTTCCTCGGGTCTTTCTTCATCTTCTCCCACTCTTTTCAATCTTTCGTTATTTATCTACAAGCATACATGTAGCATAGTGGGTATATAGGTATGTATACCTCGTTACCCATTCCACCACCACCACCATCGTCGTCTTCAGCGCCTGCGTGCAAACGTTTTAAGATCGGCACCGTGCTCGTAAGAGTGCCGTGCACACCGTCTTGCCGGTACTGTAATACGTGTGTCCGTGTGACGTAACGCGTCGGTTATTCAACCTGGTCGGTACTGCCTGGCGTTGGAGTGACCAAATGCCATTACTCGCACAGTCGACGCCGCGAAAGTTCTCCGTAACACGTGTATACGTATCTCCATGTACGTCGTACACGGAGAACCTGGAGCCATCCCTCGTCTCCCATCCCGTACGTAACGTTTGTATCCGTAATCCCGCACAGGATGGAAATCATCCCGATCCTCCTTCAATGTTCAAATTTTTATACAACTTCTTGAAAAATTACAATCAAACAAGTCGCAGGTATGCGCAGAGATACGATTCTTCTCCATTTTCTTTCTCCGACGCTGTTATAATTTTCCGAATCATCCAACCTTCGGCTAATTACAATTATACGTATAAACGCAGAGATTTTTTTCGTCACACGGTCGCGAAACACAAATCGGCCGATTACCGTGATAACATATATGTCACTTCATTTTCAGCAGTAGGTATGTAGGTACATCCATTGCATAACCGAAAGTATTCCGCGTCTCCATTCGGCGCGTCTGTTTGTTGCCTTTTTCTTCGTAATCGTCTGCAGCAGCATCAGGTGCACAAAAGATTATACGTAAAAGTATTACACGTATAGGAAGAAAATATTTTCCTTACTTTTGCCAATTAATCTGGTCACCTACTTCTCGGATTCAGGTTTCGGATCGTATAAATTATGTAGATATACGTATATATATATTATATATGTATATAAATATACATTTTCGCTCGCAAACGAAAGGAACGATTTGGTACAAGTTTCGGTAGCCTTGACGAAGACAAAAAAGAGAAATGAAAAAAATTGGCAGAAAAGGAACGAAGAATCTCGACGGTACGAAAATCCAGGTGGTGGACGAGAATCATGATCGAGAGAGAGAGAGACAGAGAGAGAGAGAGTAAGAAGGCGAAGAAGAATAAACGGAGGAGGTGGAGGAGGTGGAGGGATTCCCGGGTCACTCAACCCCGGGGCAAAGTGACTTTGAGCACGTGATATGGTTCACTCGGTTCATCCATCCTTCGGTCGTGCACCGCAAGCATGTACGTGTAACGTGCAATGGGTATGTGTTGCACCGTGCACCGATACACATTCACCCAAGTACACATCCGCGTATATTCTAGAAGTCCAAGGATAACCGAGTAACGGGAACCCGGCGATCCGAACGCGGACTTCGCAGCAGGACTCTCTGTCTTCTCACGTTTGTAATACCGGATAACACGGACGCCCCTGCAAGGACTTCACCCTGAAACGACGATCGTTGATGCGACATTTTTTTTCTCTCACTTATCAGATTCTAATTGGTCTGCGATTCGTGCGATTTTAATTGTCAACCGTAACTGGTCGCACCTAAGCGGAATCGCGTAACGGTCATACCGAGGGTGAAATTCATCCGAGCTCGAAAAAAGTGATATCCTGCTTTGACAATGAGTTCTAAGAATCTAAATAAAATTTCTGGGTAATGTTCGAGGATCGCGGAAAAAGCTTTCTCAGTTTTTCTAAACGAAATTGATTGTTCAAACGTTGAAAAATATCGGCAAAGTTAAGAGATAAGACGGACGAAAAAAAAGTTTTCGTTTCGCAGAATTGATTTCGAGCAAGAAAAACTAGGAAAGTCTATTTATGAATTCTACGAAGAGTTTTAAAAATGTTTAGGGTGAAATTCACCCAGATTGACCTATCAGGGTTAATTATATTTGTGTAATTTTCCGCTTTACAGTACCGTTGTGTTGATTTGTTAATTTTTTTATTACCATTCCTGTATTTTTCTTTTTTTTTTCCAAAAGTCTTGCAACGGCATAATAAAATTAATCAATCAACCGACCAATCTCTCCACATTACCTTCGTATACGAATTATTCCTACCCGTCGTATATTTTGTCCGCAATTTTATCGACTAGAACGTACAATATGACGCGAGCAGATATTACGATTTTTTTAATTAGACATGGCGTATTTATAATAATTATAGTGAAAAAAAAAAAATAAAACACGCGACGTCGACGATTGATCGATACAATATACCTATGGTATAATCGGTGATCTCTGAACAACAAGAAATTGTGCAGGCAGCGCGACGGTGAAAAGTGATTAGGCGCCTAGGTGGATGGAACAAGCCAATCGGCGATGAGAAAAGGTTCGTCGAGCCGAATAAATGGGCCAGGGATCAACGACCGGCAAGATTTTAACAAATAACACATTTAAATTCAGTGCTTTTTTGATAAAAAAAAATAATGTTAGAATAGACGAAATAGCTTGCGAAGCGATCGGAATATAACGCGTGCTGACAAAGTAAAAAAACTCTCGTTAATTTTTTTTCCACCCGCCACTCCGCACTCTGCGGTGCGATGCGATGCGATACGATGCGCGTACGGCATGGAAGAACGACGATACATGCAAAGATAGGTTTCCTACCTACCTACCTACGTATAATGATAACACGAAGCGTAAAGAACGGACGATTTTAATTTGGTAATTTGTATTACACCGAGCAACGTCATCGAAACAAGAGTGTATTTATACATCCGTTCGAGGAAGTGACGACCCCTGACCAATGAACTTTATCAACGCAAACGCGCGACACGACTCCACTCCGGAGAAAGAGAGAGAGAGAGAGAGAGAGAGAGAGAGAGAGTGAGAGAGAGAAATTAAGCTCGCATGTTTTAAGCATACGTACATACGTTCAGTCTGTAATACACAAGTAGTTATTACATACCAAACAAATTCCTAATTAGAATCGTATTAACAAAATCACACACACACAGACGCGCGCGGATGCCCGGGAGGTTAAAGATCGGGATGGGCCTTGTTGCAGGACACCGAGCTTCGTTGAATTTCATTGTAATTCATTAAGGGGTACAATTAGGACGGATGCATCATCTCCTGGTAGGCAAAACTATTGATGGAATCCAGGGGGAGGTCTGACCGGAAGTCAGTTGTCCTTTAACGTAGCGCAAGCCTCGGTTTGCGTTTGTCCGCGTTTGTTCTCAGAGACCGCGATAAAAGAAGAAGAACACCCGCGAGTTGAACCCCGGGAATTATCTACCGTTATAATATTTCCAACCATTCGCGTGTATACGACCGTTCCTACATATATATGTATGTAGCATACATGAAGTGTGTTACAGGTGTGGTATACATGTGTGTGTTACAGAAAGAGGAACGAACGATTTGTTCTTGAGAATCGTGGCAAGATTCGATAATAATACGCCCTGTACTAATAACCACGAGGCTGAGTCTCTTACATCGGATACTATAAAGACCTTGTGTTTGTATGTTTTTTTTACTATATACGTGCGTGTTGGTACCTACTAAAATTTTTGTCAATGTGTACGTACGAGGTAAAACAGTTCACAACAATGTGGAGGAAATGGATGTAAGAGGTCGTTGTAGCGACACTGAAATAGATAGAAACAAAAATGGGTCATAACGTATGTGTGGAAATAAGCTCATCAGCCGGCCGATTTTACTAATTGACACGAGGTTAACGACCTCGAAAAATTTTTTAAACGTGTCACAACAATTGACGTGTCCTAGAATCTATACGGTTCAAACGGGCGTGCAACCTTAGATACAGGGACACCGAGTATCGTTTTATTTTACGCAACGACGATTTTCTTCGCATCGTACTTACGATTAATTGCACTTGATTCGATCTCGAGTAGGTACGTACTCGTTTATGTTTGAGAAAAAAAAAAAAAAAAAAAAATTAATTTCGTACAACGTACAAAGTAATTTTCCGAACAAACTACACCGCATTTATTACGCAGGGAGACTTCAACGATCGAATTGCGAAATTTTTTATAGATATAGGTGTATGTACAATAATAATATTAACAATAATACCAACAACGACAACAATAATAATCTATACAGCCGAGTACAGTGCCCGTAGGTATATAATCTACCTGGCGCGATACAATAACGCCGATCGGGGGAATTAATTCGAACGATGATTTTGCAAGCCGGTGTGTCTCGGTCCACGGAGCACGGCAAGGCCAACCGGTCGTAGACACGACCTGGTTGAGTTTATTGTTCTAGAGAGATAAAACACGAGCCGTCGCAACACTCCTTTACACCCATTAAACCTATCCAATATCTGCATGTACAAATACATGTGTATACGAATACAGACAGACAATGAATATACTCTCGGTTATCGAATCTTCTTCGATTGATATGAAAAATAGGAACGGGAAAATTGAGGACGAGTGAGAAGTGCGGTGAAATAAAAAACAAAAAAAAACAAAAAAAAACAAAAAAAACATGGTTTCAAACTACGAATTCTGTGTAAAATGTAAAATATTACGGTCGAGCGAGAGAAACCGAGATGAAAGAAGACAACGGAGATATGCAGAAAGAGAGGAGGGGTATGACATACGAGTGCGTTGGCTGGTGGTTGCAGCGCGTGAAAGTAAGAGCCGAGAGTTGATCGGCCTTGAATCTCTGTACGGACGACGACGACGGGGTTAGCGTCCGAGATCCAGGACGGTCGACGACGACGACGGAGATGTGTGTTAAGCAAGAGACTCTCTCGGAGTTCTCTCAGCTCTGCCACGTAACTCTGAGCAAGCTCAGCTCTCCGAACAGCGATTGGTATAAGCCAATTACCTACCTATGCGTTTACCTTGCATGCCCGATGACGAAATATCCGTCGGTGGAGGCAACGAGTAGCCGGTGCCGAAATCGTTTACTCGACGAGTTTACTCTGGTCGGATTGTAAAGTACTTTGGTAAAAGAAAGAGAAAAAAAAAATGTTAAAAAGGAACCCGTGCAACACCCAAACTCCGAGACAAAAGTGTTGTATAGGACAAATTTCGTTCAACTCTTTACGTCGGCCGTGTTTACAGCGTTGGTGGATTATACGGTGCGAGTAAAACGTTGCGTCCACTCGGCAAACGCGGAGCGAATGATTAGAGATATGTTTGCCCGATGCGTACGAATTCTTACCGCCTATCCGCGTAATCCTCCTAATCATTTTCATATATAGTTACACGTGGTGAAGAACGAGCCAAAGAATTACGGGGAGTACAAGAGCCATGATCAATATTCGTTCGGTACAAATGACCCGTATTTTCATACCGTATCACGCTAAATATACCTAACAATGAAAATAATAATAATAATAATAGACTTTTTTAAGAGCGAAACAGAAAATTGTACGTAAAGCTGTGAATTGTACGCGACTCGATAGCGAGGGTTCCTTGTTTTCTCAGCTTTCTCCAGCCGCACAGACGCTGCAGAGAGTAAAAGCAGTCAGCCGGTATCTATATATATATATATATATACATCTCTCTTTCTTTCTCTCTCTCTCTACATGTATATATATGTATATATAAATATACGCGGTGTCGGTCGCGGGTGAAAGAGAAAGAGAAAGAGAAAGAGAACGAAGAAAGGAGAGGTAGGGATAAGAGGAGGCGGCTCGCGTGTAGAAGGAGAAATGGTGAAAGCACTTTCTTTCTCGTCCAAGTCAACTAACTGCACATCACTCGAGACTCGACGACGTATGTATAAAAGTTACACCATCGAATCTCGGACGGCTTTCCTTCTCTTTCTCTTTCTCTTTCTCTTTCACAAACGTTGTTTCATCTCCTCTATTTTTTTTTTGTTTTTCTCAAGCCCCACAATTTTCTTCCACTCAGATATTACGGTTGACGATACGTCCGTGTGTGTATATGTGTTCATAATTTACATTTACACATATACGCCAAACACACACACACACACACACGCACACGCGCAGAGATTTTCGCGCGAGTTCACCCGATTCGAGGGCAGGGAGGGGGTGGGTGGGGGGCCAGCGCTCGCGGCCCTGAGGCCCCGATAGCGGACGTAGACCCCGTTCGCGAGAGCGGCGTCGGGCCGAGAAGAAACGGCCGCCCGGTCAGATCGCCTGGCCGTGAGACTATGAGCGGTAAATCGTTGCAACACGATGCACGAGAGCGTAGGCGTGATTATCCTCTGCCAGGTATTCGTAAATGCGTATTACGCACCTAGGTGCCGCCTTACTTCTACATCGCTGGCCTCGATTGCGGAAAACCAATTTTCGTTTCTCCGACATTCTACACTCGCGACCTCTCACCGTAATAAAACATACACGGGGCTCTCTAATCCCTCCATCCCCCGCTCCGATTTCGAAAACAATTTCGTTGATGTTTTAGAAAATTAAATACAAGAAGAGTGATTACACGTGCTAAGAGATATTACAAATGGGGGGGAAAAAATAAATCTTTACCGTTGGTCGAAAGAAAAACGTTATCAAAACGTGGAAGAAACCTCGTGCCAAGTTTATATTTTTCACGAGAACAAAAAATTTTAGCAACGCTGTTGGTGAAAATGTTTCAAGCGTAGACGTATAATGTGATTTATTTGTTTAAGGGTGACGCATTTTGCTTACAATTAGGTTGTATGTTTGTAAGCTTGAAGCTGTATCCTTGAGCAAGTTCACTGCGTCTATTATTATACCCGAGTTGCAACCTGTTGTAACATCTTCCTCAAATTAATCTGTATAATAATTGCATCAAATCGTAACAGCGTGATCCAAATAACATTTTCACCTCTTTAAAATTGGTATGGATATAATATACACATATAACGCAAATGTAACGTATAAAATACACTGTATAAGAGTACAACGCGCGATCTAGCGGCGAACTGTTAAACTCGCGGTTAGCCAACGGTGTGTAGAGTTACGTTACAGACGTATGCGAACATACGTGTAAACTAATCGTAATAACCGTGAGGGTAAAACGCGGCCAGACGAAACGAAGGGGAACGATACAAGGAGGAGGAGGAGTAGGAGGAGGAGGAGGAGGAAAAATCAGTGCGGTTTCGTCAAATTCCCGCATTTGCGAAACGGCGCCGCAACCCGTTCGTCAGTTAGCTGACCAGTTCCCACCCTTCATTCCACTCCTCTCCTATTCTCTCTCTGTCTCTCTCGTACATACGGCAATGTCAATGCCAAACGGTTCGGAGGGGGAGGGGGGAGCACGTGAGCAGTAGTCCCGGAAATCGATAACGCCCCGTTTCAATGCCAAACAATCCCTCGGGTAGTCCCTCTCCTCAACAGGGATAAACAGGGATTCATGCTAAAGGCTGCCCGCGCAATTTCCATTCTTTCTTGTGTAAAAATTTTTTTAAAACGCAATTTCAGTGTTTCGTTGATTAAAAGACAAACTTTTCAAGCCGCATCTCTCAAAGTCAATGATAATATTCGAGCGGTGAAAATTGACAGAAATGAAAAGCACATATCGTACGAATCTGATCGCAATAAAACGTACGCACAATTATACACAAAGAAGAAAAAAATGAGTTAATGAGAGAGTATCGTGCGTTATGAATAACGGACTCGTTCAGAGCGCATGAAAAATTGTAAACACACAATACGCGTTAATCCGTGTTGGCATAAAACCGGGTCCATAAAGACTAACCTCTTCCGTTTTTATTTCGGTCGAAGTCGCGTCGTGTTATCATCGCATCGGTTTTATCCTGCGGTAGCCGATATCGTCGTCGGTCTGAATCAGCGGCTCGGCCGTATTTGACGGGGAAAAACCCGCGTCACTGGCGAGCCGGTACGGAACGGCCGTAAGTCTTCGCGGCTCTGTGAATACCCGGAGAATCGATGCTCGTTATCCGGTACCGATCAAGGCTCTCCGTCGCCTATTCGGCCATCCGTAGTGACACGTAAATACGGTGGATGAGTCACGCGGTTGCGGCTGCTTTCGCGAACTGACTCGCGGACCATAAACTTGACAAACCCAGGTCGCGGATGACACTGGGTAGCGCTTCGCGCCAGAGGACGGGGTCTCGAACCCCTGTGCGAAGGGGGAAAAGAGAGAGAGAGAGAGAGAGGAGGCGAAGAGGAGAAAGGGACAGGAGAGGAAAACCGCGGGGGAAGAGCTTTCCCTGTTTGCGCCGGCGCCGCTTGCCCCCCTTATTCTCGCGGCCATTTTAGATTTATTTTTCTTCATTTTCCTCAGAAAATCACCCACGTTCTATACGTATACGTGTGTGCATACCTATACGTACATCGGTATGTTTCGGCAAGGTCGATCGTGTATTAATAAATCTAACCGGGAATTCTTACAGTGGTGAAAAATAACATTTCGAGAAGGTCGAAATTATAATCGGATGGATTGTTCAATTTTTCAACCTTCCGTTGTACGTTGGTTTACAAATATACGCCGTTCTTAAAGGTATATCTACATACGGTACACCGCGTACAGTTATAATTTGTTTTCAACTCACTCTTCGTTGATTTTCCAGAATTTCACTGCGGTATTAGACGCAGGTACTCGTACGTATCGAAAGACGTTCTTAATCCGCACGTATGCATTCGTATTGCGAACTTACCTGTAACAAAAAATGAACATAAAAATACATTAAACAATGTTTACGAAAATTTTCCCTCATAAACATAATTAAACAACCAGATAAAAACATTCAAATACCAACTTTTCCACCCAGGAAAAACTGAAAACCATCAACGCGATCGCGTATAACAAATAACCGTTAACCGTGTCGCGTCGTTATCACTAATCCTCGCGTCTTTACCGCGAGTGAGCTGCGATACCGACGTCCGTCCACCTGTACGTACGTACGTCCCAAGTATTTCAGAATGATTTCCTACCGTACCGACGTAGCCGCGAACAGACAGCGTCTCGCGTTCTCTCGCAACGCTGCGTTTAAATACGCCGGCGCGAATCGCTCACCTCGCGAATTCGCGAATGATTACTGGCGCCGCTCGCGGAACGCGGCCGAACTTTTGCGGTTATCTCTGTGCTCGTTGGTCGGTGTAGATTTCGACGCGTTGAGTGGCGGCGGTGAGGGTGGGGGGGGATGGCCACCTTGGGCTCGCGTTTGCTCGATCCTTCTCTCACCCACTTGGCATAGCGGGTCGTTGACCGCGGGTACGTTGAAAGTAGGACAAACAGCGAACTCAAACAGCAGCTAATGCCTCGGCAAGGCCTTGAGAATTACCGACGCATGCGCCGCCGCCGCCTCCCTCCACGCCCTCCGCGAACCAGCGCAACATCCCCGTAGACTATATATCTCTTATTTTCTGCCGATAGTTGTTAAACATAACAATTGTCACATACGGTAATAGGCGAATTCGTAGATTTTGTCGCGATTTTTAACGAGAGGGTCGATTTGCAACAAGATAAAAATAGAATTATTGAAAAAAAAAAAAAAATAGATAAAAAGACGGTGTCAACAATGTAAAAAAAAAGCATGTCAAGATCCTCGGTTTTACTCGAATTCTGTATCGAATGATGCGAGAGCACTGATTGAAAATAAAAAATGAAGTGGTACAGAAACGATATGAAACTGCGCTAGAATTAGACGAAACAACTGATCCAATGCGATTCTCTGATCGCTTTTTATTTGTTGATTTATTTTTTCTTTTTATTTTTGATTTTCTAACTGATTTCTCAACAATTGCTTCGTTGTTGTACGCATCTAGTTCCGCCGTTATACAGTCTTAGATGGGAGTAAAAAAAGAAAGATCTCTACAATCGTCGCCATTGTGTGCCTCGGCGACGAAACGTCCAAGGGAACGAGCGTTGATCGCACACTTATACATACACCTAATGGCTGATACATGCATGTATATTAACAAGCAACAAATATTGCACGTGACACGCTCTGTTTCCCTGCGTTACCGTGAACCGAGAACCAGCACCCGCAGCCTTCTCTCCTTCGCCCTTCGTTTTATACCAATTTCCCATTTAAATCCCGCTCTATTCTCCAATCTCAAAATCAATCAACCGGCAATCAATCCCGTTTACCTGCCAAGTCTCTGCATCGTAGTAGAATAATTTACGAATTTCGATTCTATATTCGCGTTTAATTTATTTTTTTCATCATTTTCCTTTCATTAGTTTCCGCCGTCACACGTGAATATTTTCATTCTTAAATTTCGCGCAAAATCTTTCGCACTATGCATCGTTATTTGTAACCTGCTATACCGTAATCGGGTACTACACGCATAAAAGTCATTGTATTTTTTAGTACTTTCTTCGGAAAATTCCTTGAACGTAAAATTCGACGAGCCGAGATTACGTACCGTTATACGTAGAGTGTAAGTAAAAGTCAGCTGCGTTTTAAATGAATTCGTTCGAAGAAGGGTTGGGTTCTACCGTATATGTAGGATGACGATCGTCGCGATGATGATGATGATGATGATGACGAGGAGGAGGAGGAGGTGCGGCGAGGCAGGCCGAGGTGATTCTAGCCTGTGATTTGAAATTCGGTTGGGAAAGAGACCCGCAGGAGAACCCGGTGAACGAACGAACCGCGATGTCGAAACCGCGCGCCTGACTCGTTGCTGCAAACGCGTAGGTACAAACTGACGTCTGTCTGCCTTTATGTAACTCGGAATAGAATTCTAACTTTTAAAAGACAGCTTTGGAGCACCGCACACCGTCAACCTCGATTTGCGCAAGCGATTTTTCTCTCTTTCTCTCTCGCTTTCTTTATTTCCTTCGTCTTATTTTGATACACACGTGACAATACGAACGACAATTTATTTGTTGTTTATTTTTTACTTTGTTTAAATCATTGCTGTTGTGTTTATTTTCCGCCGATACTTCGATCGGAACGTAAATTGATCGATAGAAGAATAGAGCGATGACGATTCGTTCGTTGAATCACTGCTCCGGGAAATTGTTTGTCGAATCAATGATATGTCCGAAATGTTTATCAATTTCATTTCTTTGCAAGGTATCTTCGCGCATACGCCACGCCTGCGGTATATGTGCATACATCTTGCACGCAAGTGTTCACTGAACATTGACGGTAGGTATACGATTGGAATGTCACGAGACACAGGTATGGATAAATATATTTATATTTAGACACTTTCGTTCGCAACTGCTGCAGCAGCTTAGTGACAAGAAGTGAAAGCTCGTCGAGCCTTCACTCCTTACGTTATATACGTAAATATATGTTACACATACGTGTTTACAAAGTATTATTCCACACCTTATTCCTCAAACTTTGCATTCCAAATTGTTTAATCGGTTTTTGCTCCGATCGTTGATATCAAATCTACAAAAATTCGTCCGAAAAAGCGAACGCTTGATGCAGTGCGAGAGTAAATTGACAATTTAAAATAGTGAAAGGAAATCAACGGCCGACCACTGAATTATCATTATCGAACGCCGCGGTCCTCGACTGGGACTGCACATGTTTTTTAATATATATATACATACATGTATAACCTAAGCCGATTAGATGGAAAGTTAGTGAAAGTTTTGCAAGGTGCACACACAAGACCGCGTGCATGTTACAAAATCGCGTAATTCTAGATGGTATAGTGGGTGAGCGATTATCCATTATATGCCTTGTAATTTCAAACAGCAATATAACACACCCTGCGTACGTACATATAATATGTATAATATACTGTAGGAATTGTTTTGAAATTTTCAATATACATACACAACTCCTTAAACGGCATACATATCATACCTACACGCAATTCGAATGCCCGTGATTATTGTTAGATCACTTTTTTCCCCTCTAATTTCTCACCGCACGTAACACTGTACACGATATCGTGTACGTAACGACGGTGATGTAAAAAAAGAAAAAAAGAGCAAAAAACATTCAAACTAAAATATAACGATGCGCAAACTTTCGCGCTATTGTACGTTAATAACAGATATATACGTCACGTAAATATGTATAGTATAAAAACGGTTTAACGTATCGCAGAACGCACACAAGCAGCAGCAGTTGTCGAAAACAGAATGAGAAAATTCTCTCAGATCAAACATCTCGCAAAGATTACTAAATTTCGGGACATATGCGAGAGTTAAGAAGATTGAACGTAAGAATATTGAAAAAAAGGACAAAGAAGCTTAATAGTTAAATTTCTGCAGTCGACTTGACAACATGTTCGATTTTCCTTCGTAGGGAAATCAAAAAGAAGAGAAAAAAAAAAAACGCGGTAAGCTGCAGAGTTATACTTCTAAAATTATACGATGATATCCAAATCAGTACAGCAAGAATCGTGCTACGTACGTATGAAAAAGAGGAAAGAGAAACGTTGCAAAAAGTATCTGGACGAATGTAT